>NC_133666.1:74169998-74469998 GCF_037893015.1 Macrotis lagotis
AGAGAGACAGAGGAGAGAGAGAGAGAGAGAGAGAGAGAGAGAGAGAGAGAGAGAGAGAGAAGAGGGAAGGAAACAGAAAGCTGGAGAATTGAACTTTGGAGCAAAGGCAGGGAAATAAGGGAGGAGAGGAGGGGGAAAGAGCCTGAGGGCAGAGGGTTAACTCTCCTAAGGAGAGAGGCATCCACCTCACTTCAATGAACTAGAGTTTACAGATTGGTGGAGAAACATCCTCAAGAACTTCCTCCTGGAAGAAGCCAGGAGAGCTTTGAGAGCTTCCCTGGCTTGGAATCTTACCTCCAACAGGAACTAGTCATGAGACCCTGGGCCAGTCATTCACCTCTCTGACCCTCTGTATTCTCATATATCAAGAGGACCAATGGTACTTTTAAATCTCTATGGTGCCATGCAAGCTAATGTGAGTACCACTGCTTTCCCCTTGAGAAATTTCCAGACACCAAGTTTTAGCAAAATGTCTTCCCATTAACTCTTTTTGGTTCAGGTCTCAACTCTGGTGCCCTGGAAGACCCAAAGCCATTTTCTACTCCTGTCATCCTGGGCAAATGACCTGGGAAGCCATCCCTGAAGGATGGAGCAGAAATTCCTGCCTCACTGTCCTTCCAGATCCAGGTTCTCTCTGACAATCAGGTACAAGGAAGGGCCAGATAGTTATGGATCTATTTGTGTCACAGCTCAAACACTGGGGCTCCCCTAACAACCCAGTTTGCATTTAGCAGCTCTGTCCCAAGGAGGAGGGAGGAGGGAGAGGCGTGCTATCCTCTGGTCTCTACTTCAGGTGACTCACATGTCCTGGACCCCACAGCTTAGAAAGGACACTGATTAACATGAGAACATCCAGAGAAACGCAATCAGGCTGGTGAAGGGTCTCAACTCCAGGCTTCTCAAGTGGTAGTTGGGACGTGGCTCTGCTACATAATGCAGGCAGGAGGAACTGCAAGCTCTCTGCCAAGGCAAGCTGTTTGCAAAATCAATCTTTCAGTAATGGAGGCTGGGCTGCTTTAAAATAGGGGAGGAGGCTCTCCTGCTCCATGCAGAATGATCATTGTTTTTCACTGTTGTGATGTAAGAAAAACTCTGATTTACAATAATAGGTAAATAATGAGCATAGTTATACCTAGAACTTACTGTTTAATTATGATAACTCTGAATAATGAGTCAAAATCACTTTGTCTCCCCGAAGTAAAATTGGGCTGTAATGGAAAGGAGGAGAAGATGCGGCAGGACCCACCATTAGCATCTATAATTATGCATTTGGGTTCAGAAAATGAATAACTGCCTGGCAGCCTAGGGAAATGACAACAGTGAAAATCCCAGCAAATGTATCAAAGGTTGAGCCACAGCTAATCAGGGCCCACATATGCGCATTGGAAATGGTTGATTTTATTGGTATTTACGATATATTATTCCAAAGCGCCATAAACCAACAGGCCCAGAATGAATATATCTTTCTTTGAAAAAAGGCTGCTACGAGACTTTGCACGCATCAACCACATTAAAGTTTTATGATGCATAGTAAATAAATTAATTTTTACTTAGCAGTGATTGTGTTCCATGGATGAAATAAGCCCTCCATAATCAAGCGTCAATTTCTGCCCCAATACTTCCTATTGGGAACACACAACAGGGGTAATCTAAGCCCATTTGGAGCAAAAGGCTAGATTAAAAACAAATGTTTTTTTTTTTCAGGACTGCTTAATGCCTGCCTTATTAAACATAGCACACTTCATGGGAACCAAGGAAGGAATAGAAAAGAAGAATTACGGGACTGTACCCCTGGGAATTGGAAACACAGGCTCAGGCCAGGAGAAAGCAAGTCTTTGCCTGGGTAAGAGCTACCCAACTTGGCCACATTGTGGCATCTATAACCCCTCTACCTAATGATGCCAAAATCACAGATTTCAAAGTCAAAGTCTAGCAGCTTTATTTTTAAGAAGAGAAAAGTGACTGGGTGGTGCAGTGGATAGAGTATGGGCCCTGGAGTTAGGAGGACCTGAATTCAAATCCAGCCTCAGACACCTAATAATTATCTAGCTGTGTGACCTTGGGCAAGTTACTTAACCCCACTGCCTTAAATTTTTTTTTAATTTTTCAAAAAGAGGAGAAATCTGGAAAAGAAATCCCAAAGGAGTTGTCCAAAGATGGCCTGTCCCTGAAGGTGCTCAAGCAGAGGCTAGAGGATGTCATGGAGATTCCTGTTCTCCAAAACCCCTTTCAATGCTGAGTCTTCAACTCATTGTTGCTTTTCATGCACCAACTCTCCCCCTCCCCATATTCTTGGTTTGTAGCCTTTTCAGGTTAAATAATTTACCATCGGTATGGTAGCTAATACTGATACCATGTTGGTCCTTTTGAAGGCAACTGACAACATTGCTGAAAACCTCAAGCCAAAAGTCTTGCTTTACTCAATCTTCAATTCTTTTTCTTTTTTTGGCAAGGCAATGGGGTTAGATAACTTGCTCAAGGTCACACAATTAAGTAATTATTAAGTGTATGAAGTCAGATTTGAACTTAGGGCCTCCTGACTCAAGGGCAGGTGCTCTAGCCCCTGCGCCACCTAGCTGCCTTCAGTCTTCAATTTTTAAACCTTGTTTAAAACCAACTTATAAACTGAGATATCAAATGGCCTTTTCAGACTTCCCTTGGTCATCAGTCCTGTGCTCGGATCACTGTCATCACTGTTGTTGATATTTCTTCCCAAGGCAGTTTGGCAGATCATTAGAAAGTACTTTTGACCCCTTTTCATCAGAGAAAACACAACTCAGGGTCATACTTCTAAAGAATGGAAAGATTGTAGGGGGGTGTAATCAGATGCAAAAAACTTTTAAGGAGGAAATGGGTGAGAGAGAGAAGAGAATAAATGGGGGTGGGGGAAATAGGATGGTGGGAAATATAGTTGCAATAATAACTGTGGGGGAAAAATATTGAAACAAGTTTCTCTGATAAAGATCTTATTTCTTAAACAGAGAGAACAGAGTCAAATTGATAAATGATTGAAAGAGGAATAGTTTTCAGATGAGATTGTCAATGCTATCTATATCCATATTTTAAAAAGTCCTAAATCACTATTGATTGAAAAATGCAAATTAGAAGAATTCTGATGTCCTACCTTATATCTATTGGATTGGCTAATAGGACAGAAAGAGAAAGTTACAAAAATTGGAAGGGCTGTAGGGAAAATGAGACATTAATGCACTGTTGTAGGAGCTGTGAAAGGATTCAACCATTCTAGAGAGCAATTTGGAACTTCACTCAAAGAGCTATAAAACCATGCCTATCACTACAATGCCACTACTAGATCTGTATTCCAGAAGAGATGAAAAACAGGAAGGAAAAGGACCTATATGTTTAAGGCTATTTATAGTAGTTCTTTTCTAATGGCAAGCAACCAGAAATTGAGGGGCTGTCCATCAGTTGGGGAATGGCTGAGCAAATGATGGTATGTGATGATGATGGAATGCTGTTCTGCTTTGAGAAATGATGAACAGGACGCCCTCAGAAAAAGCTGGAAAAACATAGATGAGCAGATGCAATGGGATATATACTATATATGAAGTAACAGCAGTGTTGTAGGATGATAAGCTGTGAATGACTTACATTTACTCAGGATTGCTGTGGCCCAAGACAACTCTGCAGGACTTATGATAAAGAATACCATCCATCCGAAAGACAGAGCAGATGGTGTCTGAATATAGATTGATGCATACATTTTTACTTTATTTTTCTTGAGGTTTCTCTTTTTGGGGAGGGTTATGTTTATATTCACAACATGACTGTTATGGGAATGTTTTGCATGACTACACATTTTTAACCTTTATCAAATAACTTGTTTTCTCATTGAGGGGGATTGAGGTGGGAGGCAGGGAGAGAATTCAGAACTCAGTTTAAAAAATGAATGTTAAAATTTGTATTTACATGTAACTGGGGTAAAATAAAATAAAATAAAGTATAAGAAAAAAAAGTCAGAGAATCCAGGACCAAGATGGCTGGAATTCCCTCAACCATAGCCTCATGTACCCAAGGAAGACTTCACCCAAACCTGCTCACCAGAACCTCTAGGCCCTCCTCCCCTCAAGCTGGTATTCCCTTCTGGGCCCAGATCATGGGCCATCTCTTTCACACAGCAGTTCCTAATCTGTTTACTGCCCCCAATTGCTTGGTACATAGTTTGTGTGGTACTTATGTGTATACATGATGGGCCATAAGCTTTCTGAGGACAAAGACTGTTTCCTTTTTTGTCTTGCCATCCCCACTGCCTCATCCAGGATCTGGCATCCAGAAGGTCTTTCATAAATGTTCCTTCCATCATGCCACAACCACCACCTGGGCTGGTGGTGGTTCACTTGAAGGATCTCACTCCTCGCCATCTTTTCCAGAGTCCCTGCCACCCTCTCCAAAACAGACACACTCCATACAAACCAGCAGGAAGCACAGTAGCAAAGGACCAGAAAGGAAACAGGAAGCACAATATCCTGGTTAGAGAATTCCTCACCCAGCTGGGGGAGCAATGAAAACAATTGCATTTTTGATTTCATCTCTTACATTCTGATGGGGCTTTAAGAAACACAACCAAGAGCTGCCATCTTAAGACTGCCTTCCCCCAAGGGTTTTCTACCCCTGATCTTCTGTGACCCTCAAAATAGTTATGCAAAGTCAGTTCTATGGGTCTCTCTCTCCCCCCCACACTTTTTAACAGATAAGGAAACTGAGCTTCAGAGAAGTAAATTAACTTACCCAAGGTCATAGAGCTCTGACCTCCCATCACAGCCACTTATAAAAATACCAACCTGCCTTGGGTTCTGAGATGTTTAACATTTTAATCAATAACAGCATAAATTGAACACTTATTAAACTTGCAGATGCCATGGGTTTGGTTGGGGTAGCAAATGCGTTGGATGATGGAGGTGGAAGTCAAAGCAGATTATAATAAGCTGAAACATTGGGCTGCATTTAATGAGATAAAATGCTAGAAAAATGGCTGTAAAGGCTTACACTTGCCTGAAGAAATGAATTTTCCAAATACAAGATGGGGAGCATCAGTTCATGAGAAAAAGACCTGAGGTTTTAGATGGATTGCAATCTCAGGATGAGTCAGCAATGTGTTCATGGTGCCACGACTACTACTATCATCTTAGATTCCAGAAAGATGCAGTGCCAAGGATCAGGGGGGCAGGGGACTGGCATCATTGGGACTTCTATAATCAGTTCTGGTTCCTATGCTGTTGGAGGGAAAGTGAAAGACAGTAAAGAGCTACAGGATACACTATCATAGGATTACAGATTAAAGATGGAAGGGCTTCTAGTCCAATGCTCCCATTTTACAGATGCAAAGGCTGAGGTCCATGAAGGAGAAGGGACTTGTCCAGGGTCACACAGGTGATAAATGGCAGAACCAAAATTTGAACTCAACTCCTCTGACTCCAAATCCAGCCCCCCTTCCATTGTGCCTCCTAGAGAGTATCCAGTAGAGTACCCAGAATGTCAAGAGGATTGGAAGCCATGCCATATGAAGATTGAGTGAAGTAAGTGGAAATGTTTAGCCAGGGGAGCCATGATTACTGTGTGAGACTAGCCTTGATGGGCTTGGCCCCAAAGGGCAGAGCTACGGGCAATAGGTATAAGCTGTGGAGAAGTAGATCAAGGTTGATATCAAGAACATGGCTCTAAGAGTTGCACAAAATCACAATTCAGATGGGCAAAGATCAAGGTGTGAATAGATTGTTAAGGGATCAGTGGGTAAAGAGTCACACCTAAATCTCTGGATCTAATTTCTTTTTTAGTTTTTTGTTATAAAAGAAAGATTTTATTTATTTTGAATTTTACAGTTTTCCCCCCAATCTTGCTTCCCTCCCCACCTCCACAGAAGGCAGTCTGTTAGTCTTTCCATTGTTTCCATGGTATGCATTGATCTAAGTTGAATGTGATGAGAGAGAAATCATAGCCTTAAGGAAGAAAAATAAAGTATAAGGGATAGCAAAATTATATAATAAGGTACTTTTTTAATTAAAGGGAATAGTCTTTGGTCTTTGTTCAAACTCCACAGTTCCTTCTCCGGATACAGATGGTATTCTCCATTGCAGACAGCCCCAAATTGTCCCTGATTGTTGCACTGATGGAATGAGCGAGTCCATCCAGGTTGATCACCGCCCCCCATGTTGCTGTTAGGTTGTACAATATTTTTCTGGTTCTGCTCATCTCACTCAGCATCAGTTCAGGCAGATCGTTCCAGGCTTCCCTGAATTCCCATCCCTCCTGGTTTCTAATAGAACAAGAGTGTTCCATCACACACATAGACCACAGTTTATTGAACCATTCCCCAACTGATGGACATTCACTTGATTTCCAATTCTTTGCCACCACAGAGATGCTATCTCATTTCTTTTTTGAATAAGCTTGCTATGAATGCGTCATCTGCCTTGATGTAGATTTAATGCTTCCTCCGTTGACTTCTTCTAAGAAAGATATTTCTTCTTGATCATTCAAAAGGGTAAAAACATCACTTGTACAAAAATATTCATAGCATCCCTGTGGTGGCAAAGAATTGGAAATCAAGTGAATGTCCTTCAATTGGAGAATGGCTTAGCAAACTGTGGTCTATGTGTGTGATGGAACACTCTTGTTCTATTAGAAACCAGGAGGGATGGGATTTCAGGGAAGCCTGGAACGATCTGGATGAACTGATGCTGAGTGAGATGAGCAGAACCAAAGAACATTGTACACCCTAACAGCAACATGGGGGGCGGTGATCAACTTTGATGGACTCGCTCATTCCATCAGTGCAACAACCAGGGACAATTTGGGGCTGTCTGCAATGGAGAATACCATCTGTATCCGGAGAAAGAGCTGTAGAGTTTGAAAAAAAGACCAAAGTCTTTGTTAACAAAGACCTTCAATTTTTTTAAAGTATCTTATGTACTACATAATCTTGCTCTTATACTTTATTTTTCTTCCTTAAGGATAAGATTTCTCTCTCAACACATTCAACTTAGATCAATGTATAGCATGGAAACAATACAAAGACTAACAGAATGCCTACTGTGGAGGTGGGGGGAGGGGAGGGTGGGGGGAAAAATTGTAAAATTCAAAACCTTACAAAATACTACTATTGTATATAATTAGAAAACAAATAAAATAATTAATAAAAATAAAATGAAAGATATTTCTTCTTGATATAAAGCCTCCTCCCTGAAACCAAAAGTCACTCAGAAGGGAGCTACTGAACATGATACAATGGTAAGAACAAGTAATTTAGTCACCAGACCTGGGTTCAAATCTCAGTTCTATTATTATGTGACACACCTCAGTTTCCCCCTCTACAAAATGAAGGAATTACAGTTGATAACACCTAAAGTCCCTTTCAGTTGTATTAGGCTCCAAATCACTCTGGCTCTTTTTGATTGGCCAACAATGGATCTCAGGCTAAGTCCACTTGGTCATTCTGACTGGGTCAGAATGAATATAAAGAGCAATTGTATCTGTTTTGACCAGAAACCATGAGGGTCTTCCCTTCCCAGCTTAAAAAAAATTTTTCGGGACAGGAGGAAGTAGTCGTTCTTGATCTCTTTTTCTCATCTCACTATTACCTAACCTTAATTACTGGATGGGAATTGTCTCAGTCAAACTGTGACCTGGAAAAGATCAAGCTTTCAAAAGTCAAGGTCTCCCTCTGCATCCAGGGCCTTCTCCAGTAGTCCAGATTCATACTGGCCACTGGAGGAGAAAGTGAGGCTGGTGACTTGGCAGAGCACTCCCTCACTCAAATCTAATTCATTGGAAAAACAAAATGGATGAAATACACCTCTTTCATCTCCTGTCTACTTCCTTTTTCACAGGCCATGTGCCATTTTTAGAATGTATTCCCTCTTGAATTTGACCTCATAAAATCACTAATTTCCCTCCAAGGCCAGCTCAGGTGCTGCCTCTACCATGAAGCCTTCTTTGGTCCCCTCAGTTCTCAATGCCCCTTTCCCTCTTGGAATGACCTTGTCTCTACTTTGTATTTGATTATCTGTTTGTGTCTCTGTATCCCCCTTATATAATACTATAACCAGGTCCTGACTAGTTCAAATAACTGGTTGCAGAGATTCAAATTCACACCATTTACAGTTATAATTCTGTATGTTTTGCTTGCATAATGAACATATTTTCTTTTAATGTTCTTGGATTTTTGCCTTTTTTCTTCTAGATCGTCCTTCACTTTTGTGCATTAGCATTTCCAATCCACTGTTCCCTCTTTTGTTTCTCTAATAAGACTGGCCTTGCCATCACAGATGCCAGTCCTCTGCCATGAGATCAATCTTCTGTCTCCTCTAATGTTGGATCATTTTCCTTCATTCTGCAGTCTTTATTCAGAGATGCCGAAACTTGTTTACTAGATCTGGAGGTAAGATGGCCTTCTCTTGTTAATTGTCTCCCCTGTTAATTTATCTGATTATGTTTAAGGTCTCTGATTTGTCTTCTTGAATTCTAGTCATTTTGGTCTTTCCCCCCTTCTTTCCACCCCCCACCATTGCTCTCTACTCTCTTATGGTGGTTTCCCAGGGGGCTGGATCTCAAATATTCTCAATCCCCTCCTATGCTGGATGATTCACCAGTCTGCATCTGCCACAAGTGAGTTTTGGGTGGTCAAAAATGAGCCAACTGGATGCTGGGCTTTTTCCCTCGGGGTTGTTGGAGAGTTGTCCAGTCCCTGCCATTGCAGCAGGAGGGGATTTCTGTTGTTTGGAGACTGGGTCTCCTAGACTCTGGGCAAAAAAGTGTTGAGCTCTATTTCAAGTCCACACAAATCCTGCCCTATTCCCTCTGTTTCTCTCCATAAAAATCTTTTGGAGCATAAAGTGCTGCCACACTGTTGGCACTGGAAGGAGAGAGGCAATCAGAGTTTGAGCCTGGGTCTTGTTGCAAGGTTGGGTTGGATCCCTGGGTCATCTCGTGCAATCTTTCTGCCGGTGGTAGCACAGTGGGTAGTGGAGGAGGGGTTGCTGCATGCACACAAGGCCAGCATCAATTCATGGGGTTTTTCATTTGTTTTAACCTTCTTTGGGGTACCAGGTGTCCTAGATCATAGAGATAATTCAAATTGTTTCTCTTTGGTGCCCAGTTTCCATTTTGGAGAAGTCTGAGAGATTGTGAGAAACAGAGAAAACATCTGGTCCTCCATTTTTTGTTGCTCATGTGAACTGCTCAACTGAAGTGAATTGAGTTATAATACATGGATGAGTGGCCAACCCACTGAGCTCATCCATCACTATTGAGTTAAGAACTAGAGAGGGACACTGAGCTGGGGCCAACATTGACCAGGGGAAGGAGAACAGATGTGAGAAGGAGCACAGTGCTAAGTATATATAAGCAAGGCAGATACTGGCCTCCAAGAGCCACCCCTCTACCAGGAAAACACAGCAAAGGAGTTTAAACCTGCGCTGGATGGCCCTCAGAGACACCAGCACGAGTCTCAAGCTGGTCCTTGCTACCAAAACCCATCCTTGGAACCCACGTATTTTCCCAGTGACGCCATATAGTTATATATCAAGGAGTGTCATGATCTCAGAAGGGACCCAAAGGGCAACTGAGAGTGGGGCAACATGCACAGCAGGCATGAGTGGTCTCAAACGCACACCAACTGATGTCTCCCATACAAGAATCAAGGTCATACCTGAGCAGAAAAGCAGGTGGACTGCTCTGCAGTGTGTCAACCAACAAGCACTTACCTATCAATCACCTAGAATTAGGCACTGGCATTTAGGCATTGTTACTGGTCACATAATGGGAATGAGGAAGGATTCTTAGAGTTTGCCACTCATTCAACAAGGGCCAGGAGAAGGTCTCTGGCCCACTGGGTCAATTTATCAGATGGAGTTCAAGAAAGATGGAGACAGAAATATCACAAGATGACAACATGTCAAGGGCCATGGGCCACACCAGTGAGCTCATGGATTCATCCAAGGTGTGGAAAATGCATGTCACCAGCTAAGAAAATTCAATTTAACCCATATTTAGAAAATGCTCATCCATAAAGCACTTGCTCGCCATAAATCTCTGTGCCATCTTGAGTCCCACGTGCCATGGAGGTCAGACTTTATGGCAGCAGCAGGTGACTGCCACTTGGGCTCAGCTTTTTTGAGAGATGACAAAGGCCCATGGAGGCCAACAGCAAAAGAAAAGGCATCAGGAGAGTGGAGAGTAGCTGAGACGAAGACCAAATGGGAAAGCAGGAAGGGAGGTTTGGCCACTGAATAGGCTTTGAGATCTTGAAATGGGAGGAACCTCTGGGGTCAGCTGGCCTAACTCCCACCTTTGACAGAGGAAGACACTGAAGCCCAAAGGGAAAGTGAAGATTGGAACCTGTATTTTTCTGACTCCCTAGCTGGTGTTCTTTACCCAAAAGCCACCTGGTGTGGCTATTAGTGATTACTACAGTGCAATCACAATCAAGGGATTTCTCCAAAATATTCTTACTATTCAGATGCCCACTGAGCCATCCAGCCTCTGCCCTTCTCTGAGCTAGACTCACACCTGAGAGTTGTGGGAGAGGCTTTGGAGTCACAATCACCCACACAAACAAATATATGCTCACACATCCACAGTCACACACACAGCACACGCAGAGCACCACCCCGTCTCCATCTGTGATCTATTCTGTCCTGATCAGAGGAAAAATCTGCTCAAGAGCCCTGACACATGAAGAAAGGTGCCCAAGATAAGGGCACAATGCATTAAAAGAGCCCAGGATTTAGAGGCCAACTCTATTTATCACATGTGTGATCTCAGGTGACTTACTTGAAGCTCTGGGCCATCACTCTCCTCCTGTGTTGGACAAATGGTTCTAAGGTTCCAGTCCACCCCACTCTAGCTTAGAGGACAAAGGTGCATGTGTGAGAAGCCATTGCCCAAGGAGACCCAGCCTCTTGGCATCAAGGAGTCAGTCACAGGCTCTATCTCAGCATGCTCTCCTCCTTTTTCCCCTCTGCCTCTGGCTTCCCTCACCATCCATTGCTCTGTGTCCACTTGGCCTTGACTTCTCTGTGCACACATTGTTGTCCTGTAGAAGGTAAGCTCTTTGAGGGCAGGGGCAGTGCCTCATATGTCACAACTCAGTGTTATATTCCTTCCAGACTCTTAACACGGGTGCTGCTGTAGATCCATGTTGGAAAACAGCTCTCTTGGCCCCCTCTCTGGGCAAGGTGACTGAGGCTCTGGCTGGAGCTTCTCCTTGAACAGTCTCTGGGCTCCTCAGGGAGCTTGGAGGTTTTAGAATGAGAACAAGAAGCACATTCCTTCAGTCATACAGAAGCTTTTCCCTGACCAGGGCCCTGGCTTTCCAACCCAAGTGGACAGGAGGTAGGGAGGCTTCGGCCTGCTGGCAGCAGACTGTGCAGCCCCAGCTCTCAGTCGCAAACTTGGTCAATGGGAAGCAAAGCTGGAAGGGGCCTAGGTGCCAGACCCATAGCATAGTCAGCCCATCCAGGGCTTGGGGCACTAAATTGACAGGTGGCAGGGTATGGCAGTGGAGGGAGCAGTGGGTTGAGCTCAGCAGCTCTAGGTTCTCAAGTAAGTCCTAGCTCTGCCACTCATAGGCTGTGTGAGCTTGGGCAAATCCCACCCTCTCTGGGCCTCAGTTTCTTCAGTCATGGATGAGGGGCTTGTATCAGGCAACCATTGAAGCAGTAGCTGGTAAGGTTAGCCTAGATGATCCCCAAGGGTCCTCCCAGTTCTCCTGAAAGCTTTCACACAGCTGTAGGGCCCACACACGGTGGGGGAGCTTAAGTGGTTAACAAGACTCCATCCTCCAAGGAGAGACAATCTCCCTACTGCAAGTCCTCCAGAGAGTCCTGGCCAAATGCAAACTCATCTCTGCCGTTTCTCTGTCAGTGTCGTGATTAATTCAAGAGCAAAGTGTTTGAAAGAGATTCAATAGCCTTCTTTCCAAGGTGGTCCCTTGGTGCTCACACTGAATCTGCTGGGAAGCAGAGGTGGGGCTTGGGAGCTGGAAGAGACCCACCTCAGAGGCTAAGGTAGCCAGCCCCTTTACTTTACAAAGAAGGAAACTGAGGCCCCTAAAGGGGAAGGGATAGGCCAAGGGCACAGAGATAATAAGAACAGATCTGGAATTCAAATTCAAGGTCTCTGGCTCCAAGTCCTATAGCCCCCTTCCCACTGCACCCAGGGGCCTCCCAAGTTTATTTGTGTAAATTATTTTATTATTGTTATGAGCAGCTGGTTGCCATTTTTCTTGTCTATCAAAAGCCAATTTTTTTGCTAGAATGGCCAATCTGTGTAAATATAATTTCTAGAAAAAAAAAACTGCCCAACAGGAAGGAAACGGGCCTGACCTGGACAGGGAAAGGGACTGACAGCTGGAAAGGAGGGGTCCCAGGAGGCAGTGGGACACAGCAGGGAGAAGGGGCCAAGGAGCCAGTGGGGCTCAGCAGGGACAGTGGGACCAGGAAGCAGTGAAGCCCAGCAGGGAGAGGTAGTGGAAGGAGGCGTAGGAGGTTGCCTTTCTTATGTGATTCCCCCCAAAATGGGGTGTGAATGGAGGACATTTCCAAATACCTTACCACAGTTATTAACTTGGCTCTTCCTGTCTCGTAAACAAATACCCCAGACTCAGCCAGTGACACATAGATCTGATTTACTCTTTTTTTTAACTGCTCATCTTTTCCGTGGAGGTCACACCAGAACTGACATAAGAAGGATCAAGCTGGACTCCTCTTCCCCACCCCCCCACCCCTGCCAAATAGCTATTTTTAAAGCTCTGAGAATGCTTCTCTGGGTTGAATAAGCTCCATTATCTTAAAATGTCTTCACAAGTCCCATTTTCCTATCCATTAATCACTGTGGTGGCACTCCTCTGGCCCCTCACCAAGGTCTTCATATCCTTATTTAGTTGTTATGATATAAAAAAAATTTAAGTCTGTTCAGAAGCCTTATTATATTTTGGTTCACAATGTTCTATTCCAATAAGGATATGAGCCCTTCAGAGAAGAAGCCAGTTGGGGGAGAACTCCGTTGTGAGGAGCTCCAGAGAGGTGGCAGCTACTTTGGGAAGCCTGCCTCAGGTGTCCATATATACCAAGAGAGAGAGGCCCATGCTCTTCCCTCCTTCTAGCTAAGTCTGGCCAAGGCTGATGGGAAGGGAGAATCCGTACATCAGACTAAACAGGGTGAAAAGAAAGAGCAGAGGAGCTCCTTTTCTGGGTGACAATGGCTTCTTTTCTTCCCCTCTCAGCTACAAAAGGAAGTAAGAAGGTTATAGAGATGGCTTACAAGGTCTTCATAGCAATAAACTCAGAAATATGAAGGAAGTGAGCAGAGAGCTAATAGAAAAACAGACACAGGGGTGCTGTGATGGCTATGGCCAAAAAACAAAGAAGCCACTGGTGAAGGGCTTCAGATTCCAAGGCACTGATCAGGGTGAAGGATGGATAAGGATTAGCAGGAAAGGTACCAAACTCTACCTTAAGCATTCGTTTTCTTTAAAAATTGGCCTAGGGGCAGCTAGGTGGCGCAGTGGATAGAGCACTGGCCTTGGAGTCAGGAGTACCTGAGTTCAAATCCGGCCTCAGACACTTAATAATTACCTAGCTGTGTGGCCTTGGGCAAGCCACTTAACCCCATTGCCCTGCAAAAAACTAAAAAAAAAAAAAATTGGCCTAAAAGAGGGGCGGCTAGGTGGCACAGTGGATAAATCACCAGCCCTGGAGGTAGGAGGACCTGAGTTCAAATCCAGTTTCAAACACTTAATTACCTAGCTGTGTGACTTTGGCAAGTCATTTAACCTCATTGCCTTGCAAAAAGTAAAATAAAAAAATAGTTGTAAAGGAATGGTCTGTTGTACTAGTTAAATCTCCTGTGTCTTAAAACTTATTATTATAGGGGCTCCATGGCTGTGACACATTACTGCCTCCTGCTGGCAGTATGCCTAAATTGCAGATCTAGTTTCTTGAGAAGTTAATAAAGGTTGAAAGTAGAATCTGTGAGAGATTAAGGCAAATACACCCATTTTTGAATTCCCAAATATAGTGTTCTAGTCTGACAAATGTGGACTGTTCCCTATTGTAGTCTATACCTAACTCTGTATTTGCTTTCTTATCAGGAAACCTACTTCACTGGCTCATATTGTTATGCTTTGACTGCAAGGCCAGTAATTGTGCATTTGTGATGGGCTCCCTTCCAGGGGTGTCCAATCGTCTGGCCACCCCACCCAACTTGGTGCCATCTAGACACCCGCCATTACATTTCTGTGCTCAGCTCAAGTTTTAGTCACCTGACAAAAGCAATCACCAAAGATTTTCCCTGAGACAATCTAACAACATCAGAAAAGGAAAAGCTGATGAAGTCACATCCAGTCTATCCCTCAGGGACGGAGCAGGGCCTCTCCTGCAATTATGTAACGATGTATTTTCAAGTGCATTGTCCTCTGTTGGAACAGAATGATTCAGATGGTGGTAGGATTTCCACTACTTCCCCCACAAGTTTGTACCACAATCTCATCATTCTACAAAAAAGTTGTGTTGTTTCACTCCAACAACTGACCCAAATAGCCACTTTACTCAATTTTCTCTTCCCTGTCTGTCTCTCTCTCTCTCTCTCTCTGATCTGTTTCTTCTTAGGGTTTACACCTTTCAAAGCTACTCAGACAGAGAGTATCCAAAGTCCCCTCTAGCTTCCAAAGAATGATCTTTTAGTCAAAGTGAACAGAAACCTAGAAACTCACAGCTGGAAGGGCTTTCAATAGCCAGCTAGTCTTATCTGGATCTGAACAAGGATAAAATCCCCTTCAAAACCTTCCCAATGAATCTACATCTAAGCTCTTCTTGGAGCCCTCTGGTGAAGGGAAGCTCACTATTTGCCAAAGCAAGTCATTCCATTTTTCAATTGGGTCAGCTGTCATCTTTAGGAAATTTCTCTTGATAGCTGCCCCTTTGCTAAGTCTCCCAGTGACTCCTGGTTCTGCCCCACCAAGGTGAATCTCCTTTCCCAAGTCTCTTCTTTTCTAGCTCCTTCCACGTTGCCTCGGGGCTGTTCGGGTAGTAGCTGGGGCATTCTGTCATGCCCACCCCCAACTCTAGAGCCCTTGTTTTGCTTGCCCCTCTTCCCTGCTCCAGGTCTTCACTTGGCCACATGCATCTCCACAAAGACTCCTCCGGGGCCTCAGTGCTAACTAGGCTCTGCCAAATTCAGCCAAGAGAGCAAAATGTCTGACAGACAAGCAATAACAACAGCAGGCACCTAGAGAGCCCTTGAAAGTTTACAAAGCTCTTCCCATCCATCATCTAATTGGAGCCTCACAACAGCCCGATTAGGGAGGCTGTGGGGAACAAGGAAAAGACTCAGAGGACCTAGGTTCAGCTCCTACTGCTCTCACTTCCTGTTGCCTAGGTTACCTTGGGCAAGTCCCTTCATCTACTTGGAATGGAACCAGATGGCCCCTCAGAATACTAGTGGTAAAAGAGGATTACAGATCTAAAGCTGAAAGGAGCCTCAGAGGTCATTTTCCCCAGGTCCTCATTTTGCAAGTAAAGAAACTGAGACCCAGGAAGGCAACAGGTCTTATTGTCTGCTCCTGGGACACCTATGACCAGAGAGCAAAAGGATCAGAATGCAAATTGTCAGATCTGGAATGGACCTTAAAGGTGTATTAGCTTTCCTTGGACAGAGAGGGAAAGAGAGGTGAAATTAACTACTGAAGGCCAGTCAAGAAATAAGTGACAGAGGCATGGTTGGAACCCAGAACCAGGACAATTCCACTGAATCACCACATCTGTGTTATTAACTGTTTAGATGGATGTGTATCTGGATGTATGTATAGATGTGTGTAGGTGGATGTCTGTGTGTGTGTGGTGCTTCCTCAGACCTCCTCTAAGGTCTTAGAGGGTCCTTTGATTTCCCCCCCTTATGTAGTGGCAGTCATTAAGTTAGCCCCCAATGACATAGTCATGGCTTGGATAGTGGGGTGTAAGCATATGGAATCTTTTCCTCCACAGTCCCAGGCTAGCTTCATAAATAAGGACACCCAGTCAGACACACTGTACCTTGACCCTGACAGAGTGATGTCATTCTGGTCCGTTTCAAGCATGAAGGATAACAACCACCACCGAGGCGATTAAATAAAATAGGTGCTTGATTAAAAGCTTGGCGATTGATTAATGGGCCAAATGAAGGAGATTTAGTTTCCTGACTCAATTACTGTTGTTCCTCAATTAACCTGAACCCAATTTAAGCCTAACAATAGGCCTGTGGGGAGGTCAGCACAGACATCATTCTCCCCATTGTACAGATGAGGAAAACAAAGCTGAGAAAGATGGAGTGACTCACCGGGGTCACAGAACCCAGCCAGAGGATCAAGACCTCCTGCTGCTGCACTATCACCATCCAAAGGCATGGGAAGATGGGGGCAATAATTACCTCAGGCCTGAGGTAATGATGATGAGAGCTGGCTGAGCTATAAGCACAAAGCATATAGAGGTCAAATATCTTCCATGGCTAGTTAAGTACCAGGAAGGATTGGAACCACAGAAACAAAAATGGTCACCAGTCCTTCCCTGCCCTCAGACAACTTGCAATCTGTTGGATTCAAATGAGAGTTGAACATGAAGGGCCCACTCTGGAGGGCAAGCCCTGGGTCACATTTCGTTCTTGGATCTATAAGTCCCAGTCCACTCCAAAGTGTGTTGGTCCAAGCTAGGATTATAAACCAGGCCACTGGCTCCATCGGCAGTGGGACCTCTCTGAACAAGACTGTTAACCTAGGGCACCTGCAAGGCCTTGGGCAAACCCAACCCCTTTATTCTGGGTAAAGTCAGAACACATTTACAGAATCAAACCAACATTTTTGTCACTGTAGATTTCTTAATTCAGTTCAACAAACCTGTGAGACAACAGGGCAGGCAGGCAAGAAACATTGATGAGGCTCCTCCTACAGGTCAGTCCCAAGACATCAGGTTAAGGGCTAGGGACCCAAAAAAGAGGCAAAAGCCAGGCCTGCCCTGAAGGAGCTGTGATGGATGGGGGCAACCTGCAAGCAGATGTATGCAAACTATAAAAAGGAAATAATTACCAGAGAGAAGGCACCAGAGGGAAGAGGGAAGGTTTCCTGCTCAAGAGGGATTTAAGGCAGGAGATGTCACAAGGTTGCTGCCATGATTAATCACTGAGAGCTGGTCCAGACAGTGAGTGCTGGGAAGGTGGAAGATGGAGACATGGGGGAAAGGTGGGACTGGGAGATCAGGGCAAGCTTCAGAAATGAGACAGCAGGAGACAAGGGAAAGAAGCTTGAGTATGAGGAGGCCCAAGCACAGCAAGCCAAAGAGGGGCCAGGCCAGAGGAGACACCAGGGTCCAGAGGTCCAGAGGAGACACTGGGGCAGATCAGCAACAATATGGGAAAGGACAGATCAGCAGTAACAGGCAGGCCAGCAGACAGAGAGGAAGAGCAGGCCAGAAGAAATAGGGTGGGGCAAGACAACAGGGAGAGCCAGAAGAGGCCCAGTGGAAACTGGTTCTCTCTCAGTGAAGTGCAGCTTTCTCCAGGCTAAGGTATATTATTCAGGGCTCTCCAGTGGCACCTACTGGCCTATGCATTGGGTTGACAAGGGCTTAGCCCCCAAACCAGCCAGTTCTGGATCCTGACTGTCCTTTCTCCCTTCTCTGGCAGCAGGCATCTTCTTACTCCTTTCCCCCCTTCCTGGAGTCCTATTTTCAAGATCTCTCCAAGACTGCCTAGTACTGCTGAATCCCAGCCTGGAGAAGATGGCAGGGGTCTTAGCGGCCTTCTCTTCTTCTGGTCCTTCAAGGACCAGAAGGACCCTCCTGGAGTACCGAAGGATCTGGTTCAAAGCCCCTCTGGCTCCTAATTTTCTAGAAAAGAACACAGTTCTAGAGAGGTGCCACACAGTGAGTTAGTGGGAGGGCTGAGCTTGAAGCCCAGTTCCCCCGACTTCAAATGCAGAAAGTTTCTGATTGACAAAGGTGCATGCTACTACCACCAGCACCTCCTTTAAACTGAGGAATCCGTTCTTTCTCCATTTTGTTAGAGATCCCGGTGACAGGTCAAGTATGGACTGAGGGACTCCAGCAGCCCCCAGGCTGGGAGCTTCTTTTCTCATAGCATGGGCCTTTTTCCAAGCCCTTCCCACGATCCCTCAAATAAAAGAAAGATCACTGCAATGGGAGCCCTGGGTGGGCTCCTAGTTCCACTGCCCCTCTGTGAATCACAAAGTATCCTGAGTTTCAGTTTCCTCAGATGGAAAATGGGAAAAATCATGCTTCCAGGGAGGCTGGGTAGGGCCCTCCAAGGAGAGAAATGATGTGACAGGAACATACAAATGTGCCTGCCCCTTGTGCCATCTCCACCTTCTGCAACCTGTTGGCATTGTCTTTGGCACATCCTTCCTATTGACTTGTTTACCCATTTTTCAGGAGAGCAGGAGCACAGGGGGAGGAAGTCAGGACCCCCCTCCATTTCCCTTATCCAGAACATGTTGCTACCTTGACGTCAGGGACTGTTTGGGTTTTGCCTGTGAATCTCAAGTACAAAGTCTGGACTGAGGAAGCTTTCTCTGGCTCACCTGTCTCCAGGCAGAGGTTCTAGGGATACAAAGGTCTAAGCAATCTACCCACAAGGCTTCAAGCCCCCCAGCCCCTTTCCTCCAAGAGCATACATTGCATGCACCTTTCCAGGCTCCCTCTTTTTCTACCACCTACCTTGTGGGAGTCTCTACAAAAGGAGAGCTTGATAACCAATCAGGAAGTCTTTACTAAGCACCTGTTGTATGCCAGGCCCTGTGTTGGGAGATACAGAAAGAGGCCAAAGGCCAGGCCCTGCCTTTAAGAGGCTTTCAGTCTAAGGGGAGACACCATGCAAACAAATGGATACAAAGTGACAGAGACAGGATCAAAAGGAAATATTCAGAGAAAGAAAATATCTGGATAGAGGGGCCCTGAAGGCTTCCACGAGAAGGGATCTGAGTTGGGATTAAAGTAGAAGGGGGAGAGGGATCAGTGGTGGAACAGTGTAGGGGGAGCCTTCCAGGTCCTGGGGTCTGCCAGAGAGACTGCCCAAAACCCAAGGGGGCAGAGGCTTGTCCCTGAGACAGGAGGCTGGGGGCTCTGTAGGGAAGAGGACCCAGGAGGGACAGAGATGGGAGGGGGAAGGGCATGAAGAGCTTTGAATGCCAAAAGGAGCATTTTGAGTTTGGTCCTGGGGGTAGTAGGGAGCCACTGGAGGTTATTGAGGAGGGTGGCCTGATTGGGTCTGGTCCTGTGCCTTAAGAGAATCACTTTGGTGGGAATGGGGGTAACTGAAGTGTATCCAGCAAGTCTTTAATAAGTGCCAATCACTTGGCAGTGGCAAGGTGCCATATTAGCAACCAGTCATACAGAGATGAAAGGAAAGCAGTTTTTGCCTTCAGGGAGCTTTTGTTCTTCCTCTGAGGGGACCCAGCAGGGCCATCAATGTGGATAGAAGAAAATAAGGAGGGAGAGAGCACATGAGGACACCTGGGGAGGAGTGGGATGTCATGGAGGCCAGCCCAGGTCACTTCTGCCAAGCTCTGAAATCAGCCAGGGATTCATCCTCTGGGGCCATGCTGAGGATGATGTGCCCAGCTTGTGGAAAGGCCAATGCTTAGAAGTAGGAGAGAAGGTGTGGGGAAAGGGCCGGGGTCCTATTTGGCTGGAGTCTAGGGCTTACAAAGGAGAATCATCTGAAAGAAGTTGGAAGAGGTGGGGCAAAGAGGGACTATGGGAGAAATTCAGAGAGGCTCACCAGCTGGGGAGCAGCCCAGGCAGACTTGGGGAGACGGTTGTTGGCAGCTTTCAGGGGAAAGGAGACAGGCTGCTAGGAAGTTACTAAGGCTGGTCCAGGCTCCTAGAATGGCTTGAGCTGGGCGAGGCCTAAGAAGCTGGGCTTCCCAAGGATAATGGCACTGCCTGAGCCTGGAATGCACCAGTTACAGAAGAGGGATATTTTTCTCTCCAGACAGAAAAGGCTGACCCAGCCCAGAGCCCCCAATCCCATGGACTACCCTGCCCAACTTGCTCTGGAAGGGCCCAGGGGCTTTCTCCCCTCCCCCTAGATTCAATCTTTAGGGTTTGTCCATCTTTAGGCCTGGCAGCCTGCTATCCTGGGAGTCCAATTAACATTTCCCACCTGACCAGGTCCTCCACTGGAGATGGTCAGTCACACTCCCTAGTCCAGCCCATTGGGTCTGGGTTCAGCCCTCTGGTTGCTGGCATAACAGAGTAAGAATGTACAGTTTTCAATGGAGAATAAAGGAAGGTCTATTTCACTGTGTGAGTAATATCCCTGGGTTGTAACTGACTGGCCCTGGGCTGAAAGGCTCTCCTGGTCCTGCTCCACTTACTGAGATTCCAACTCAAATCCCTTCTACCAGAAGCCTTCAGGGCCCTTCTTTATCTGGGTATCTTCCTTCTCTGATTATTTTCTTTTGACCTTTCTCCAAGTCACTTTGTATCCATTTGTTTGCATGGTGTCTCCCCTGTTAGACTGGAAACCTCTTAAGGGCAGGGAGTGGTTTGGGCCTCTTTCTATATCCCCAGGGTATACACAGTGACTGATATACAGCAGGTGCTTAATAAATGCTTCCTGCCCGACTGACTGATAAACAGCACCTTTCCAGTGAAAAGAAAAAGTTGCCCCTGCCAAGGTGGGGTCTAGGAGACCAGGTCAGATGAGGGTACAAGGGTGGGCCAAAAGCTTTTCCTACAATCAACTCTATCACTCATTTCACCCCAAGGTCACAAGTAGTTATTAAGCACCTATTGTGTGCCACACTCCCGATTTGGTCATTTGCTCCAAATTCTTTTGTTTTATCAACAATACTCAGATGAGACCCTATAAAGACTGCTGCAAATGGGCTGTTATTTTCCAAGCACTTGAGACTATAGCAGGCAGCTTGGTACAATGGAAAAAGTTCTAGTTCTGGAGTCAACAGATGAGGGTTCAAATCCTCCTTCTGACACCTAAATTAATGTGACCTTAGGAAGTCCCCTTCCCTTCCCTTGATCTCCTTCTCCTCCTCTGGGCATCTTCCGTCTATCCCTTTGGGCCTGTCTAGCCCCTCCAGAGGGGCTCAGATTAGCTCTGAACAAGCACATCTCCCAGTTTGCTTTTGCCTTCCTGCCCCTCCTTTAGCAGACAACTGCACCACAGCTTAGTGGACAGAGTATAAACAGAGAGTTAAAGAACTGGTTCTAGTATCTGTTCAAAAACTGACTGGTTATGTGACCTTGGGTAAATCACTTTTCTCCTGGGGTCTCTTCCCTCAAAATCAGGGTCTCAGTTCCATCTCTGTCAAATGATGGGGTTGGACTGTAGTCCCTTCAGCTTCAAAATCTCAAACCATAAGATTTCTGCTGTTATGCTACCATCTGTGTGACCTTGACCAAGTCACTTATATTCCCGAGGCCTTAGTCTGTTCATCTGTCAAGTGGGAATAACAAAATCTGTCCCACATAATTGTGAGGAGAAAAGGACTTAGCTATGGAAATGTCTGCTGCTGATGAGTTGGAATAAACCAAAGAGGAAAGGCATCCTATTGGATGGAGCACCCAACATGCACAGGCTTTGTCCTACCACAAGGGGGCAAGCTCAACCCAAAAAAGTCATCCCAGAGAGGGCAGCACAGTCTTGTCTTGGGGTCAGAGAACTCTGCCTAGCAGTTCCGAGAATGTCCAAGTCACAGGACACTTGAACAAGAGCAAGAAGAGGGGCAGGATGGTCTAGTGAACACACTTGGCAGTTCAAAAGATCGGAGTTTGAATCTTGCCTCAGACACTGTGTCACCTGGCTAAGTCCTAAGTCCCTTCCCCCTCTGGGTCACAGCAATTCTGTAAAATAAGGAGACTGAACTTGATGACCTCCAAGGGTCCTTTCTAGTCCCTGCTTGACTCTCTCCAGGGAGAGGAGGACTCACTACTCCCACAGCACCTGAATCTGTCTCTCTGCCCTTCTCCTTGCCTAGATTTGCTCCAAACAAGAAATCTGTCTAATTCTGTTCCATGTAGAGTTCAAGGCCTTCCTCCCAGCTGCCCCTGCTTTTAGTCTCTCAGGGAGTTAATTAATGGCAAGTTCAACACTGATTCAGCAGCTCAAGAGAATATTCTAATTCAACCCTAATCCTTCGAGGATTACCTTGGGTGTCTATACTGATTCCTACAGAAAGTCCCAGCCTGGGTCCCCTCCCAGGTAGACAGTATGCCAGAGGAAGATCTGGGGCTCTACTCACATCCAAGCCCAGAATAAACACAAGGTATCCTAAATGAAAATGAAAGCAACCTGAACAGGACTATATATACTATTCTAACATTCATATCAGAAAAACAAAGTGGACGAAAAACATAGGTTACCCACACATGCAACTGGTTAGGTAGCCCATTAACTTTGTTAGTATGCCCCTTGGACGGGAACTGCAAACAGACAAGGAATTGAGTGGGCAAAGGAGAAATAACAAGCTAGAACATATTCAGGCAATGCTTTTAATTATCACAGACAATTTAAGAAGAAAAATATCAAGGCTGTTATCTCCAAGAGCAAAATGGAATTTTGGATGAATACTAAGGGCCTAAAAATGGGTTGATTTGGGGTTTTCTTAGCTATGTTGATGTTAAGATAAAGATCAGTGGTGGGAAAGGACCACCCATTGGGGCAGACAGGACAATGCCAGCAATGACAAAAAGAAGGAATCATTATAGATGGCACAATTACCAATCTTTCAGGAGACAATGCTGGGATGGAAAGCCAGGACACTAGATGACCAAGTCAAGACCCAGACCGATTCCAACAGGTTAGGACAGTCTGAATGTAATGTAAAGAAAGCCAGATTGAGGATGCACTTTTTCCCTGGCCCTTCAAGGGGAAGATTTCAGCTCGGTGTAAGGCAATTATTACAGTAGGCTGTTGCAAAGAATGTGGGAGAGAAGAACCCCAGTCCACTAGGGACCTGGTCAAATGGCCCCCATGTTCTTCTTTCTCCATTTTCTGGGACACAACTTTTACTCTACTTCTGATTTGTCAACTCAGGTGGATCATCTTCAGCCTGGAACTATAGACGGAATTTGGCTCCAGAGGTCACCAAAAACCAAGATGACTAAGGAGATGGCAAGGGGCATGAAGTCACCCTGGGGGAGCCCAAATCACCAGGCCTGTCACCAGGCAATCTCCCAGGGCCATTGTTTAGGGGAGAGATGCTACACAGCTGAACATGGCCAAATGGCTGTACTTGCCTAAAGGAAGGAAGACAAGGGATTTTCCAAACCATGGGGAAGAACTGGATTTAGGTTCTTGGCAAAATTCTAGAATATAGAAGCAAAGACTCAGGTTGCAAACTAATCAGTGCAAGTCAAAGTTATTGCTTGACACCGATATTCTCCTATGAATGCTGGAAGATCCAGCCCTAGGTCAAATGAGTCAAGGGTGAAAGGGCTTTGGCTTTTTCAGCCTAGAAGCCAATCAGCATAAGTATTTGGCATGATTGATCATGTTGTTATGTGTCTGCAAATTTAAGGCCGAGAACATTTATTAATGGACAGAATAACAAAACGACAAAAAGTCATTCCTGTCCTCAGGAAGTTTACTCTCTACTATGGAAAATGACACTTGCAAAGATTAGTGAATTTTAGAAGGCTGAGGAAGGAGACCATTCCAGGCTTGTGGGATACCCTGGGTGAAAGCAGAGCAAATCCTGGCCTAGTTTAATCTCAGACAAATTCAAACTCTAACCAATCTAACCAAAAGGCAGTGGTGGGAGCAGCCAGAGAGTAGATAGGAGGCACATACAGCCTAGCCCCAGTGGTACCTGGCTCAAAAGTAGAAACAGAAAGGGCAACACTAAGGACATCCTTGGAGGGAAAGGACACAGACCAATCATGGGTTGAGAATGAACAACAGTCCATGGTTTACAATTAGTCTCTGGGGAGAATGGACCAAGAAGAATGTGACATACAAGGTGCTGAGCTTGATATCAAGAAGAGCCGAGTTCAAATTTTGCCTCAGACCTCACCAAATGACTGCCTTTCTGAGCCTCAAGTCCCTCCTTAGAATTTATCTCCCAAGTCAGAGACAGGTCGCAATCTGCTGCAGTGGATGGAGTTCCCAAGTCCAAATGTACAGACAGAAGAACAAGAACCCCACAGGCCAAGAAAACGCAGAGGCATCTCAATCTGTACCAGAGCCTCTAGAGCTATCCAAATACAGAAATAGCCTCTGCACGTATGATGGAGTAGAGAAATTTTTCCATTAAGAACCAATTTGAGTAAGAAAAGGTGGGGCATTGGGGAGGGTAAGCTTCAGATTGGGATGGAAAAGTCACCTCTGGCTAAGCCTCCTTCCCTAACAGCACACTCATTTCTCTGGTTCAAGTGGGGAGCCACCAAACGTAGGCTCCAGGCAGAAATTCAGGGCCTTAGGCCCAAGGCAAAACCACCCAAGGGGCCTCTTTGTACATTACCTCCTGACAATCATCTTCAGGATCCGGAAGGAGCCCTTTATGAGGATGAGGGCTTCTTGTCGAGAGCCACATAATGGGGTACCATTGATGTTCACCAGTTCATCCCCAATTCTCATCTTCCGGGACAGGGCGGCCTTGCCTCCATCTTCAATCTGTGATGCAAAGAACAGAACAGTGACATTAAACTTTAGAACCTACCTCTCAACTCCTAAAAGTTTCTGTTTCAGCCCTGAAAGGGAGGGAGGAGCCATGTTATCAGTCTCATTTTACAAATATGGAAACTGAGGCAACTTGCCAGCAGTTGCAAGCCAGAAAATGGATGAACTGAGCAGGAACTCTCACACCCTGTCTCCATGTTGGGTGTTCCTGACAGCACCCCTGCATTTTCCAAAAGGATTTAAATGGTCCATCCTGCACTGTCCCCCAGGGTCTACCTCAGGCAGTATTTTCACTTCTTCAGCTATTAGAAAAGCGCCCACCAAAAGGGTCCAAGGAACCCCAAGAGATCTCTTCAAGGTCCTGTCCAGGCTTGGCATTCCTTGCCAACGCTTAGACGCTCTTCCCAGCTTAGAAAGATGTATGAGCACAAGTGGAGCTGCCACGGGCATTTTTTCATACATAAGCAATCCAATTATCCACATGATAGTTATCCCTGGCAAAACTTTCTCTCGATACTTATTGATATTGTTACCTCATCTGCCTCATTAAGCTGTCCCTTTACACAAATGAGATCTCTATTTATTCTAGTCTAGAGTAGGAGGAAAGGAAAGACCTTTTCAATGAAAGCACCTAATTAACAAGGGTTGGGGCCAAACACAGACTCCACTGGCTGCATTTGCCAATCTCCCCTGATACTGCCCCCCAGGGGGTCCCCAGAGCCTCCTTCTTGGGCTCCAGGCTCCTTAGCTGCATCATCCGTGACGAGCAGCATCATGTGGCACTAGACAGTGAGAGCAAACAGTTAAGGATTCTCCAGAGACACAGGCACCAGACATCTGCAAATTGCAGGTGTACAAATGATAGGACTTAAGAGTCTGGTCTTGTCGAGTCTGGGAGGCTCTGCTGGCCTGGACCCTTCTGCACAGTTCCTAGGCCCAGGCTCTCTGCTGACCCCGCTCTGCAAACCCCTCTGACTCAACCAGTTGCCCTCTACCTTTTTCTTCACTCCCCCCCAACCTACTTCCCAGGTTCAGAATTCTACCACACATGGGTTCAAATCTATCTTTCACTGATTGGCTTATTACCAGGGGGTAGCTAGGTAGCACAGTAAATAGAGCACTAGCCCTGGAGTCAAGAGGACCTGAGTTCAAATCCAACTTCAGACACTTGACATTTATTAGCTGTGTGACCTTGGGCAAGTCACTTAACCTTGACTGCATCAAAACCTAGACCATCTCCAGTTGTCCTGATCCATATCTGGCCACTGGACCCAGACGGCTCTGAAAGAGAAAGTGAGGCTGGTGACTCAGCACAGTGTCCCTCTCACTCAAATCCAATTTATGTGAACATCAAGGCATCACCTCCCCCATATCCATAGTCTTCTTCAAGAATGAAGAACAACAATATCACCAGTCAATTCCCAAGACAATGTTCCAAGCATATATTAATTGATACAAAATATTCAGCAGACGGCCTCTTGTCTCCAGGGGACAGGCTAGACAAACTCCTTGTACAATGAGGCCCCTCCCTCATCATGACAGCTAGAGTCGCAGCCAAAGTACAGCCCAGCAACCCCAGAAGAAGACACAGCTGCTGCCCTTGGCTGCCATTTTGCATTCTCCTGAGACATGATGCTCCGTGTTCCCTGAGAAGCATCTTATCTGAATGGGGAAGTGAGCTAACTGTTTTTTTCTATATCAAGTCTTCAGTATGGTTTCCCAACTACATTTTGGGAATTTCTGAATTTCTAAAAATCTTTCAAAATACAAAGCCATAGAAGAGAAGATTAAAATGAGGCAGGGCCAACTGTGCTCTGTCCTGTCCATTAGAAAGTTATGTCAAGGGTATTTTTATGAACCTACAAACAATGATCTTATATCCAAATACTGATGATTCGACCACAAAAAAATTAGGGTTTTTTTTTTCTATCAGTAGTAACTCTTTCAGACCAATTACTATTGAATAATGGTAGTAGGACAGAAACTGGCCGGGAACTCTTTGTTTTCAAACATCCTCTGAAAAAATGAAAATAGGGTGACAAGGAGAGCTGCCATTTCTACAGCACTTCAGGTTTGTTATTCCATGTGATGTCCACAACAGGGGCCTTGAAAAATTGGGAGTCCAGATGTTACTGTTACCATTTTACAGTTGAGAAAACAGAGGACAAGTGAAATCAAGAAACTCTGCCCATAGTGTCAAGCTTCTTGGTGACTCCAAGGCCAATATTCTATCTGTTCCATCCCAATGCCCTTAGAACAGTCCTATCCCAGACTCATGAATTCTGGGAACAAAGATCTATGGTTCCTCATCAAAAGCGGCCCATGCGGGGCAGCTAGGTGGCGCAGTGGATAATGCACCGGCCCTGGAGTCAGGAGTACCTGGGTTCAAATCCCATCTCAGACACTTAATAATTACCTAGCTGTGTGGCCTTGGGCAAGCCACTTAACCCCATTTGCCTTGCAAAAACCTAAAGAAAAAGTGGTCCATGCACAAGTTTATGATGATATTCCCATTAAGAAAGCAAGCTTCCCATCACAGCAGCAATGATGCTGGCTGCTTAGACCAGGCCTTTGGCTTGGGGGTGAAGAACAGGACATGGAGCTAGAAGCAGAGAGACAGAGCTCCTGATGACTGTGTGAGTGTGGTGTCTGACACAAAAAAGGCTAGGATTTGACCTGATTCTGAGTGTGATCTTTCTCTAGCTCACTCATAAGTCCGAGATTCAAAGGCAACTGATTCTGCTCACCTAAGACTAGCTCCTCATATGTACCCATGTATAAAACAGTATGGCCCTTAACAGCCTCAGAATAGCCACAACTGGCTGGCCTGGAGCCTTCCACCAACCTAAGTTGCAGTTGTATGGGTAACTTCATTGCCCAAAATCAGACCCAGAATGGCAGTGAGACAGAAGTACATGTCTTCTATGAAATCAATAAACAACCTGGTCCAACAAGAGCCACAACCCCAGATAGTCTGCTTACCTACCCAGGTATGTCTGCTGGAGCCTCAAGATGAACAGAAAATCTGCTTCTACGATGGAAAAAAAGCCCCTCTCTTGGCTCTCCCCCCTACAAAAAATTACAGCAACTCCATCTTCAGAAAACTCCCAAGAGAGCTGGGGCCCCTTAACTCTTTCCCCAAAACCCTTCCAAATTCTAATCAAATTACTGTGAATTCAATGATTCATTAACGATTCTAGTTAGCAGATTTGTTTTCAATGGAATTTATGACCCAATCGAGCTCTCTTTTTTATGAGCTGTATGTACTTTATAGTCCATGGGAGCCCCTCATAGAATCACCATGCAGTACCTTTAAGTTCATTCCATAGGCCTAGGCCCAGGATTTTACTCTCTTCAATTATTAGAGGACTTTTTACTCCTTGTAGCTTTTCTTTTATGACATGCTGTTGGATCCCAGTGCCAACTTATTGAAATCTAGGTCTTTGACCAGGAAAGCATTCCTCCTTACCTCTAACACTACTGCCCCACAACCACCACAAACACATTGCTCACATAGGATCAGCCAACCAGCCAGAAGGTCACCACGATGGCAACTGTAGACTACCTGGACACTGGGCATCCAAAGTCAACCTTCTTTTGTGCTTCCGCCCTTTATCACAAATGGCCAGAATGGGTCAGGTCCAAGGGGCTAGCACTTCCCAAGTCAATTCTGAGAAACTTTGTGAGAGTGCCTGTTGAGCCACCTATATCAGCCTCCAAAGTCAGAGAACATGAAGCACAATGAAAAACATCCTTACTTTGGAATCAGAGGGCTTTGGTTCACAAAATCATTGAAGTTAAGACTCGGAAGAGAGTTGATCAGTCATTGAGTCTAAGCCACATCACTGTCTTCTGTGTATCACTAATGCTTAGCACCCAGTAGGTGTTTAATAAAGACTTATGAATGAAATATCCTATTTCAAAGGCTTGATTGGCCTAAGGCTGTATGGCATGGCAGACAGAATTCTCTGAAATGAACTCACTCATGCTTTGGTGACATATTGGAGAGTATCAGATCTGGAGTCAGGGAGACTTGAGTTCAAGCTTGACCTCAGACTCTTCATAGCTGTGTGACCCTGGCTAAGCAAATGAATTTCAGTTTCCTCAGCTGTAAAATGGGGATAATAATAGCATCTGCCATCCAGGGTTCCTCATAAAAATTTCTTAGACCAGTGTCTAGCACATCTGAGGTGAGA
The DNA here is from genome assembly GCF_037893015.1 of Macrotis lagotis. Classification (NCBI taxonomy): domain Eukaryota; kingdom Metazoa; phylum Chordata; class Mammalia; order Peramelemorphia; family Peramelidae; genus Macrotis; species Macrotis lagotis. Next base: position 74,198,837 of record NC_133666.1, read on the forward strand.
TATAAATGCTTATCCCCTTCCCCTTCCCTTAAAATGACTTCATACAAATCATTTCCCTCTTCCAGGTCTCAGTTTCTTCTTTTGCCAAGTGAGGAGGTTGGACTTAGGTGAAATCAAAGCAAAAGAAGGTTAAGAAAAAAGATGCAGAGTCAGAGGTGGCCAGTTAGGGAGACCCCACTTCTCTGCCAGCCAATGGATCCGTCTGGGAAGCAATCCCAGTCTGTGGAGCTGATGGATTTCTGGACACTCGCTAGCCCAGTCTGAAGCATCATCTACTTCACTGATGCCCACAACACAGCCAACTCCTCAGGAAACTTACTCAAGCATCTTTGTCCAAAGAGGTGGCAGCATCCACCATGTTGAGCTCTAGAAACTGGGTGACATAGGAGAGCCAAAGGAATCCCTGAAAGTCAGCAATCAGAAGATTCTGGCCAGTTCCCATTCTTTCTCAGGGATGGGGTAGTCCTGCTAACTAGCTGGCATCTCCTGTACCAGGTGGTGGTCAGAGCCAGGCCAATGTGAACAAGCGACAAAAGTAATGAAACAATATGTTCATTAGAGTTTGCATTACTGACTGGCAATTTACTTCAACAAACATTTATTAACCATCTTCTGTGTGCAAGGCAACATGAGACCCCTCCCTAGTATCATGTTTGAACCAAATTCATTTGTGCCTGTTGATAAATGATAATGTGATTGAATCTCCACACATCCTACATTTCTGTAGAGCTGGAAACCAGGTCCAGTGTTTGCCCAGATCTGCTGATAGTCAGCCAGTCACTTCATATGGCCTTGGTGACAGTAACAGATGATGAGTCTTCACAGTGGAACAGACGCTTCCATTTAGGAAGCCGCTCACTGGTCTTCCCTGCTCTGGACAACCACCAAGACTTATCAATCTGAACTGATTTCGAAGGGGAAAGGATAAGATGGGCACTAGCAAGCAATCAATGACTTTGGTTCTGTCTGACCCTCCATGAAGAATTTAACCTGTTTTCGTGGGACAGGGAATAGTACATTCCGGAGTTGTTCCAACTGGATGGGCTCTTAGAGTTCATCTGGTTCAATCCCTTCCTTTTAGAGAAAAGGAAACAGACCCAGAGAGACTAAGGAACTTCCCTAAAATCACACAGCTAGGTAAAGGCTATCACTCCAGGCTTTCTGATTCCTGTGGTACTTCTGAAATATTGCCACCCAAAAAGAGGCAAATCTGAAGACAACAAAAACAGAGAAATGCTTGCTGAGAAAGATACATTTGTGGGTGTACAGAATTGTACAGAAGATGTGGGTGTGGGGGATGACCAGGATATGTAGTCAGTGACCCCCAGATGATGACTGGGTACCCATGGAATGTTCAGCAATCTAGAAGAAGGCAAAAACAGAAGAATGGGGGGGGGGCAATGAGCATGAGCAGCCCAAAATGAGAAGGTTTAGAGGGACAGCCAACATCCATGAGCTGCCAGAGCTATATGTGTACATGGAATTTTATGTCTATCTTGGTCAAGTGCTATAGACAAACAGCTAGGCTTCTACGTCCCCCCACCCACAGTAGAATAGCAGGAGGAGTGGGGGATGACTGGTAAGGGGGGAGTGCCCCAGGCTGTGTTTTGAAAGCTGATCACCAAGGCTGCCTCTAGCCAGAAAAGGATGAGATCCAGACACTTAGCCCAAGAGCACCCCCATTGTAGAGAACCCCCTTCTCTCGAGAGCATATTGGATGATAAAGGAGGAGTGGAGGACATGAGAAGGCATCCCTCCAAGGAACCACATTTCTAGCTGAATCCACCCTCCAAGAAGCCACGCTTCTAGCTAAATCCACCCAATAGCTTGACCCCAGACCCCAGGTTATCTACCAAGGGGGTGGAAGAGCACCTCCCACAGTCACCCTGGGTGAGAACAACCCAATGTGACCATTTTGGCCCTAATCACAAAAATGAATCAGCTTTCCTGGAACAGGATAAATAAGGTGTTGACTGAGGTGTGACAGTCCCTTTGGACTTCAAAGAGACACCCTAATTACCTCTTTAGGAAACAAGGTCTACCTCATTGATATGATGGGCCCTGAGGATGGCTGATAAATGAAGTGGTGTTGAGATTAGACAAGTTTGACCTGGTTCACCAGGGACCCTGCCTTGGCCCCCCAATTCCAACATTACAACCAAGGCATCAAAACATTTGTTTTGTTCAGGCAGTCAAGTCCTCCCCAGACCCAGCCTAGCTCGGACAATGTCTGAAACGTGATTTACTCAACAAATGAGCATCACGGGTCAACTGAGTGGGCTCAGAAGACAGGTGAGGGGATGCGAGAATCCCTGGGGACACATGATCCTGCCCTCCTGCCTCTATGGAGGGCAAAGTCTAGCCAAAAATTAGAGGGCGCCGGAATCCTTAAAGTAGTAGGAAAAAGAGGCACTGTTTTATAAAATGAGCCAGAATAACAGAAGCTCGTGGCTCTGGAGACCCTTCAATCCTAGATCTGCCTCCCACATACTCCCATCTGACAAGTTCCTCCCTCCTCTCACTTCTGCCCAATGAGGAAGCTGGCCCCATGACCACAAAGGCGTTTTCCAGCTCTAGACAAGAGGGCCTGTGAGAAGCCTACAAAAGAGAGAAGTCTGAGCAAAGCTTGGCAGCAACTGGAGGAAGCAGCAATAAGCAAAGACATGGAGATGGGAAACGATGGATGGACAAGCATCGAATAAGCATCTAGTATGTGCTGAGTACAAAGGCAGAGTCTCTGCCCCCCAGGAGTGGCTGTTCCAGTGTGGAAGACAATAGAGAAATAAAGAGGTACATGGAAGCTACAGCATATGAGATATAGAGTCAGGAGCTTGAGAAGGGAAGGCTTTAGGAGGGCACATTCTAAGGAGAGCAGAAATTGGGGGAGGACTGACTCAGTGGAAGCTAAGTTTGGAAAGGTAGGATAAGTCTGGGGGCTTTGAATGGTGGGCAAAGACATTTATGTTTTGTTCCAGAGGTGGGAGAAGACATTGGAAGGTCTTCCACAGGACAGCAGTATCACTGGATGATCCAAAAGGAAGAATCGTGGCTGAAAGAAGAGTGGATAGAAGTCCTGGGCCACAGAAGCCACTGGAGTCACTGTGCTCTCTGGCCTTGGCTGTCCTCTACAAATCTCAATGTACCCTCCCAGCTCAAAATCGATGACAAAGCAACTGGGCCTCCAACTTAGGGAGCAGTGACTAGATAAATCTCCCCCAGGACAAGTTCAACCACAGATGCTCCTAGCAACAGGAGAAAGGTTGCAAGGCAATCCAGGTTCATGCAAACATTCCCAAGGCTGATGGGAGAGCCCAATGGTCATTTCCAGACTGTCACATGTACCAACTGTGACACTACCAAAGGGTCCTCTCATTCTGTCAGCACCATGACCTTGTGGGTGGCTCAGTAAAACAGTAGAGCAAGTTCAAGCCAACCTGAGCTAATTCTGCTCCCCTTCATATTAGCCCAACTCCCCAGCTATGATTCAGGTTTCTTGTTCTCCTTAGTTTTCAGAGCTCATTGCCAGAAATTTCTGGAGAGATGTCAAGGAAACAGAGTTGCCATGGCCTTGAAGGTGAAAGCAGAAAAGTGAACTGACTGAGGAGATAACATGCCCACTCATACCAGCTTTGGTTCCCCAAAGTCACAAGACTATCCCAATCATGCCAATAGCCATACTAAAAGCCTGTCTACCAGTGCTGTGTACAGTAAGGAACATGGAAACTAGTACATTTCCAAGGCGACTTCCATCTAACACCAGAGCATGCCTCCATAAAACAAGTTATTTTCAGATCCCTGGACTCACTGGGCCAACTCTGCTTTTCAAAGCTTTTAAAAGCCAAAGGAATGGGAAGGAGCAGGAAGAACCACTATCATAGGACTTCATGACCACAATCAAAAAGGTGGTGCAGGAAGGCCAGCAGGCCTGAGGAAGGCATTGGTTTCTTTCCCTTCTGAGGTTGTCTGTTGAGAGTCCATAGAGTCCAAGGCCAGCCCAAGTTCCTGGGCTGGTATTTCCAACTGGATATGATACTGTGGAGTTAACTGGTATCAGGAGAGCCCCATAAGACCCTGAAAAATGGGGTTACCTCAGTGGCTTCTCCTGTGTATGTTAGTATTACTCTTTGTGGTAAGTATCCTTAAGGGGAGCCCCAAGACATGGGCTTTCACTTCAGTACCTTCAAGAGGTCTTCTGGAGCATGAACGTCATCCAGCTTAGCCAATGGCGGCCATCACAGTCATCCATTACCATGGCCTTCTGGAGGCCCAGAGGAACCTTCTAGTTCTCCAGTAAGTTGACAGTATTCTGAGGGTTGGTCCAAAGAATACAGTTCCTCTCTCCCTGCTTGCCCCCTCTTTCTCCCCTTCTTCCATAGCTTCCAAATGGCAGATGAATAGTATGACATGGACAGGGTTGAGGGAGGGGAAGACAAGAGTAGCAGTTCTCATCCAATCCCCCCAACCTTGGCCAAGTCCTTTCCCTCTCTTGATCTCCATTTTCTCCTCCAAAAAATTAGGGGGTTGGGACAGCTGTCATCCCGAGATTCTCTTACCCTTGATGTGTGTTGACTACCATGGAATCACCTACCAAGTCAGACTCCATGTGTGCATGGGGGTTGCAGCGGGGGGGGGGGGGGTTAGAATGGGAATGGACCTGGCTCCTTTGGGGGATTCCCTCCATTTTAAAAGGCAAGAAAGGGCAAAGAAGTAACTGACTCTCCTTGGCAAGCCTTTCCTGATGAAAGAAATGTTTACTGTTTATGGAGTCAGCGGAATGTTCTGAACTTGGGAACAAAGCAGATGGCCCACCTTTGGAGGCCTGGCCCGGCCTTCCCCCGGGACAGCCCAGAAATTACTCTCTTCTCCTCTGTCTCTCATTAACATGCCTTAAATAATCTACAACTCAGCTGGCTCTGCACATCGTAAAACATGAAAATGCATGCAAACCCAGGAGGCTGGAGGCCGGGGATTTGTTTAGTTAATTTATAGGGGGAGGGAGGGAAGGCCTCCCACCTCCCCCCCGCACCAGCAGTTGTGCTTTAAATAACAATTTTCCAGCGCAACACACAGCTGGAGGGGGAGAGCAGAGGAGAGGGAGGGCTGAATTGGGGGAGATGGGCATTGGCTGGGCCAGATGGTGAGAGACATTCCAGGGCAAGGCCGAAGTGGTTCCAATCCATCCAAGTGCCCACCCTCCTTTGCTAGTTTGGGAGCTTGTGTGTGCTGGGAGGGGGTTCCCCCCTACTTGGCTTCCTGAGGTGGGAAGCATTCAAAACTAAAAAGAATCCTACTGGGGTCCAAAGCGATTTGCACCTAACTTTCCTTGGAGGCCAGGTTTCTCCTTGGAGCAACAGTCAAATAAACCCTTCTAAAAAAATCTTCATCTCTAGGCTTGAAATAAGGGAAAGGGACTTAACCAAGAGCCCTCAGTCCATCCTGACCTGCCCCACCCCCCTCCAAGAACTGAAGCCAAGAGGCCTGATGGCTGCTGTGACAAAGAACCATTCATTGGTCACCAGCCCCCCCACCTCCCACTCTCTGAGGCATCTCAGAACAATGAGCTGGGAGGAAGAGGAGGGAGAGTTGGGGCGATCCTGGCTTCACCATTCGTTACTACCTGAAAGACCTTGGACAAGCCACTTGAGGTACTTTCTTCCTCTCCCAGGGCCTCTGAGGCCTGCTCTCCATCTGTGATCCTCTGACCCTATGTACCAAACTGTTCTCACAGGTCACTCCCAGATGGTGGAACTGCTATTTGGGGAGAGGGTGACAGGGAACCCTCAGACAAAAATGGATTTCTTCCCTACTGCGCAGAAAAAAAAAATTCAGAGTAGAGTCTCAGTCCTGGGCCTCCTCCTCACTGGCCAGCTAGGAACCTGGCTCCCCAGGCCTTGGCTGGCCTTGAAATGCTTTAGCAGATACTCTGGGAAGCTGGACTCCTTCTCCCTAACAACATGACCTTGTCCTTGCCTGCTGTTGAGGAATCTGCTCTTTGGGAGGTCACTGGCATAGATTTTCAAGCTGGACCTCAAGAGAACCTTGGCCTGTGGCTGCTCAAAAGCAGTTCAGTGTCATCTGGAGACTTGGGCATGGGGCAAGCATTATACTAAGTCCTCCCTTTCCACGTCTCTTATCAAGATGGTCCAGATCCCTCAGCAACCCAGTCCCTGCATGGGTCAGTTTCTCCAGCCCCTCCTCAAGGCACTTCCATTCATTCATCTCTACACAGATGAAGGTGCTTCTGATAGAATGCACCAAAACCTCAGACTGACAAATGGTAGCTCCTGGGGGCAGAAGTGGTTTTGGTTTTGGTTCTCCAGCCTGAGAACTTCCCACAATGCCCAGCACCTAAAAGCCCCGTGAATTCACAATATCTGTATTCAGGTAAGCTGAACTGAAGGGAATCTACAGTTGAATCAAAAGGAGATGCAGCAATTCTAGTGGCTTGGGCTTCAGGGCCCTACCTTCAGGCAAGTTAGACAGGCTTAGTCTCACAGATGTCACCGCTGAGAACAGAAGAGGCTGCTGCACCCAAGCTCTTAGGCATGAAGATGTTCTCTCTTTCATGAAAAGAGCATATGGGACTGAAACTCATCTTTCCACCTCAAGCAGCCACAGGGATCCCACAATCCATTACTATTTTTTCTCCCAAGGCCAAGTCCTGGCCCAGAAAGCACTTGACAGTAGTGTGGTGCAGCAGAAAGGGCCAACCTTAGCACCCAAGAACCTAGGTTCAGATCCCTCTTCTGCTTCTTGCTACCTTTGAGACCTAGGGAGGAAATCACACAACCTCCCTTTGGTCCTCTGTAAAGTAAGGGACCCTAGAAGGCCCTTCCAGCTCCAGGCCAATGGATGGATGGATGGATGAATGGATGGATGGATGAATGGATGGATGGATGGATGGATGGAAAGGCATTTTCCAAAATGATTATTCCTAACTCCAAAGTTCTGGAATGATGCCCCTTGGAGTTAAGCCTCTTCTCTGTTTGTCCCAAGTTGAGAGGTGAATGTTTCTGGAATGTTTTGGCTGGCTGTTACTGGGTGGGAGGCACAGGGCGACTCCAAGATTCATCTTTCATTTTTAGCTCTCTGTGCTTTGGGAAGCTCATTTGGTAAAATTCTCCCAGACGCCCCACCCTCCACCCCCTGAACCCAAAAGGGCCCAGTGCTGCCAGTGTCTGGGAATTCAGGGCAGCCTTGGCTCTGCCTTCCTTACACTCTCTGCCTCACAAGGAGGCCTTTCATTCCTCCAGCCCTGAGCAGCGGAAGGGCCAGGCCAGATGCTGGGGCCCAGAGAAGACTGCAATGGGATTTAGGAGTTAGCTCAGCCTTCCCTCCTGGCCTCCCCAGCCATATGCACACAGACATATGCACACGCATATGCACATAGACAGACACACACACACATACACACACACACACAGACAGCCACACTCACATGTATATAGACACACACTCACTCACACTCGGGGCTTCCAAGGCCAGCTGTGACATTCCTTGGGTGTGGCCTCCCTTAGTGTGCCAGCACTCATGAGCAGGAGGTAGCAGGGCCATGCTGTCAAATCTCGTTCAGATTACCTGTGACTGCTCAGAAAGAGCAAATGACAGTGAGTTAAATGACTCTTTGGCAACCTGCCTTGGCACCTGCCCAAGATACCCTCTGCCCACCCTCCCCTCCCCCAATCTCTGCTCAGTTGACATCTGTCTATGATCCAGGCTTTCCCTCCCACCTACAGTCCCAACACTGCTGCTTTACTCATGTGGGCAAAGAGTTTGGCAAGGGTGAGGCTGTTGGTAACAGAGGAGATTGATGAGATAGGGCTGGGGCCTACCTACCAAGGGAGGCCTACAAACCATACCAAAGACCCTGTCCACCAGGCTTCATCAGAATTCTGATCCAGGTGCCCTATAGTTTCTCCAAACAGCAAATGACTTGGTATCCCAAGTGTGTGAGGTGTTGGGGGTTCAAAGGCAAGACAGAAGGAGCTCAAGGTTTGCCCTGTGGGTATATCTGTGTGTATGGGGGGGGGGGGTATCTTAGCTAAGCTGAACAACCCCCCTGCAGGTCCAGGTATTATTATCTCCATTTTATAGATAAGAAAACTATGAAGCTCAGAGAGACAAAGTGATGTGTTCACTACTTGCACCCCCACCCCTTGTTGGCTCTGCCTATAATGACTCTTACTTTTCCCTGAGTCCATTAGTCCTCTCATTCTCAGAACTGAACTTACTGCTAGAGGAGCTCAAACCTCCCTATCTCTGCTTACTTTGTCTCCCTGAGACCCGACCCTGTTCTCACAGTGGGTGCCATAGTCATACTAGCAATTCCATGAAGGCCCACTCCCAGCAGCTGGTGAGCTCCCCTGCCAGGGGCTAGTTCCTCAGCCAGGTCTCAGCTGTCTGTGACTGCTTTCTGGGGCCATAGTGTTAAACTCACCTTAAATTTGTACCACAGGAAACTTAGTTGTCATTTTTTGTTGCCCCAGGGCCAGCATGGAGACCAAGAAGAGAAGGGCTGAATCCATAAGCTCTTTCTTTCTCCTTCCCCTGGTCTCAATGCCTGTGACTCAGTTTGGCTGCTGAGGAGCAGGGAGAAGAAATGACTTGCATGTACAGCCCATTCCAACACAGTCCACTGGGCCCCTGGCAAATTGTTTCCCCTGCCTATCTAGTACAGCACCAAGATCCCAAATAGAATGCTCTGTGCTAGACAGATGCTTGACTACTGCAGTTCCCTACCTGCTCACACACAGAGCTCACCATCCAGCTGCCAAAGGACATGATAGCAGACTAGTTAAAGGATGTCACAGCACTCAAGTCAAAGCACTGAGAAAAGACTCTTGAGAAGTCACTTTCATTGCCCAACGAGGGGCTTGGCAGCCCTGAAAACAGTCCACAATTACTTTTTGAAGTCAAAATGTGTATACCTGGTCTTACCACTCCTCCATGTTCCCCACAAGACTTGTCTTCTTTCTTCCAATGGCCTTGCTTGTGTTACTACTGCTACTATTGTTCATCCTTCACTTTCAAAGAGGACCAGTGACATCACAGGGTGATGTCTTGACATGTGCATGAATTGGATTCAAGTGAGGCAGAGGTGAGCAAAGTCATCAATCTCACTCTCTCTTCCAGAATCATCCATGTTCAGAGGCAGGTCAAAAGTCAAGATGACTGGAGATGGCTCAAGATGTCCTGGATGACCTTGAGCTCCCAGGAACCAAATCCAATCCTAGATGACTCCCCCTAAGTCTCTTCCTTCACTCCTATACACAGGCTACAGAACAGAATGCAAGTAATTGCAAAACTGAAATGCCTGGGCACATTACAAATTTGTTATCTAATATCAACTGGGCTCTCACAGCAGCAAGGCAATCCTTTGATTCCTCCCTAATGAATTTACTCACTTACACTCCATAGCAGCTATTCCAAACCTTCTCTCCTGAAGCCTCTCATGACACTCCCTCAGTCTAGAGTCTCATCTTCCATCTTACTGAGCAAATTGAGGCCATAAGCAGCAAAGACACTGCTCTCACCCTTCTCTTTATCTCACAAGACCCTGACAACCATTCCACTCTCTCTTCCTCTCTTCTAGTTTCTGATAAAAAGGTATTTCTTCTCTTCACCAAGACCAATCCCTCTTTATTATGCCCTTGATTCCATGCCCTCCCACCTTCTCCAGAAGACTGCCCACACCATACACTCTCTTTCCAACTTCCAATCTCTGTCTACCTACCAGTTCCTTTCCAGCTGCCTATAAACATGCCTATCCAAATCCTTCCTTCTTCTCTCCTTTTTTTCAACTAAACTTCTAGAAAGAATCATCTCTATATGTCCTCAGCTCTTCCTCTGCCTCTCTGTTTTCCAAGTCCATCAGGGAAACCTCTCTGGTTCCAGTTATCACTTTGTGTGAGGTGTATATATGTGCTCCTACATTTGTGAGTGCTTTATGTATATGATATGTGTTCTATACATTTTCTCTCTCTTGAGTAATGGTCTCACATTAGCAGCTGTTATTGGATAACTCTCCCCAATGCCTCCTGACCTTCCAGATTGCCACAAAATCATTCAGATGCTAACATTTCTCATACTGGCACCTTTCTTTCTTCTGGACATGCCATCTTCCCAGGACGGGCCTTCACCATCTTATACCTTGATCACTGTAACCTGCCAAGGTGATTTTCCTAAAGCATGACTCTGACCATGTTACTCCCCTCATATACTCAATAAACCCCAGTGACTCCCTATTACTTCCAATCACACTGAGAATATTTAGTCCATTTGGGTTTTAAGCCCTTCATGATCTATCTCCCTCCTCCCTCTTCAGGCTACTCCCATCTTGCTCTCTCCACCTCAACACTCTCTATAATATACTTACTGTTTCTCACACATGACACATCTTTACCATCTCTGAACCTTTGGGGTGTCCCTAGTGTTAGAATGTTATCCTTTCACATATCCACCTCTTGGAAACCCTGGCTCCCTTCAGTGCTCATTTCAAGCACAGCCTTCTGAGGAGTCCTTTCTAATCCCCTAAGCTTTCCCAAAGGTGACTTTGCCTGCTTCAAATTCATTCTGTAAATGTCTTTATATGTGAGTGTTCTCTCACCCTGAGAATGGCAGCTTTTGGCTTGAGACCTATCATCCTGACTAATATTGAGTAGTTGTTGTCTGCCCTTCATTCTTTTTTTGTTTGTTTTATTTTGGGGTTGGGTTTTTTGGGGTTTTTACAAGGCAGTGGGGTTAAGTGGCTTGCCCAAGGTTCCACAGCTAAGTAAATATTAAGTGTCTGAAGCAGGATTTGATCTGAGGTACTCTTGATTCCAGGGCCAGTGCTCTAGTCACTGTGCTACCTAACTGCCCCTGCCCTTCATTCTTGAAGAAGATCATGGCATCAGGGAGGTGAGGACATGACAAGCAAATGAACTGGATGCTGTGCCAAGTCATCAGGCTCACTTTCTCTTCCAGAGTCCTCGAGGTCCAGTGGTCTGATAAGAATCAAGATGACTAGAGATGGCCCTGGATGTGAAGCAATCAAGGTGACGTAACTTGCCCAAAGTCACACAGTTAGTCAGAGTCAATTGTCTGAAGCTAGATTTGAACTCTGGTACTCCTGACTCCAGGATCGGTGCTCTAGCCATTGAGATACCAAGGTACACCTCTCTGTACTCTACTGATACAGAGTAGATAACTAATGAATGCCTGTTAATTGACTAATTAATAATAAGCTACCCAAAAGAACCCCAGATGATGAACTCCCAGGACCAGAAATGCCATACTGGCATTGAGGAAGTCTGCATACAGGTCTGAGCATTGTAGGAAAATTCAGGGATGACAAAAGACATGGCCCTACTTTGTAATGAAGAGATTGAAAACTTGGGGTGAAGGTGGCAGAGGAGAAGGGAGGTATGCAGATTTTGGCAATGGATTGGACACTTTCTCACATCACCCTTGGACGAGGAAAAACAGTTCCAGTGTCCTCTGGTCCAGTCTGCTGCATGAGGGTAATTGATTTCTGAGTGCCGTGGATGAGGATGAATAAAGGTAAAGTGGAGCAGGTCAGGGGTGCAGAGGGGGTGACCAGGACTGGGAGAAGACTCAAAATCACATCAAGTAGAGATCACTGAAAGGACCTGAAGAGTCTAGAAGACAAGTGCTAGCCATCCCCAAGTATTTAAAGACTGCTTGTGTGGAAGAGAGTCTTTATTCTGTTTGACCTCCAGAGGGCAGCACTAGGCACAATGGGTAGCAGATTTGGGCTCAATATTAGAATACTTCCAAACAATCAGGGTGAGCCAAAAGTGGAATGGAGTTTCCCATCATTGGAAACATTTAAGCAAAGGTTGAAAAATCATTCATCAATCTGGAAGTTGAATTCGATGACCTCCAAGGTTCTTTTAGCTCATACATTCTTTTAGAGTCAGACTCATTTCCTCAGGTCCATAAAGACCAAGCCTGATCTCAAAAATGGATGCAGCTTTTTCAATAGCCAGAGAGTTCCAGAAAATGGGTGGAGCCAAAACAAAGAGCCTGAGACACTGAAGAGGAGATATTTCACACTGGACTTCCAGGACAACTTCCCTCCTCCTCTGGAGCTATCCATGGTATTCACCAGCCTTCACCTAATGCTCCCTCTATCTCAGGGGGCCAGAGTGCTCTGCCTCCGTGTCTGATCTACTCTTTGCCCGCTCTGAACCCTGCCCTCCAGTTCTCTACCATCCCTGATACCAGTCATCTGCCCCAGCCTTTTCTCTGGGCCACAGACCAACAGGTTCTGGACTACAGTCTGTCCTTTGAGTACCATCCCTTCCCCTCCTCTGAGATGGTGCCATATCAGAGATGTGGTTAACCAGTAGATGTATGTTTGCCATGTTTGAATTATGCAATTCAGGTATACCCAAGGGGCGGTGTTTGGCATAGGCACTTACTAGCTGTATGACTATGGGCAAGTCATTTAACCTCTCTGAGTATCAGTTTCCTCATCTCAAAATGAGTATAATGTTAACTATAGTACAGCCCTGCCTTAGAGTTGGTAAGAATCTGAGATAGATATGTGTGTGCGTATCTTTGGAAACTTTAAAGTGTCATGTAAACATCAGTTATCATTATATAACAATGCTGGTGTGGTTGTAGAAAAACAGGCACTTATACACTGCAGGTATAATCTTTTGGAAGAACAACATGGAAGTACCCTAGAAAGAATTATAAAAAGAATCACATTCCTTAACCCAATCATTCCATTACTTGGAGTATTCCTCGAGAATGCTACAAAATGGGCATGTTGCTCAAGGATACTTAAAGCAGCTTTATTTGGTGTCCCCCAAACCTAGGAAAAAACCTAAATGTTCAACAATAGGGAACTAGCTGAACAAACTTGAATGTCTTTCAGCAAATAATTATTAGTCACCTGTGTGCAGAACACAGCAGTCTATCAATGTAATGGAATCATATGAGACAATTAAGAATGACATATTTGATAAATATTCTGGGCTTTCATGAAATATAGTGAGGCTTATGAAATTTTGCAAAATGAAAAAAAGCTAAAGAAACTACAAGTATATAAAAAGCCAACACAGACAGGAATACAAGAAGGGAAAAAGACAATAATCAGAGGGCGAAATGAATTAGGGAGGAAGCAACCCTTCCTCAGGGAGATAACCAAGAAAACTTTTCCTTGAGTCATTGTGTATTCTCCATTGATAAAGACTGAGATAGAGACTCTACATGCTAATACAGAAGCCATGAGCTTAGGGAACATGGAGACTGCTCCATAAAGGTGGGACTATGACTTGGACCCAAAATAAACTGTAGACTTCTATGTGGCTTCCACTGGGGTCCTATCCAAAGAACCAGCCAGGGTCTAATGCTCTGTCTTCTGGCCTATGGAAAACCACCTTAAAAGGGTATAGAAATTATATCACTTATAAAAAAAATCCCCAAGTAACCAAATAATAGTTCAAAATGCCTGCCCATTTCTCAGGCTCCTCCCCTCAACAGAGGCCAGCTAAGGTGAAAGTTCCCTTTTGAGGTGGAACAATTTTTCAAGCATACTTCAAAATTCCCCTAATCTTTATACACAGCTAGACAGGGTGGAGCTGCAGAATAAGGAATGAGGGAATAGCTAGTTTCCATTCCAAGGCAGCCTCTCTTCAACAGGTCCTGAACGCAAGAGAGAAACTCTTACCTACAAACATGATGAGGGATTTCATCAACCCTGGCCCAAGGAACAGAACATACATGACCCTTAATCCCCTTACCTTAGACTCACTGGTTACGAGTGAAGTTAGAATGTCCTCTAGGAGCACCCTAAGTTTCGCAGGAAATTCTGCCCCAAGGATTGATCAGCTCTCTCCAATAGAGTAGATTCCCATGACTAGTAGGTCCACACTCCACAATTGCTAGACACAGAGGGAAGAATCAAAAATAAAAGCTTCCCCCGAAGAAGAGTTCATTTGGGACAAGATCAATTAGGCACAAAGTCATGTTTACTTGTTACAATAGCAAGGAAATGAGAAAGGAACCAACAGGAGCTATTGCCCACACTCCAAAGTTAGCTGAGAGAAGGGAATGAGATTATGGACTAGAGAAGGCTGGTGCCAGAAGCCTGAAGATGAGCCCTGGGAGCTTGTTGGAACCAATCCCCTCTGGGCAATGTATCCCTCCATCCCACAGTGGATGTGCCCCTCCCTGAAAAGCTCCAGACTCTCCTCTTTAACCAGAATCTGTAGCTTCCCATCAACCCATGTTACAACCTGCTGTGGAAAGGGAAGGGGTCTGAGTTCAGAGACTGGTATGCAAACCAGGACTCATTATAGGACTACACTGAATGCTGGGCTGTGACACTCAACCACCAGATATTTCTAGTTAGCCACCTATAAAATGAGGATGCCATTACCAAAGCAATCTTCTCAATAGTCAAACCTGAACACCTGCATCCAAACCTCTATGCTTACACTGAAATTCAAGGCCTCACACATGTGACTCCAGTCATGCCAGACTAATACCTCTGAAGCTAGCTCATGGGCCTTGCTGACTCAGTTCACTTGTGCAGACCACGTGCCATGACTGATGTATGTGGAAATCCTTCCCAGTCGGCTAAGTGGCTCCATGAAGCCCTGCCCTACCCTCTACCAATTCTCTTGTCCCTTTGCACTTCTCACATTCTAACTCTGAGTCTCACCTTGGTCATTTACCAATGCTGTGACTTGGGCAAGTCATCATTCTGGGCCTTGTTTCCTGATCTGTAAAAGGGTGACAATAATACCTTTAGTGCCTCTCAATACCAGGTTAGTATGACACCCCAATGAGACATTGTAGGCAAAGTGTCATGAAGGCCTTCAAGTGAGAGAGACTATCTTGCAGTTCTTTTTTCATTCTTTCTGGTTCATCTCAGCCAAGGAAGAATAAAGACATGACTCAGTGACATTCTCTAATCCTGTGGCACCACTGCTAATGGCCTCAACTATTTGACCTACACCAAAGTCTACTTTGTCTAAGACCCCAAGGAGTACAATGCTGCTCTTGGGTACCAGGAACAGGACTTGGGACTGAGGTCCCATGCCATACCCAAGGGCAAGAAGCTATGAAATAAATTGATGCCAGGACCTTACCCCCCTCAACTCTGTGGCCCAGTCAGACAAGGTTGAGAAAGAATCCTGCATTTGGAATCTGAAGAATCTAGTTCACATTCCCACGTTGCCATTGCCAAGCTGTGTGACCTCAGGCAAGTCATTGGCCCTTTCCAAGTCTCGTTTGTCAAAACAGAAGGACTGGGTCATCTGCAATCTATGGGAAGGCCCTACCAGCTCTGACACTCAGGGATTCTCTAATTCTGCCTCCCCTCAGCTAGCATGTATCAGCTACCAACTTCTTTGCTCTCTTGTTAAGTTGACCGCACTCTACTCAACACAAACACACACTTGGGATAGATCCTGTTCCAGGATGCACACTCCACTGGTGGCTGGCAGGCTGTCATGACAGCCAGCAATGAGTCTGCCAAAGAAAACTCAAAAACTGAGGTCAGCCTTTCCCCAGCTGAGGCACAGTGGTTATAACATCAGCATAAGCCTGGATAATAATGCTACCTGCCATTTATACAACAATTACTACTTATCATTATCTTACTGGGGTCCCCAGTTTTCATGTAGGTAAACTGAGGCACAGAGCAGGAAAAACATTCACACAAGGTAACAGAGTAAGGATAAAAACCCAAGTCTCCTTCCTATTAGGTAACATGAACAATGACAGAAGTTCTAATCAATCAACTTACAAAGACTGATCCTGGCTAAGTTTCAAGCTCTTTATGGTCATAACCCCACTATTTACCATTTCACACCAGAGTCACCAGGGTCCACCAAGTCAAAGGGTATTCAGGCCAATTCATACCCAGTACCTAAAACAAGGTCCTCAGGGAGCTCTCCAGTGAGGGGAAGCCTATGTAGGAAGTCTGGAGACTAAGGCTTTTCATATAAACAGGCTTCCTCAGAGGGGTTGTCTTCATAAGTGCAGGCCCCCAAAGCCAGTCCGTTTATTATCTGATGGTGGTAGTGGGGGCAGCAGCGGCAGCAAGTTGAAGCAGGAGCAATACTAGAAATAGTAGTAGTAGTAGTAGCAACAGTAGGAAGAAGAGAAATAGCAGCATAGTAATAGCAATAAAAGTAGTAGCAGCAGCAGCAGTAGTAGCAGTAGTAGGAGAAGCAGTAGTAGCAGAAGTAGGAGAAACAGTAGTAGCAGAAGTAGCAGGAGTAGTAGCAGTAGTAGTAGCAGAAGAAGTAGTAGTAGTAGCAGTAGTAGCAGTAGCAGTAGTAGTAGTAGTAGTAGCAGTAGCAGCAGCAGCAGTAGCAGCAGTAGTAGTAGTAGTGGTGGTAGCAGTAGTAGAAGCAGTAGTGGTAGTAGTAGTAGAAGTAGTAGTAGTAGCAGTAGTAGAAGCAGTAGTGGTAGTAGTAGTAGCAGTAGTAGTAGCAGCAGTAGTAGTAGTAGCAGTAGTAGTAGTAGCAGTAGCAGTAGCAGTAGTAGCAGCAGTAGCAGTAGTAGTAGTAGCAGTAGTAGTAGCAGTAGTAGAAGCAGTAGTAGTAGTAGTAGCAGTAGTAGAAGCAGTAGTGGTAGTAGTAGTAGTAGCAGTAGTAGTAGAAGTAGTAGTAGTAACAGCAGCAGGAGTAGCAGCAGCAGCAGCAGCAGCAGTAATAGCAGTAAAAATAGTAGCAGTCATAGTAGCAGTTGGAGCAGCTATTTCTTGAGAGCTTTGCAAAGGTGCCCTGCATACTTAATTTCACTCGATACTAACACCAAGCTTGTGAGACAGATTCTACAAGCACTGTTATTCTGTTTCATGGATGAGGAAACAGGCCCAGAGAGGACAAGAGCCTTACCCAAGGATCCTGCAGATGGACATCCTTGAGCCCATCTCTCCAGATTTCAATTCTCCCTGTCCTGTATTATTACTACTAATACTCATTGTCATTCAGATAACATTTGAAGGGCTGCAAAGTCCAGCTGACCTCTGTGCTTGGGGGTCCCATGAAAAAGTCCAGACAGTGGATAGAAAGAGGCTGACCCTTTCCCAGGAGTCAAATGCAGCAAATCTCCAAAGATGAATCAGCAAGGCATACAAGGAACTCTGCTAAAGACAGCTCAAGATTGGTTTGGACATAAATTCAGGAAGACCTGAACAAATAGTTAAATTCAAACCACTATGGCCACCAGGTTGATCAATACTTCATATACTCACTGTCTAGATTGAACATAATATCAATATCAAAAGCTACAGCTTATTTCACAGAATGAGAAAAAGGCATGACAGACCCTGGCCTGCTAAGTGGTGCCATAGGGCACCATGGTATCAGGAAGTTTCATCTTCCTGAATTCAAATCTGGCCCCAGACACTTCCTAGCTTTGTGACCCTGGGCAACTCAGTTTTCACATCTGTAAAATGAGCTAGAGAAGGAAACGGCAACACCACTTTCTGCCAAGAAAACCCCAAATAGGTCACAAAGAGTCAGACACAACAGAGATGATTGAGCAAAAAGCAGTTGAGCTCATCCAGAACTATGACAAAGACAAGTGGGAAGAGTGTGCCCTACCAGATTTCAACACAAGTACACTTTCTGCAGCAGTGATACCAAAGGCTCCTCAGCCCTTGATAATAAAGAGAAACAAATCAATGAAAAAAAAAAAGAGTGAAGCAGATATAGAAGCCAATGTGCACCAAAGGGATCAGGGTTAGATGCTTCTTGGGAAAACTGAATAGCTTTATGTCAATAAAGGGGTTTGGCTCCACACCTCACATTCTTAGTTTTACAATCATCAAAAAAACTAGAAGGAAAATTAACATCTTTCAATGATGGAAAGACCATTTTTATCAAACCCATGGGAGAAATGATCAAAGATCAAATTGAGGGCTTTGACTAGACAGACATTTAAAACATCTTTACCTGACAAAAACCAACATCCATCCCTAAAATTGGGAGACAAGAAATCAGGGAGAACATTGGCAATAATATGAACTTAAAGGATTCTACCATCCAGAACTGATAAGGAAATGATGTAGATTTCTGAGTAATGCCCCTACCCAGGCAATGGTCAGAGAATATGACTCTTAACAATGCCCTCCTAAAATGCCCCAATTAGCAGATAATCAGAGAAATGTACATCAAAACAACCTTTAAAAATACCACCTTCCACCCACTAGGATGTCAAAAATAGCAAAAGTGATTGAGCCCACCTCTGGCCTGTACTCCATCATGATGAAATTACAAACAGATTACAAACATAGCTTTTAGTCAACAGAGACCTGGGCTTCAAGTCACACCACATATTGCTGACCAGTGCAAGGAGATCAGAAGAAACAACATCATCCCTAAGTCAAAATTAGACTGAATAAGAGCTGAAATTACTAATATGAAGAGGGAAAAGGTACAGCACCCAAAGGTCTTGAAAATCTCCACTTATAGCAAGAGATTAAAGGAGCCAAGCTTGACTCCAGAGGCTAAAAGGGAACCAATGGATGAAGTCAAGGCCGACAAATGCCTCCTTTGGTCTCATCGAGGCAAGAACCAAGGAGGAAAACTATGCTTGTATCTGCCAAAAGATTTCCTGGCATGCTGAACCCTAAAGCTCATGGGAAGAATGCATTTAAAGCAATCAACACCAGCCTTAGGGCACGTTCAGAACTGCAAAATGGAGCCTAAGAGATTTGGAAGATTGCTAAATAAAAATGCCATACAGTATTAAGCAAGTTGAGGCAGCTAGAAAAAAGAGCAACACTTGATTACCAACAAGCAGATGAGGATCACCAGGCATTGTTACAGCACATGATGAGACAAAACCTACAGAAATACCTTGAATAGTAACAGTATTCTACTGAGCAATGATAAAGATTGATAGCAGGTCCCCTCCACTCAATTTGCTTCATGTAACAGAGATTTTTAGAGTGCAGCCAGAGCCAATGAAACAGTCAAGATCAGAGACAGAATCAAAAGCCTCCTCATGGGTGCCATCCACAGAAACTTGAGCAAAATCAAACAAATGGACGAGTCACGTGCATTTGTTTGTGGATGAGGAGCAGGGAGATGAGAGAAGTTTAAGACTAGGTCACTGTCGGAGTAACTTAGGTAATGCATCACTGCCCAACTGTAAAAATCTAGCACCTGTTGAAGACCTATGCAACTGAGTGGCCAGAATTAGGGAAGTTCACTATTTTTCATGGACTGGCAGACTCCAGATACAGATCTCAAAATATCCTAAAGAGTTAAAAGTTTGACCAATAAAAAGTACCAGAATCACAGTCTTAAACTGTTGACCACAATCACCTGGAAATAACACAGAGCCATAAAAAGTTAAGAACAACATTCTAAATAGGCATTACTGTTCCAAAGGTCCAAAATCCAAATTACATAGAACACAAAGCTTTCAAAACCTAGAGACAGAACAGAAGAAAGCCAAATCCCGTAAGAACAGGATGAGATGCATATAATCCCCACCATCCTCTCTGGTGAGGATTTCACAGTCACTTTATTCATCTAAACAACATTCCACAGAACTTTAATGAAAGAATAGTAGTGGGATAGCAATTTATGTTGTGACTGTTTCTATCCAAAAACCATCAAATGAGATGAAAAGACCTTTTCTTTAATAATATAATAATATTTGAGAGTGAAAAGCATTTCAGAAAACTGACTCCCTGGGTCCTCCCTAAAATTGATTCCTGTATTGTTGAGGGGAGCCACTCCAGGGGAGACAGTGCTCTCTGCTGCCTCATCATCAGCAGTCCACTTCCTTTGCAATGACCACGTCTAAGCTGGTCTCCCAAAATGAGAAAGCAGTTTATGGCACCTGTCAGGATCCGAAGGACAGTCCTTTCCCTCACCAGTTATCTACCCAGTGCTGAATAAAAGGATGAATAATAACCCTAGCACTCCTAAAGCCAGTTCAGTTTTCCAAAGACTTTCTTACACACTGGCACTTTGTGGAGCCCCTAGAAGTTCTTCCCCTTTCTTAATAAAGGAAGAAGCTGATGCCCAGAGGCTCATAAGGCCAATAAGGGACAGAGACAATAAGGCAAGAAGTGCAGGCCTCCCCCTTTCCCAGTTTTCAGGCAGAGGAGGGAGGAGACACTTGGAGGCTCTTCAAGTCCCCATGCAGGGTGGCCTTGGCCTTCCTCTTCCCTGCCCCAGGCCTCACTTCCCTTCAACAACAAATGCACACCCATGTTGATACTCCCATGCACACACACCTTCCTTTGAGTGACCCCAACACTAATTGAAGCCACTCAATTGAACATTTCATTGGCTTGGAGCAATGGTGCATTCCTATCAGAATCCAAGCAAAGGAGGCTGCCTTAACCACCCCCTTCCCCGCAATGTGAGTGAGTTTGAGTACGTGTGTGTTTGTGTGTGTGTGTGTGTGTGTGTGTGTGTGTGGCTGAGGGAGGGAGGGAGGGTGGGTTGAATCAATTGTGTTCCAATTCCAAGTCGTGACTTTCTGACATCTTGTGTACATTTCTAAAATTGAGGTCAGATGAGAAAGCAGCCACGTACATTGCCATTGGCCGCCAGATTCCTCCTCATGGCCATTTTCATTCCTGAAATCCCCAATGTAGCAAGGAGAACAGAGGAGGGGGCTGTGAGAAGGAAGGAAGGTGGATGTGAAGGGGGGTGAGGGGGACAGAGAGCAGAACTTGTAGAGCCAGAGAGAGGCTGAGGAGAAAGAAGAGATGCTGACACTCAAACTCTTTGTCCACCCCCCAACCCTGTAGTCCTCTCGATCCAGGTAGTCATTGTTCATTTCCTATACAACACTGGGGAGGGGGGCAGTGAGGCACACCTGGGAAGGGTGGCATCTCAAAAGAACTTTAGAAAAGAGATCTTGGTGAGACTCTCAAAGGGAAGGAAAGGCAGGGTCACCTTTTCACCTCTGCCAATGTCCCTGGTAAGCAGCAGGTACCAGTCATAACCAAGATGGCAAAGGCCATTTCCCTGGGGAGTGCTGTCCCCAAATCCCAAAGGGCAAAATGCTTACCACCCTCATCACCTATTCTCTTCCACTCCTCTCTTCCCCAGTAGCCTCTCACCTTAATCCTCAGGGAACTCCCCCCCATATCAGTCTGATGCCAAGAACTCCAGCCCTTTCCCATACTTCTCTGCTTCTCCTCCCCCAGTCCCATGACCTCTTGGGAGCTGAATTCACAACAAGGAATTTCTCAACCCAACCCAGCAAGGATTTTGTTTCCTTCTTTTACACCAACAATACAGAAAGTAGGTGTTCACAGGAGAGGAAGCCACCCCAAGATCTTTTTGGAAGCTCACAAAAGAGTTATCTAGCCCAGTCCTGTGTTGAACACTTATAATTATCTCATATGAATCTCACAACAACCCTGAGAGGTAGATCTATTATGATCCCCATTTTATAGAAGATGGAACCATGACAAACAGAGGTCAAGTGACTTTTCCAAGGTCACACTGCTAGAAAGTATCCAAAGTAAAGTTTGAACTCAGGTCTTTTTGACTCTAGACCCAGGACTCTATCCTCTAAGCCACCAAGCTGCCCAAGATCAGTGGAAGCTATTCTTCAAATTTCTCAATAGAGCTTGGCAGGAAGAGAAGGGGAGTTCAGAATAGGCTGGGGCATGCCCCATCAATGTCAACAGCCTGACCAGTAGAGAGAGTGCTGTGCTTTCATTAAGGAAGACTCCAGTTCAAGTCTTCCCTTGCATACTTACTAGCTGTGCACCCAGGACAGTCCACTTCATTTCTCTGAAAAATCTCCTTCACTTCCCTCCCCTGTAAAATGGGTTACCTGTAAGGCTCAAATGTGAAAACACATGTCAAGACCTAGGTCAACCACAAAGTGAAGGCACTGACACACTGGGAGTAAGCAGGGTCTTATGCCACCAGGCAGCATACAATGCCAGTCCAGTCCTCCCTTAGCTACATGGATGGATGCCCTGGCAGAGGGCTATGGAACCTGGATCCCCACTGGATTGCCCCTTCTGCATTCTCTATTATACTCCAAGTCATCCTGGGAAGCCAGTGAGATCCAGAGAGTGGGGAAAGGAATCTCATTGAGTGCAAAGCCTTGGAAAGATGAAACTGCTAACCAACAACAAACCGTTTTAAAGGTCATACCTCCATGGACCACTCAATTTTCCTCTCTGTAAAATTAAGAGGTGCCTCACAGCACAGGACCTACAGCTGCTCTGGTTTCTTGCTGAGAAGCCTGTCCCTGGGGCTGGCCCACCATCTTTCTTTCAGGGTAGGCAAGACTAGCTAGTTCCATCCATTCTTGGGGTTCACTGACTAGAGGAGTAAGGGAGCCAGACCAACTGGCCAGCTAGGAAGAAGGCTGAAGCCAGGGAGAGCCTAGAGGCAGGAAGGCCAAGTCTTGGGTCTTGAGGAAGGTCCTTCATCCCATTGTGGCTTCTCCCTAGAAGAATGGAAGCTCTTGAGGGCAAGCTGGGCTGGGCTGAACTTGGGCAGGCAGGCAGCTTCTCAGATGAGATCCAGTTTCCCACTGGGGGGATATTTATGGGACCTTATCTGTGCATCTCTGCACACTGCCAGCAATGAGCTTTGCAGAAAATGGGAGCTGTAGAAATGTTTATTGGCTGGATGAATGAATGGAAACCAGCTGGTCCCTCAGTTCACCCCCAGCCAAATCCCCTCCAGATAGCTGGAGTCCTTCCTCACTTTCTCAGGCCTGTAACTTTAGAGGCAGATGAGGGGAAAGGACTGGCCTCAGATCATCTCTGTGGATTTGAACCCAGCCCATACTCCCTCCCACTGCAGTCCCCAGCCTCAGCCTCAGCCTCAGCCTCAGCAGCCACCTGGGAAACTGGAGCTCCCAACCCCACCCTGCCTGCCTGCAGACAGCAGGGTTAGGTCTCACCCACACCCTAATCATGAGGAATGTGCTCCAACCCCACCCTGTGCCTGGGGAGGGGGTGCAGACAACTGAACTGATAAGATGTGCCACAGGCAGGGATGAAGAAAGGTCTGTCTTGGGGAGCCTTCCCTGGCCACCTGCATGGATTCTGAGGAATGAACTCACAGGCCAGTAGGGTCTTAGCAGATGAGCCAGCTGCCTTCACTCTTGCCCCTGAGGCTGAATATAAAGGGCTGCCTCCCAACCTCCTCTCCACCTAGATTCATTGCTTCAGGAAGGCTGGGCTTACCCAGCAGAAAGGGTAGCCCAGTGTGGCCCCTTCTTAGCTCCTCTGTATGGCAGGGTCAGGCTGAACTCAGGCAAAATGCTCAACCTGGCTCTCCCAAGTCACAGCAGTCCTCAGGGAGGGAACTGCCAACCCCAAGCCACATAGGAACCAAGAAGGACCTTCAAGCAGCTCCTTTCTATGTACTGACCTTCACTCATCCATCCATCCATCATCCATCATTCATCTATCCATTCATCATCCATCATTCATCTATCCATTCATACATCATTCATGCATCCATCCATACAACCATTCATCATTCATCCAGCCAGCCAGCCAGCCATCATTTATTCAT
This sequence comes from Macrotis lagotis, assembly GCF_037893015.1. Lineage (NCBI taxonomy): Eukaryota > Metazoa > Chordata > Mammalia > Peramelemorphia > Peramelidae > Macrotis > Macrotis lagotis. Next base: position 74,222,335 of record NC_133666.1, read on the forward strand.
TCATCCATCCATCATTTATTCATCCACCCATCCATTCAGCCATCACTCTTCCATTCTTTCATTCATTCATCCATCCGTCATTCATTCATCCAGCCATCCATTCATCCACTTAAAGAGTCTCTGAGCTCAGAAGACAAGACTAGTCCAAAAAGTGCTCAGCATGAGTGAAGGGAGCAAAAGCCCAGTCAAGGTGACCCTCAGGCACTTGACCTGGGCTCTGGTGTTGCCCACATATTGCTCCACATTCTAGCTTGCCCTCTCTAGTGGCCTAGGTACCTCTCAAGACAGCAGAATCACAGCTAGGCTCCAGTGGGGAGTTTAGGTAGGTGGATTGCATGCCCCAGACAACAGGAAAGGCTGCTGATCCAAGAACAAGGAAGGGGCTGGCAATGTTGCTGGCGCAGTCATTACCACCCTGACCCTTCATTAGGTCACAATATTTTCCATTTGGAGAGGGGATCTTTTCTTTGCTCATCCTTTGCTCATAAACCCCAAACAACCAGTCCCTTGCCTCCATTCAGGGCTCCCAGGACCAAGTGACAGCATTTAATAAACAGTGCCTTAGGTGCCATCCTACTTTTTCAGAATAGAAGGGAGAGTAGGGCCATCTGGCCTGGACCAGGTTAAGGGGAAAATGACAAGGGTATCTCAAAGAAACCAAACATCCCAACCCAGCCCAGGCTCAGAGGTTCAGAGAAATTCACCAACTTCTCCCTCCCTCTATCAACTGCTGGTTGCATCACCCTGGGATTCACTAAGACCTTATCAGAACTTATAATATGTCTAAGGAATTCAGAGAAACATTAGAAAACTAGTCTTAATAGATGCAGAGTGAGCAGCACAAAACATATCCAGTGACTACAACAATGGCAGGGAGAACATGAAAAGGAAAGGGAACTCTAGGAAAGCAAGGAGACAAGGAATAATGGCCTCAGGAAACAGCAAACAGAACATGCCGGCCTGGCACAGGAAGGCAGAAAGGCAATGCATCACCTCCGTCACCAGGGCTTTGGAGAGGTGGGACAGACAAGCCCAACTCCTAGTTGGGTTGTCCTTTGAATAATAGACTCTCTGTGAGAAGGAACCTCATAGAGCAAAAAGCACAATCTTTCCCTTAGCAGGAATCTCCCTACAGCATCTCCAGTAAGTATTCAATCTCCACTTGAACACCACCAGTGACAGGCATCTTACTACCACATTAAGCCTAGCTAGATCTTTAGGAAGTTTCTTTTTCTGTTGATTAGGAATCTGCCTCCCTGTAATTTCTACCCAACAGTTCTAGTCTCGTCTGTCTTCTGCACATCAGCCTTTCAAATACTCAACCCCTGAGTCTTCCCTTCTCCTGGCTAAATATCCTCAGTTCTGCTCCTCCCATTGAAATAAATGAGGGGGACTAACCCATCCTGGTCATTCTCCTCAGGATACTTTCCAATGTCCTTAAGTGGGACACTTCCCTAAAAGGAGCACAATCCTCCAGGGATGGTCTGAACAGATGTGGGTTGATCACCTCTTGGGCTCAAGGCATTCATTTTCCTAACTTCATGTCCTTTCATGCCACTTCTCCTGAGAGATTAAGGGGAAGGGCCACTCCCAACCTGATCTTCTCACAGCTGCCATAATAACACTTTGCAAAGGAAGTGCTCTTGGTTAATGGCTCCCCAGGTCTAGTGAGAATCTAACATGGCAGTTGGCAGTCAGAGTGCCCCCAACCATCTCTACTAGTTCACAGACAGACTTCTACTTGGAACTCACAGGTCAGCAGCCATGGACCAAAGCAGTCTGGTCAGACCAGTCCCTTTTTCCTGAAGGCAGGCATTACACCAGAACAGACTAACTCCTCAGACAGTTGCACCCAGTTGATGCTGCCACCACTATTGTCATCCTCCTGAGGTGGAAACAGCAAACCCTAATGTCTAGAAGTAACAACTCAAAGATGCAGCAAAGCTAGCCAGGGCTTCCTGGTCACTCCAGTCGGTGTGCCCAATGCAGATGCAAAACAAATGATAATGTCACAAGGTAGATCTTTGATTGCTCCCTCCACTCAACCACCTATGTCTGAGTTAGTTGCCAAGTCTAAGGGAGTGGCCTGAAGTTCAGATGGGAGATGCCTTGATTCAGCTAGTGAGGGTCAGGACCAGGGATCTGACCTCAGAGTTCCTCTGCTCCTCTGGGTTTCTTCTTCCTTTACTATTTCCTTTACTCAAGAAATTCCAGAAAAATATGGAGAAAGTAAACTCCTTGGAAGACAAAGGTTTCATCTTCCCCTGACTTCCTAGTGCCTAGGTCAGCCATCACTCAGTCCTTAAGGAATGTGTGCTTGGTGTGGCAGCTAGGTGGCATACTGGATACAGTATCAGCCCTGGAGTCAGGAGGACCTGAGATCAAATTTTGCCTCAGACAATAATTATCTGTGTGACCTTGGGCAAATCACTTAACCCCACTTGCCCTGCCCAAAAAACAAAAACAATAACAAAACTATGTGCTCCCAAGGAGTGTAAGCTGGGCCTCTCTTGGCCTGATGCAAACAGCCCCACTCAATGGCCCAAGGCTTGAAGCTCTTGTTGGGTGTGTCCTGCTATCAAGATCCCTTCCAGATTGGAAATTCTGGACCTACAGGGAAAGAGATAAGTGCATCAATGGCATGGGATCCAGTGATCTCTATTGATGCCTCTTTTTGTATTGCCAGTCCTGAGTGTGGTCATTTGGCATGCTAGAGGTATTTAATGCATGTTTTATTAATGGATCATGACAACAATCATTTGGGATCTCAATGAACTGGACAACCGGGAACTGATGATTTTCTTTTCTGTCCAGCAAAGAAACAGAAGGAACATATGGCTGAGGAAAATGATGACTAGGAAAAAGTCAGTGGAACTTGGGAGCCTCTCATGGGCTAGCTACTCCCCTGGAAAGCCTGGTACACAACCTGGGTTCAAATTCTAACTCTGCTTCTAAAGACTTGTGAGACCTTGGGCAAGTCACTTCCCTTTTGTGGGCCTCAGTTTCCTCTCCTGAAAACAGAGGGGAAAGGGGGGTATGCTAGCTGCCTTTCAGAGTTCCTTCAAGCTCTAGATCCTACGAAGACTCCCACCTTCTGGGAGTCATTTCTGGCAGGCAAACCAGCAGAGGGGCTGGAAGCTGCTGGCAGGGAACGGGTGCCCAGGAAGACGAAGCAGCAAAGGCAGATTCTCTTTCCAGAAGTTTGGCAGTAAGGGGAGAAGGGAGGGACAGTAGCTGACGGAGGCCATGGGGTTAAGAGACAGCCCTCCCCACCTCTCCGGGGGCTGGTGAGGAGCAAATGACCTAATGTATGGAAAGTAGTTTTTAAACTGTCAGAAGCTCTATAAATGTCCACTATTATTATTCATTTAAGAAAGGGGAGACCTTAGCATGATTGTAGACAGAAGGGAAGGAGCCAGTGGAGACAAGCTGGAAGATGCATGGGAGGGAGGGGATGATTCATGGATGGAGGGTCTGGAAGAGGTGAGCAGAAATGGGATTAAGACCATGACCAGTTCATTAACTTAATTCCTTGTAACTCCCTGGTTTTCTACTCAAGAAAAGTATTAAAAAAAATAACGTCACTGTTTGTGAAAGTCCTACAAGTGCTCCCTCCCTCTCCCCCACCTCCTGGGGAAATCTACAGACAAATGACCCATGTGTCCAGCACCACCCATGGCTAGCATCCACTCTTGGAAAAAACACACCCAGAGTGCTTTGGGGGGGCACTTTTGTTGGCAAAGCCTTTGCGAGAGAATGAGAGATATTCAGAAGGGAATTTTCAAGACCCCTCAAACTCTAAGGTCCTCTTTCAGGCCCAGCATCAACAGAGTCTCTATTTTGGCCAGTTATTATGGAATCTTTCTAAAATCTATCCCATGCTTCCCACCTGCCTTCAGTCCACTCGAACAAGCAGTTATCAAGAGTTTCCTGTGTGCCTGGCCTACCTCCAAAGCCTTGACCCTTCAGTTCTTGCCCAGGCCATCCTCTCTGTACTGGTTCTACTTTCCTCCCTTCCCAAGCTCTACTACACAGTCTGCTCCTCTCAGATCCCTTGCCCCTTCATCTTCACCCTGATCAGTCCCCAAACCCGGACTTGGGATCACTCCCACCACTGGCTTCCTTCACCTCTATTCATATGCTGCCCAAGAGATCTAGAGTAATCTGGACCGACTGGCTCTGCCACACATTTTTATTTATTAATCTAGAGCTTGAAGGAACTCTGAAAGGCAGCTAGCATACCCGCCTTTCCCTCTGTTTTCAAGAGAGGAAACTGAGGCCCACAAAAGGGAAGTGACTTGCCCAAGGTCTCACAAGTCATTAGAATTTGAACCCAGGTAGTGCACCAGGCTTTCCAGGGGAGTAGCTAGCCCATGAGAGGCTCCCAAGTTCCACTGGCTTTTTCCTAGTCGTCATTTTCCTCAGTCATATGTTCCTTCTGTTTCTTTGCTGGATAGAAAAGAAAATCATCAGTTCCCAGTTGTCCAGTTCATTGAGATACCAAATGATTGTTGTCATGATCTATTAATAAATTCACACAGTCCATTTCACAGTAGCAAGGCAATCTTCGTCACCTCTCCCAATCAGTGCCGACGACTGTTCTGACCATCTTTTCTATCAGAGCCTCCCAAACTCCCCTTTTTCTTACCCTCTTAGGTGAAAAACTAGCCTCCTACTTAACTAAAAACAACTGAGGGCATTCACTAAGAGCTCCTTCTCCTGCCAGCCTCCTCTCCCATTGCTTGAAAGGAGGAGTCTGTCAAGAGTGTCCCCGCAGGCATCATGGGAACTCAGGTACAACCAACTTCAGAACTCTTCTTGCCTGTGGCACCCTCAGGCTGCTGCACTTTGCTGTCAACTTCCACTAATATAGATATCCTCCCCCATGTCACACCACAGGAAATAGATCCCAGTTACTGGGTAGCCCTAGTCCTTCACTGTCATTATCCCCAAAAGCCATCACGTGCTGACTCTGAGGCTGGGCAAAGGAGCATTGCCAGTGCCTGCAACCGGGGGTCATCTAGGCAAGGTCATGGAAGAGGCTGCATCACCCACCTTCTTTTAATCTAGGATCTTCTCCATTATTATACTTGATCTTAGCCACTTTGCCAGAAACAAACTGCCTGCCCTTTACAAGTCATCAAGGAACCCATATTAGGTGCCACTTTTACAGTATGACTTCTCCTGACATCTTTGGCCTATCTCCTCCAGCTAATACAACAAGGACAGGAGTTCAAATCCAGTCTGCCGACTTGTAAATAAGTTACCACTTATTAGCTGTGTGACCTTGGGTAAGTCACTTAATCCTGATTGCCTCCCTTCCAGGGCAATCTCCAGTTGTCCTGATCCCTACTGGCCACTGGACCTAGATGGCTCTGGAGGAGAAAGTGAGGCTGGTAACATAGCATAGCATTCCCTCACTCAAATCTAATTCATATGCTTATCATGCATGGCATCACCTCCTCAGATGTGAATGAAGGACAAACAGCAGCATCATCATCATTGCTACAACCATCATCACCACCACCACCACCACCATCATCACCACTATACCATCCTCACCACCATCATCATCACTATCATCAACACCACCATCATCATCATCATCATCACCAATGCTATCATCATCATCATCACTGTACTTGGAATAAGGTATGGTGAGTCACCACTCTGACCCTCCTCCAGTTTTTCTGCTACTGATCAAGACAAGTAAGAGTAAGAGTCTTCTTGGGAAGGAAGTAGCTCAGGACAAGTAGCAAGCACAGACTCTGGCCTCAGACAACCAGAAACTGAGTCCTGGCTCAGCTTCTTCTGGCTGTGTGACTTTGGCCAAGTCCATACCCCCTCAGATGCTCTGTAGGCTAAATGAAGGGCTTGGATGACAAGAGATCTCCAAGGTCCCTTTCAAGGATCTCAATTCTATGATTGACTAAGACCTTCAGCTTTGATACAAAACAAAGCAAAAGACTCCCTTAGGACCAGGAGGCTTTTATGTCTAACCGGGAGCCAGAGCCCATCACCTGAAATGGTTGCAAATGTCTCCAAAGATCTCTCTGCATATGGACAGCAATGAATGGATCATCTACAAATAGCCTTAAGTACAATGTTTTCAGATGTACTCCATCTTCTCAACTTTCCTATGAATGCTGAGGCTCCATGCTCCTCCTCAGTACCCAGGCTAATTATCCTGGTGCCATCCTGGACCCTCCCTCTTCCTCACATCCCATAGTTAAACTGCTGCCAGGTTTTCCCTTTTCTACTTCCTTGAGATTCCTAGATACCTTTCCCATCTCCATCTCCATCTCCACTCCTACAGCTACCATGGTTCAGGGAGAAGAGAGTTATAGCAGGAATTTGGGGGATGTGAGGTCAAACTCCACCTCTGAGTGCCCTTCCTCTCTCCGGGCACATTGGTGTTGGAGAGACATGGGAGACTGGAAAGAACACCAGATTTAGAGTCACAACAAATGAGTTCAAGTCTTGGCTCTACTTCTTACTCTTTATGTGTCCTTGGGCAAATTCCTTGCCTCTGTTTCCCCTTCTGTAACATGAGGAGATCAGACTGGATGATTTCAGTTCCAATTTGATGATGCTAAAGATATTTCGGTAACAAGTATGCTAAGGACAGGCCAAGAGTAAGACCTCCATGAGAGGGTGGCTAAGCAATTTCCGGTGAGGGAAAAGCTTTCCATTTGTGTCATGTGACTGGTTAGCCAGCCAGCTAAAGAGTGCCCCCTCTCTCCTCTCCCTTCCCACCTCTAGAAGCATAAACAAGGAGCCACACAAGGCAGAGAAGAAAGTCAACCACTGCTACATCATTCATACAGTCTAACAGCTGGAAGAAATCTAAAGGTTACTTTTGCATAAAATAAAAAGAAAAAGGTCAGCTCCGGAAATGCTAACACACTGGCTCAGTTACTCTCAGACTCTCAGGCCTGAGTCATTAAGCAGCTTGGAATACCCAAGGGACAGCACTGCTCCTTTGCCGAATGGGCTTTTATGAGGCGGCCTGAAGCTTGTGGCAGCTCACAGACTGGCAAGGCCCTCCCTTGGGTCGTAAACTCATTATGGCACAATCGTGGGCTTGTTCTAGCTGTTCCACCAATGACTTCATGATGGGGGGGAGGAGGAGGGCCATGCTGGGGCGTCCAGGGCAGGAGCGTGTGCCAAGGCCAGCTCTGCAAGAGACCTCTTGAGTTGGAAACTTCTTCCTGGTGGGCTGAAACTAGGCTGGCCAAATTTTGCACCCTCACCTGCCAAAATGGTAGCCTCTCAGCTAAGAGGACCTAAGAGATTGAGTCCAAAGAGTCTGTGACCAGCCTAAGGTCACCCGGCTAGTTAATGGAAGTCTCAGGATTAGCACCCAGGTAATCTGCCTCAGTGAGTACTCCATTTACAAAATTAGATGCTTTGCCTTCTTCCAATGAAGTCCTCCTGCTATAATGGTCCTACTATGCTTTTGCCAGACCTCAGGTAGGCAAAACATTGGGAAACCCCTATGAAGAGCTAGATCCTGTGCTAAGTACCAAGAAGACAAAAAAGGGCAGAAACAACTCCTTGCACTCAAGTGGTTCTCACTGGAAACAAGATAAAAAGGACCAGGCACAAACAAAATCAAGATGATATAATCAGAGAGCCTGAAGACCAGAAGAAACTCAAAGTTATCACCCAGGGAGTTGATGGCTGGGTGATGATGAGAGATCTGGGCCAGCAAGGAAGGGGCAGATCTAAGACATGAGTGGGTAGAATGGATAAGACTGGGGGTCCAATTGAATATGGCAGGAAAGAGATGGAAGCCTCATGAGTCATCTATACAGAGCCCTGGAAGTCCAGGACCTCTTCAAGGGAAGGGCAGGACTAGCAATCCCTGGGGACAGAGGCCCCATTTGACTCATTGGCTACTCTTATCAAACCATAGATGCTTTCCCAAGTAACAATAACCTTGACATTATCCAAGCAGAAAACTTTTAGAAGAGAAAGGGCACTATGGTGGTCAGTGCATGGCTCCCACCAAAGTCCACCATTTCTCTTTGTCTCCCTCACTATAAGCTACTAACCTGCCCTCCCTCTCCCCACCACCTTTCCCATACACAGAGTCAAAGAACTTTCTACAGTCCCAAGACTTGCAGTCAACTCCTGGACCTTAGCTTGCTTTGTTCTATTAGAGGAAGTCCAACACAATGACCAGATCATGGAATGAGCAAAGGGAATGGCACCAAATGCAAGAGAAATGAAGAAGTTTCTCTCCAGTTACCAAGTTCTCTCCACTGCTTTGTGAGCATAAGTTTGAGAACTGAAAATAAAGAGAAGAGTATGCATACAAATAGCCAGTATCCAACCCGACTGAGGAAGAAATAAGAAACCTGGAACAGAACAGTATCAATCTTGGGGAGAAATCAGCTATGCCACCAATGAGCTGCTTCATAAAAAGGTACCTGCAGCAAACAACTCAATTATTCCCTATCTTCAGAGAAAAAGTAATCCTTCCCTTACAAAAGCAATTTATAAAATGAAAAATGGGTATGGGGTCTGATTCTTTCTATGAAACTTAGCAAAGATGAGTCTACAATAGAAACTCTAAGCCAATCTTGTTCATGAGTTTGGATGCACTCATATATATAGCAAACACAATATCAGTAAGCAGAATGCAGCAATACAGCAGAGAAGAAAATGCTCCATTTCAACCTATTTGTCCCAGTGAATCCAGAGACAGTTTGATATTAAGAAAATAACTAGTAGCAATTTACATCAAGATGATTAAACCATTAAAGTTACCATTTCCCCAGTAAAAGAAGAGGGCCCTGACAGAACACAGCTTCCATGGGCAACTGGGATCACATTTACCCATGCTAACTTTCACACAAAAAAATGGCAGAAAGAGACAGAACAGTCACACCACACATAGCCATGATGGGCAACGTGAGGAAATGTTCCAGAACCCAGCACAGTGCATAGACCTTCTATGGAGGATTTCTGGGAAGACAGAGAGAGGAGAAGCATGAAAAAGAAGGCAAAAGATTGATAGTAGGGCTGTTGATGTCAAGCATACCAGTTCAGCAAAGTCATAAGAGCCAACATTACACATGGTGGAGAAGATCAGGATTAGGCTCCATCCACCAGTTACCACCTCTAAACCCAGAACATGAATTAAGAAGCTTTACGATTGAAGAGACCAAAGCAGCTCTACTTGCAACCACCCACCTCTGGCAGTCTCGCCAACGCCATGTCAGCCACTGGGTATATGCCCTTAAGAAGCTTCCATTCTACTCAGAGCTCAAGTAAATAAATAAATATTCAAGTAGAGAAGCCATAAGTTCAAGTGGGAGAACTGGCAAGTAAGAGCAGGGGAAGAAGATGAACACAGAGACAGAGAGAATGAGGCTAAGTCCGGGCCTCCTCACAAAGGTGGTACCTGAGGGTTACTCAGAAAGAGGCTGGACATACATCAAGAACTGGAGGGGAGGAGGGAATTCATTCCTGAAATGGGTGAGGCAAAGGGAAGAGCCCAATTATGTAAAAGCATGTTGATGAAAGATGGAATGTTATTATGGGCAACTCATAGGACAGTTTGGAAAAAAGACTGCATGAAAGGAAGTAATGTAAAATGGGGCAGGTAGAAGGAAGGCAGTTTGGGAACTTTAAGTGACTACCTCAGGATCAAATGATGCTGACTAGTGATCTGGCAGTGTTATTCTCATGATCCTACAGGCAGCTTTGGGGAAACCAAAGTGGGTTTCAGGGGAGTATGGTTGCAGAGTTAACTAACATAGACCATAGAATGACAGGTTAGCTTTGCCCCAATGTCAGAAACTTGTGCAAACATTATCATACTCATGATCAGACCATCGAAAGACAGGTTAGCTTTACCATTCTGTCTTAAGACTGTTGCCATAAAAATACCATACTAATGTTCTGCCAGGCATTGTTGTAATGCCATGTTCCTCAGTGATGTGGGAAAGAACTGCATCTAAAAGGTCAAGGTTTCCTACTGTATCCAGATCAACTACAGAAGTCCTGTTCCTATAATACCAGGTCACTGGGTTAGGACAGGTCTGGAAGAGGCAGTGAGAAGAATGACTCTGCACAACATTCCCCTCACTTTAATCAACATAATCTTCATGTCATGTCATCATTCACTTGACATCAAGGTCTTCTTTGATTACAATCATCAACATCATCCTCAGGATTATATCCTAGGGGCAATAGGGAGCCATCAAGGTATGTATGGGGGAAGGGAGGAAGTGATATGGTCATATCTGTACTCCAAGATCACTGGCAGCTGAGATGAAAATGGACTGAATAAGGGAAACACTAGAGGCAAGGTGATGAGGGTCTGAACTAGGATGAAAGCTGTGTGAGTCAAGACAGTGACATCAAAGAGGTGAGATGGATAAGACTTGGTCATTGACTGAATATGGACAATGAGATCAAAAGAAGAGTCAGATGACCACAAAGCCGTGAACCTGGGTAACAAGAAGGATTGTGGTGCCAGCAACTCAGATGGGGAAGTTGGGAGAAGGGAAGGGTTTGGCAACAAACATAATAATGAGTTCCATTTTGGACCTGTTTGGTTTAGATGCCTATAGGACTCCCTGGTAAGCTCCAGCAGGCATCTGGTAATATTGGCCTAGTGCATAGGAGATAGATTAGGGCTGAATATGTGAATAATGATATTAATAATAATAATGATAATAACTAGCACTTATAAAAGGCTTTAAGGTTTGCAAAGCAAATGTGAATGAATGAATGAAAAAGCATTCATGAAAGCATTTACCACATACTACTGAGGAGACAAAGTTTCTCTAGGGACAAGTTTTTGCTCTAACTGGAAAACAGTTGGAAATATATCTACATCTGGGAGTCAACTACATAGGGATAACGGAAACCATGGGATCTGATTAAATCATCAGGAGAAACGATAGAGAAGGAGATAGGAGAATGTCAAGGATGATGGAGGAGGAATGGTTCAATGAAAAAAATGGAGGTAATAACTCCATGGAGAAAGTGGTTAGGAGCTAACGCCAGAAAATGACCTGCAAGGCCAACTATCAATCAAAAAAAAATCAGAAAAAACTGAGAAAAAAAGAACTTTCCTTTAAAATGGTCAAAACATTGGAGCACCAAGGCCACACAAGGCCCAGAGAGAGAGAGAGGCTTAAAGGGTTTCTTGCAGAAAGGAAGAACTTGGGGCAGCTAGGTGGCGCAGTGGATAAAGCACTGGCCCTGGAGTCAGGAGTACCTGGGTTCAAATCCGGTCTCAGACACTTGATAATGACCTAGCTGTGTGGCCTTGGGCAAGCCACTTAACCCCATTTGCCTTGCAAAAACCTAAAAAAACAAAACAAAACAGAAAGGAAGAACTTATTGAATAATTAGGGGGATGTCCCTTGTGCCTAGTTAGGTAGAGTTAACATAGAAAAAATGTCAAGACTTCCCAAATCACTTTATAGCTTTAATGTAAGATCAAGACTCTAACTGATGGGCTATTTAAGAGAATGAGAACCACTGACACACCATCAGTCCTTCAAGGATGTTTGACTTCATCCATGTGGGTAGTTTCTCACTGGAACAGAGTACTAGGTATCTATAACTTACAGTCTCAGAGAAATGCTGGGGGGAGGGGGCCTCAGAGAGCTGCAATGATTTGTCTTGTGTAATACAACTGGTGTAAGAGAAGTCACTTGCATCCAGATCTTCCTGACTGCAAATCTCTGTGCAATGCTGTCCCAGATAAAAACAGCCCATTTCATATGGGAAATAAATTAATTAATTTAATTAATTTATTTTATTTTTTATTTTAGGCAATGGGGTTCAGTAACTTGGCCAAGGTCACGCAGCTAGGTCATTATCAAGTGTCTGAGATAGGATTTGAACTCAGGTCCTCCTGCCCCCAGGACTGAAGCTTTATCCACTGTGCCACCTAGCCGCCCCAGGAAATAAATTACACCTGGGAAATAAATTACATGAAGAACACAGGGAATGATGGAGCGGGGTTGACTACTGGCAAGTGGCAATCCCCAAAACGACCTGGTACAAAGACAAAACTAGAAAGTCAGCGAATCACTCAGAGGAGAGTCATCTTCACAGAAGAGCACCAAGATTGAGCTACCAAATCTCATAAAGGAATTCTATAAAAATCTCATGGCAATATGGCCAAGTGAAGCTTCAAGGCCCATCTCACCCTAGAGACCATCATCAATTCCACCTGGATCAAAGAATCAACCCAATATGTTTGTGAAAGTAGTTGAGAAAATGGACTAAAAGGGGAGGGAGCAGAAACAAGCTCCACAGCTCAGCTCATAGTGTCCAAAATCCCACCCGGATCAATGAACCAATCTGAAGGAAAAGAATTTTTAAAAAAACTGAAAGGCAATCCCAGGAACAGGCATGAGTGTTAAAGCTAGTTTGTGGAAGAATGGGAAATGCCACAGGCCCCCAACGAAAAGCAAAGGGGAAAATATTCAAATAAGACCCCAGAGATGAGGAAGTCCTTCTTCCTCCTTTCAGTGGTGAGGTGGACACTAAGGAGGCCCATTGTGGCCACTCTCTAGCCAGAGCCTAGGGTCAGGCTGCTTGACCTTTGCTGGGGCTGGGGCTGTTGGTGGTTGTTGCAGCTGTTCCAAAGGAAAGGTTTGCTGGGTGGCAGAAGGAGGGGAGTACCTGAACTGATTGGGATGAACAAACAAAAGGCCAGAGAAAACAGTGATCTTTTTGAAAACTAAAGGGGAGAAGAAAAGACTAATGGTTAAAAAAAATATCAGGCTTCCTGCAGCATGTCCTGCCATCTTCTACTCATAAGAGAGTGGGAGCCTCCCCAAAGGTTTGGTGACCTCTCCCATAACTCTCCCTGAGGTTCTCTCTAGAAGACCCAACAGGCCTGGTCTTGAAGAAAACCATGAGGTACTAAAAATGGTTTGCATGGCTTGTAAGTGGGAACTAAATGGCTTTAGGAAAGTGTTTAAGGGTGAGCTGCTAATAATTGTCATACCAATGGTGACCAAGCAGGCCAGGCTGTGGAACCAATAGGGTCCCCACAGGTTGCAGCCCTTCATGGCTAACATTTATATACTATTGTGAGGTTTGCAAAATCCTTCATTTGATCCTTCAAGCCACCCTGTGAGGTAAGCACTATTTTTATCCCTATTTTAAAGAGAAGGAAACTGAGGCAGTCCAATGCCTTGCCCCAAAGCCTGGCAGAATTTGAATGTGGAGCTTTCTGACTGCCATGCCCAGCCCCTCTAGCCATACCTCCCCCATCTTTGGGACTCAAAGTTACTTCCCATTTTTCCTTCTCTGCAAGCCTCTGTATATAAAACAAGAGTAATAACATGACCTATGGCAAGCTTGGTATGAGGCTCAATAAACCAGAATCTAGGAAGCTTTGCACAGGATATCTGACACCTAGGAGGAACTTAAGAAATACCTCCCCCCAAAGTCGATGGCCTTGACCTCAATCAGATGGAGAAGTCAGAGATCACCTGACTAGAGCTACCTCCTCCCTAGGGTCCCTTGGCCCTTCCACCTGAGCCCCTGAGCCTACCTCTATTCTTCCTCCCAACTGGCCCTCGCATCAATTATCATATCTCTCCTGCTCCGTATCTCCATGGGCTCCATACATGCTCAGGGCTCCCCCTAGCCTTGCAAGAGAAGCAAACCAAAGCCAACTCTCCTCTTCCCTATCTTCTACCCCCAGCTTTATGAAAAGGCTAATCTCTGCACCTGGTTAGCTTTCCTGCCCCTCACTTCTTGGCCCCAGGCCCCTCCCCACAATTGCTTCAATTCATATAAAAGGATGCTTTAGGGGAGAGGAAGATGAAGCAAAAGAAGACACTGAGGCAGAAGATCATGGTGTCAGGGCTGGAAGGAACCTAAAAGAGAAGAAAATGGAAGCTTAGAGAGTACAGAGTTACATAACCTATGGCTACATGGCTTACAGAAAAGGATCATCAGTCAACCTGGATGGACTCACTCATTCCATCAGTGCAACAATCAGGGCCAATTTGGGGCTGTCTGGGATGGAGAATTCCATCTGTATCCAGAGAAAGAAATATGAAGTTTGAACCAAGACCAAAGGCTATTGCCTTTAATTTAGAAAAAAACTGTTATCTTATTATGTAATTTTGCAATCTCTTATACTTTAATTTTTCTTCCTTAAGGATCTAATTTCTCTCTCATCACACTCAAATGAGATCAATGTATACATAGAAACAATGGAAAGACTGACATATTGCCTTCTGTGGGGGGAGGGAAGCAAGAATAGAGGAAAAAAAATTTAAAATTCAAAATAAATAAAATTCTTCAAAAAAAAGAAAGAAAAGGATCATCAGCCAGAGCTAGGCCCAGAGGTCAGCTGATCCAAAACCTCATGTTGCAAAAGGAAACTGAGGCAGTCCAAACAGGGGAAGTCATAGATATAATCAGTAACAGAGTAGGGATCTGAACTCAGGTGCTCTACTCCAAGCCCAGTACACCATAGAGGCAGCAGAAAATCAAGACTTGAACCCAGGGCCACTGCCCCCAAACACAGTGCTTTCACTGATGGATGAGCTTCAGCAGGCATATTCACATATGTGAAGACTCAAGTGAAGCCTGGGTTGGGCTGAATGAGGACCCAGTCAAGTGAGCTGCATTTGAGGCAGGGTCCCTTCTCAAGAAAAACAGGCCCCAAATGCAGCAAGAGACCTTAAAGTTTGCAAAGTCATTTTACATCTATCTCATTTGATCCTCACAACAACCCTGCCAGGTAAGCGCTAGGATTTTATTGTCCCCATTTTACAGAGGAGGAAACTGAGGCTAGAAAGGATGAAGGGACTTGTCTAGGGTCACACAGTGAGTATCTGAGATGGGATGAGACTCAGACTTTCCTGTCCCCAAGGCCAGCATTCCCTCCATTGAACCTCATCCATGTTCCCCATGATCAGAGAAGCCACCCAGCAGTTGAGTCCAGGTCAAATCCCCTGAGTCTGAGATTGTTCAGCAGTGTGATCAGCTTCCTTTCCACTCCGGCCACATCTTCCTTTGCCTCCAGCAGGGCTAGAAATCAATCTCACAGCTCACTGGACAGCTGGCCTGCACACAGCATCTCTAATTCTCTCAAGTGACCCAGGCTGAGAAGGGACAGAAGCTGGAACCTGTACAGTGGCAGCATGGATTAGGGAGGACCCCACCAGACACAGCTGCAGACTTCACTTTGGTTCCTGGTCTAGTTTGGAAAGGTGTAACATCCAAGGGCTTGCTGCTCCCAAAGTCCAGGCCCAACACCACCATCTTATCACTCAGCAAATGAAGTCCTAAAAGGATTCCAAAAACCTATCCACATAGTGGGCATACGACTCATGGCAGACATACTACAAATAGGATCCAAACCAAAGACATAGATGACCAGTAAAGGGTGGAGCCCACAAAAAGAACTCGAATGAAAGCTAGAATCAAATGGACAATCTCATTTGGTATCCCAAGATGCAAAGAGACAGCAGAAAGGTCAATGGGCTCCTGAATGGAGGCACCCTGACAGAGAGTGCATGCCCGCTGCCACTTGGCTGGGCCTGGGGTTAGCAGCCAGTCACTCTGGGAGCTGGGCAGGTGGAACCATGCCAGCAGATTGCTCTAAATATGCTTTACAGGGTGTGTGGTCCACTGCTCTAAGTGATGAGCCCAGCCCATCCAGTTCTTCTGCTCCTGAGATTCTTCTCCATGCCTCTCCTCAAGGTATCAGTCAAGCTCTATTTCAGGTCCTGGTGATGGTATGGTTTGGGGGGGAGGGGGGCTGACTTGGATTTCAATCACTGTTTCTTCATTGGATATTCACTGGATATTCGGATCTCTCTGTCTCTCTCTCTCTCTCTCTCTCTCTCTCTCTCTCTCTCTCTCTCTCCCTCCCTCCCTCCCTCTCTCTCTCTCTCTCCCTCCCTCCCTTCTCTCTCCCCCCCTCTCTCCCCCCCTCTCTACCCCTCTCTCTCTCCCCTGGTGGTTCTCCCACTCTATCACAAGGTAACCCCAGCCACCACCACAACTTTAAGAAACAAAGGATAGCCATACATGGCTCCTAACGGGGCCAAGAAGTCAGTGATATCAGAGGCCTGGGGAACAGCATCTGGTGGGGAAACTGTGGCCAGCAGGACCTCTGGCACCTGCCCTAAGCCTGTGGGGAAGGCTGATGGGTAATGACTGCTTGGGGAAGGAAGTATGTAGAACCTTAGAGCTGAGCCCACGCCGAGAACCAGGGGCTGGGATATGTGAACACTTAATCCCAGAGTGGCTTCCAGATGAGAAGGTTCAGTCACCCAAAGGAATGGGAAGGCTGGCTTCCAAATCGAGGAAAGCCCTGGAGCTGGGATGGGCAAAGAGCAGAGTCAATGCCACTTACTTCTTCATTATGGAAGTGACAATTCTGAAGGTGTCAATACTAGAGGGGTAAGGGAAGAACCAGGTAACTGAACTGGGAAGCAAAGCTTGTTTTCTAAAGAATGAGTCAGTACCAGATATGAAAGGGACTCCCAGTAGTCACTTCTGCATACACCCTCCCACCACCACGCCCACCAATTTACTGGTAAGAAAACAGAAGAAAAGCAACCTAAAGACAAGAAGGAAGGCATTGACCCCTGAGCGCACAGGCCAGAAAGGCACCAAAATTGGGGTTCACATCCTGGCTCCAAGTCCAGCACCAAGGGCCACTTTCCTTGCCTTTGGCCTCAACTGTGGAGGAGATGCTGTCTCTCTCCTCAGGATATTTCTGCAGTTTTTTATTAGTAAAAAGTCAAATATATGAAAATTTAACTCCAAACAGTTTAACACTTGAATCTGGGTCTCTATTTTCTTCTATAAAATCCAATGGGGGGGGGCGGCTAGGTGGCACAGTGGATAAAGCACCTGCCCTGGAGTCAGGAGTACCTGGGTTCAAATCCGGTCTCAGACACTTAATAATTACCTAGCTGTATGGCCTTGGGCAAGCCACTTAACCCCATTTGCCTTGCTAAAACCTAAATAAAAAAGGTTATACAAGGGTTGGTCATAGGAACTGACCAGTTAGTTTAGTCTAAAGAACCAAAGGCTTAGAGAGATGTGAGAGCTATCTCCAACTCCCAACTCCCAGCACCTAACACCAGTTGGACATTTACCTGGTTTATAACGCACTCTGGACTTCCAGAGAGGAAAGGGCCGTCAGCAATGGAGGGACAGTCCCTGTCAGCAATGGAGGGACAGTCCCAAGAGACCCATTTGGGCCATTACAAAAGACTTGCTGGCAATAAGATTTATCCCAAAGTAGAAAGGATTGCAGGGAAAGGTGACGACTTCCCTCCCCTGGGAGCTGGTTTAGCAGACTTTAGGACCTCGGAGGAAGGGATTATTATTCAGATACTGGGCATCTGAAAACCCTTCCAGTTCAAAGCTCAAGTTTCAGAGATATCTATTAGATAAGTAAATCAACAAATGAATGAATGACCATTTTTAGAATGAGTAAAACCTGGGGGGCTTCTTGAGTCACCAGGTTACCAGAGATGGAAAGGACTCAACACCAGGACCATCTCTCACTATCAGAAGCCAAGGCATCCATCTGGACAATAATAAAAATAAGAATTACTATTATCATTACCTGGTGCCAAAGCCTGTCAAGTTCATCTCTGCAGCATCTCTGAAACATGCCCCCTTCTCTCTTCTGACACTGCCACCTATTGACACAGGCCCCCATCATCTCCTCACTTTTGGACTATTGAAATAGGGGGAGGTGGAGCTGCCTGCCTCAAGTCACTCCCCAGTCCCCTCCATTCTCCATTCAGCCTCTAAAATATTTTTCCTAAAATGCAGGTCTGACCATGTCACTCCCTTACTCAATAAACTCTAGTGGCTCCCTTTTGGCTCCAGGATCAAATACAACATGCTTGGTATTCAAAGGCTTTCATCACCTGCCCCCTACTTCCTTTCCTGTTTTCTTTCACCTCCTCCCCAGACACATACTCTTTGATCTAGTGGCTCTGGCCTCCTGGATATTTCACAAACAAGACCCTTCATCTTTGGGTTCAAGCGTTTTCTCTGGTCATCCCCTAGACCCTGGAATGTTCTCCTTCATTTGTCCAGTGACTGACCTGGCTTCCTTTAGTCCCAACTCAAATCCTGCCTTCTCCAGGAAGCCTTCCCCAACACCTCTTCATTACAGGGTCTTCCCTGGGATCATTATTTCCTGTTTATCCTGGATTGAGTTTGATATATAGATATATATTTTATGTAGATATATATGGTCACACCTAGACACACACACATTTATATGCATTCAAACATACATTTATACAGCCACGTCTACATCTACATCTATATATGTCAGTGTGTCTGCATGTTTTCTTCTCCATTAAATTCAAAGCTCCTTGAGAGCAGGGACCATTTTGGATCTCTTTTGGTATCCCTAGCACTTAGCAGGTGCTTAATAAATATTTGTTTATTGATTGATGGATTGACCTAGCACATGCTTTGCTAGAAGAACTCCAGGAAGGAGGAGCCCATTGAAATTGGGGCTGAGAGACACCTACCCAAAAAGCCTTCTCATGAATGACTAGAGTTGGATCTCACATCATCCTGTCTGGAAGCCAAGGAAAGCACTAGGTGACTTTCCCAGGATCACACAAACCCTAAAATTCTCAGAATAATCATGAAGGCTCTTGGGAATGTGACTGCAGGTTCTGGAAGCATCCTAAGCCAGATCAGTCCAGGCATGCCAATGAGTGGCAGCATCATGTTGCAGGAAGGACTCTGGAAATGGGACTATTGCTAAGGTCTCAGTTCCCTGTGGTCTTATATACCCAAAGTGAAGGCAACACCAGGTAATGCTGCCATGATCCAGGTGTTTGGGAAGTTCCAGACAATAGTTTTCTGAAAATATACAATCCATAGATTTAGAATCAGAAGGGGCCTCGGGTCATCTTGCCCAACCCTTTAATTTGATGGATGAGGAAAAGGAAGTGACATGGCCAGGGTCATACAGGAAGTGGCAGAGTCAAGATTCAGATCTAGGCCCTTGGATTCCAAATCTTCCTCTCTTCCCATGGTGCTCTGCTGCTGTGTATAACCACTGCTCAAGAAAAGGGAAGAAAAGAAAGACGTATGGCTCCCATATGGCTCTAGAATAATCACAAGCAGTCTATGCCTCCTTTAACAATAGGTCTGATGAAATATGGGAGGGAAGAAGAGGGGGCCCCATGAAAGGCGCCTTCATTTGGGCTGTGACCATGGCATCATGGGGAAGTGCCGTGACTCCAGAGAAAGGAAGTTCGACTGTTCAGAGGGCAAGTCTCTCGGTGCTGATCTTGCCAATGGTTTGCACTTTGTGTGAAATACTGGCCAATCACCAAGTACACTTTTTCAGGGGAGGCCAAGGGGATACTAGGGGGTGTTTGCAAGTGGGAGCAAGGCAGCAGGCTTGCTGAACCGATTCTAGCTCCAAACAGGCAATTACATGTACCACCCATTAGCAAGAGTATCGGCAACCTGGACGGGAGGTCATCTGGAACAGCATATATGGGACCACAGACAGGCCCAGAGTGCTTCCACCAAAGAGCACATTCTCAGCAAACATGCTCAAGGAGTTCAGCTCTCTCCACTCCATGCCTTGGCCAACTCTGGACTGCAATCGTTTACTAAATACAAGCAGCTAACCACAAACACATGGCAGGGAGACCAGGAAGAGTGCAACAGAAAAAGCCCTTCCCCCAGAAGCCTGGGGGTGGGGAGGGTCTCCCAGACCAGGATAAGGAAGCCCTGCAAGATCCACCTCCTAGGATTCTGAACAGTCAATGTCTAGCATGGAGGCCTCTGGATGTGGCAACAAGAACTGGGGACTGGAAGTCAGGAAAACCTAGGGTGAGATCTCATCTCCCATATTCCCAGGTTGTGGGAACCTGGGCAAGGCTTCTCCTTGCTCAGGCCTCAGTTTTCTCATCTTTAAAACAAGGGGGTGGGGAGGCAAGATGGCGACAAGAAGGGATCGAGTCTCAGGAGCTCTCTGATAAAACTCATCAGCTAAGGACTCTAACTAAACTTTTGAGAGACAGAACCCACAAAGAGACCCAGTGAGGCAGTTCTCCTACTCAAGGTAACCTGTAAAAGAGCAGAAAGGCTCTGCTCCCCGGGGTCGGAGGGGCGGCCCGCCAGAGGGGTGGCCTGCCAGAGCCAAAGAACTTCAGTCTCCTGGAGGCAGCCCCAGGGCGCTGGGAGCCACGGCTCACAGCAGTGGGGGAGTTTCCTGAGCTGCACCCCAGGGAGCACTGGGCACAAAGTGGGGGAACAGTGGGGGACCTCTGCCAGAGTGAGCACGTGGAGCCCAGCCCTCAGGGCACACAGGGAGCAGCTTGGTCTTTCTGCAGCCCAGACCCAGAAACAGAAGTAGGCGGAGCTGGTAAGCAAGAGGCTCCAGGGCATGAGCCCACTGAGCTGAGGGAGGGGAGTGAAGAGAAACTTCGACCTCGGTCCTCTGCCCCTGGAACAGGACTCTGGGGCTCTGAACACATTCAGATCCTGATCGAAGTCTAGGCCCCCCCATAGAGCAGCAGGGCGCCCCCCCACATCAGCCCCGTGGCAGAGGGAGGTGCTTATGGTCATTCACAGACCAGGAGGGAGGACAGAGCCTCACACACTGAGACCCTTGTGGGAGTGCCCCAAAAGATCAGGAAGCACCCCCAAACCAGGCCCAGGCTGGGAAAAGAGCAAGCAGAGAAACAAAAGGAAGAATGTTGAGAAATATTTTGCAAATGAGCCCAAGAAGGATCAAAATACTCAGTCTGAAGATGAGGAAGCACAAGCTTCTGCATCTAAAGACTCCAAGAAAAACAGAAATTAGGCTCAGGCTATGATAGAGCTCAAAAAAGACTTTGAAAATCAAATGAGGGAGTTAGAAGAAAAACTGGGGGAAAAAAAGGAGAGAGATGCAGGAAAAACATGAAAATGAAGTCAGCAGCCTAGTCAAGGAAATCTGATGGAAATAGCATGCTAAAAACCAGCTTAGGTCAAATGGATAAAACAGTTCAAAAAGTTATTGAGGAGAAGAATGCTTTAAAAAGCAAAATTGGCCAGATGGAAAAAGAGATAAGAAAACTCTCTGAGGAGAACAAATCTTTCAGACAAAGAATAGAATTCAGGGAGATTGATGAATTTACCAGAAATCAGGAATCAATACTTCAAAACCAAAAAAATGAAAAATTAGAAGAAAATGTGAAACATCTCATTGAAAAAAACAACTGATATGGAAAACAGACTTAGGAAAGATAATTTAAAAATTATTGGAATACCTGAAAGTCATGATCAGGAAAAGAGCCTTGACATCATTTTCAAAGAATTACTACAGGAAAATTGCCCTGATATTCTAGAAGCAGAGGGCAAAATAGAAATGGAGAGAATCCCCCGATCCCCCCGAGAAAGAGATCCCAAAAAACCAACCCCTAGGAATATTATAGCCAAGTTCCAGAACTCCCAAGTCAAAGAGAAAATATCACAAGCAGCCAGAAGGACACAGTTCAAATATCATGGAACTGCAGTCAGGATCACACAGGACTTAGCAGCAACTACATTGGAAGCTCGTAGGGCTTGGAATACAATATACCGGAAGGCAAAAGAACTTAGAATGCAGCCAAGAATGAACTACCCAGCAAGGCTGAATGTCCTCTTCCAGGGAAAAAGATGGACTTTCAATGAACCAGGGGAATTCCAAATGTTCCTTTTGGAATGGCCAGAGCTGAATAGAAGGTTTGATCTTCAGATACAGGACTCAGGTGAAGCATGGAGATTGGAGGAGAGGGGGGAAATATGAGGGACTTAATGAGGATGAACTGCATGTATTCCTGCATAGAAAAATGACACTGATAATACTCATATGAACCTTATCAGTTAATAGAGCAGGTAGAGAGAGCTTTTATAGTTGAAGCACAGGAGAAAGCTGAATTCGAAGATAAAATATGGTGTAAAAATGGAGTCAATAGAAAAAAAGGGAAATGGAATGGGAGAAAGAAAAAGGAGAGGGGGAATAGTCCAAGATATTTCACATAAGATTTTTTTTATTACAATGAGCTATTGCAATGATATGGAAGGGGGGAGGCAAGGGGGAATGAGGGAACCTTTGCTCTCATCAGAGATGGCTAGGAGAGGAAACAGCATATATACTCAATGGGGTATAGACATCTGGAGTAAGAAGGAGGGGGGAGCAGGGGGAAGGGGTGGCGATGTGAATAAAGGAGGAGAGGATGGACCATGGGGGGAGACTGTCTAGATATAACACATTTTCTTTCTTACTTCTTGCAAGGGGCTGTGATTGGAAGGCCTGCCCAGGACCATGGGGCCAGGTGGATGCTGGGCTTAAGGGGTAGTATGGGGGCTCGGGGCTTCTTGGCCCCAGGACCAGGGATCTGTATGCTGAGCCAGTCAACGACCCTACAGCAGAGTCAGAGTGAAAGGAGAGAGAAAATAGAGTACATGGTAGTGGAGAAATAAGAAAGGAGGGAGTTGCGATCAGCAATGGCAACGGTGGAAAAATATGGAAGTAACTTTTGTGATGGACTTATCATAAAGAATGAGATCCACCCATGACAGAGTTGTTGGTGTTGGAACAAAGACTCAAGAACAGTTTTTGTTATTATTATTTGGGGGAGAGTGCAGGGCAAGTGGGGCTGGATGGCCTGCCTGGGGCCACATAGCAGGGTGATTTTTGGGTGTCTGGGGCTGGATTTGGACCCAGGTGCTCCTGGCTCAAGGGCCAATGCTCTGTCCGCCACCCAGCCACCCCTACTATTATTACTATTTTATTTTATTTTGGGTCTTTTTTTCTTTTTTTCTTTTTTGTTTTTTGCAGGACAGTGGGGATCGGGTGGCTTGCATGTCACACAGCTGGGTGATTATTGGGTTTACGAGGCTGGATATGGACTCGGGTGCTCGTAGCTCCAGGGCTGGTGCTTCATCCATTGTGCCACCTGGCCATACCTACAATTATTACTATTATTTTTTTATTTTAATTTTTTTCTCTCCCCTTTATTTTTTTCGCCCAAGCAAGTCTATCTATATTCATGGGGGAGGATGGGTATTTTGTTTACTTGTAAACAAGAATATTTTATTAATGTAAAAAAAATTGTACAAAATGAGAATAAAAAAATAAATTTTAAAAAAATAAATAAATAAATGCTTGTTGGCTAAAATGAAAAAAAAAACAAGGGGGTGGACTTGATGACCTCTCCAAACTGTAATTCTCTGACCTTGGGTCTAAGAACTCTTGGAGCCCATCGGGGCTTTGGGGAGGTCCGTGGACCCCTTCCCAGAATGTGCTTAAAAGCATAAAATTGGATACACGGGATCACAAAGGAGGTTAGGGGGTTAGCCAAAACAAAAAGTGGGAACGTTTCCCCAAATTCACAGATCCCATGAGACAAATCCATAGAGTCCTGGTTAAGAAGCTGTCACCCAACTCCGAGCCCAGCAGGGAGCATGGGAAGAAAGGAGAGGATAGCAAAAAGGAGGGCCAGAGAGGGCCAGCAGAATCCCAACTGAGCAGAGCCCCCTGGGGCTGGAAGGAGGGAGAGGGGAAAAAACATAAAATAAATAAAATAAAATAAAATAAAATAAAATAAAATAAAACTTGTGAGAAAAGAGAGGAATCGAGAGGGGGAGAGAAGGAAAGGGGGCAGAAGAGGGAGGGAGAAAGAAGGCCATTGGCCTTGGGCATTAGCTGCTCCCTGCTGACCTTGGAGAGAGGAGTTTCAAGAAACCAATGTTTCAGAAACCAGATCTCAAGAGGGAGGGGAACAAGGGCAGGGTGATGGAGAATGAGGAAATGAGAACAATAAAGAGACTCAGGAGTACAAGAAGGGAGCCCCTAAGGCTGAGGGGCCACTAGCCCCACCCAGCCAGGCCAGGGGGAATCATCCAGTGGGTCAGTTCAGGCCCATCCTATCTCTTCCCAGGAGTCAAGCTCCCACAACTAGTAAGAGACAGAATCAAAATCTGAACTCAGGTCTTTTGCCTTGCTTCTTGGCCTTGACCTCAGCCTCCTGCTGTCATCTCACATGCCTAGGTCAATTAATGTGATGTCTCAAAGCCACTGGCCACCATGCCACTTAAGGAGTCAGTAAACACTTCGTAAACATTTATTGTACACAAGGCACTCAGTATCTGCTACAAGTTAGGTGTAGAGAGGACGATGAATGAAGACAAGAGGAGAAGCAGGAGTCTTGGCAACAATGGCACAGGATTCTTGGGAGGTCAAGTTTAGACAAATGTGCCTGTGTATAGATGGTCCCTACACACACACACACACACACACAATGAGACCACTACTCATCATAGACCCCAAGGAGGTCAAAGATAGGGAATATACACACATTTATTTATAAGCAGCATTGTCTATCAAGAGGGACAGCTAGGTGACACTGCAGTGGATAGTGTACCAGGCCTGGAGTCAGGAAGACCTGAGTTCAAATGTTACTACCTGTCTGACCCTAGGCAAGTCACTTCACCCTATTTGCCTCAGTTTCCTCATCTGTAAAATGAGCTGGAGAAGGAAAGGGGAAACCATTCCAGTAGCTCTGCCAAGAAAACCCCAAATGAGGTCATGAAGAGGCAGATATAACTGAAATGACAACAAAATAATAACAACACTGCCAAGAGACCATGCTCAAGGTTCCTAGCACACAGTTGTGGGAATTTCTAGAAAGTCACATCCCCTAGAGTGCCACTGGCTCAGAGCAAGGGACAGAAGTGCCCCAGACAATTCAGGTCAAGCCTTCATTCATTATATCCCTTTGATGAGCCAGTTAGCAATCCATCCACATTGTCTTCTCCAAATGCCATTTTTCAGCTTTGGGGTGATGGAGGAGCCTTTAGATCCTCTAGAATCCAGAGCTTTGAACTTTCTATGCCTTCTATGCCTAGGGTGCCTTGTCTGCCAACCCAAGTCACTTCCTTAGCTAGACACCAATTCCCCATGTTACTATTTGTGCCTAGGCCATCATGGGAGACATGTTTTGACTGAGTCTGGTCCATTGTCCAAGAACCCTCTGGGTCCTCTGTAAGATGCTATAAGCCAGGCAGGCTTCAGAAGAGGGAAGGGCAACTGAATACCAAGCCCCAGTCCTTTTATGAACATCCCTTACCAGAAGAGACATCTTCTAGGCAACTTCATTGTAAATGAGCCTATTATACTCATTTTCATCTTCCATCGGCTTCCTTTAAATGGCTGCACCGGGCTCTGCCAGGGGAGAATAAATGCCACTGGGTCTAATGAAATCGCCCTGAAGAATGCAGCAAACCTCTCACAATCACATGTCTCAAGAAAATCTATAATTCTTATTAAAGTAACAATGATTGTCCCCAGATTAATAATCCTGTGACAGGTTCAAAATCGGGCCCCAGATAAAACGGCTACAAATGAACAGCCAATAGAGCCCAAATTCGGGTTTCACGTGACCCTCTGGAGTTGGTGAGCCATTTCCCCCAAAGAGGAAGGGAGCCCCAAAACTTCACTTCCGGACCCTCTAAGGCCCAGGACCCTTCCCCATCTTGTGTGGATACCTTTCTATCCTATGCATGGAACCCCTATTTGGAGATGCCACTCCCAGGGTGACAGTAGCCTGATAACTCGAGCTCAAAGGAGGACCTAAGAAATGGAGCTGGTTTCCCCAAGTACTCTGAAGACACTGGAGTTCTGATGGCCCATAGGCAATTTCCCAGGACCTCCAGGCTATCTCCCTACACTCACTGTGTTCCGAATAGGGCAGCCCCTACCCAAACCTCCTCATTTCTGTCAATAAACGAGGAGCATCTTTCTAGGTTCCCCAGACTATTCAGAATCCATCTCCTTCATCCTCCAAGTTAAAACTCTCAAGTGCTAGCATTTCTTCCTCCCAATGCCTAGCCCATTCTCCCTTTCCTCTCTACCTTCACCTCCATTCAGAGGAAGCATGGTTGAGGTCCTAGAATTCTGGAATCACCTCCCCTCTCCACTGCCAAAAAGCCTCCCTCCTTCTGCCACCTCCCCTGTAGGCCAGAGGCAAAGCAACCTCTGGAGAAACCATTTTGGAAGGTTATTTCACCTGCTCAAGAACCCATTACTATGGTTTATCATTGCTGACCACACCCAGTGTGAGAACAGCTCACGTTTTGATTGAGTTTTAAGGTAAACTTATCCTCCCCAAAGCCTTGCAAAGTAGGTAGCATTAAGTATCATTACCACATTTTATAGAGTATTAGCTAGTGAATTTGACTTCAGTTTCTGGCAAAATTCTGCACTGTCTTACTAGAGAACCAGTTAGTGAGCTTTGGGATCACTGTGAGTCAGTCTGGGTCCAACCAGAACAGGTCATGTAGACATTTGTGCTGCAGTATAGATCTAACCGGGAAAAGCAGAAGGCCTGCAGTCTGTGACTTCCCCAACTGCCCACATCTGCTGAGTCAATTCTGGAGGTTGGCTTCCCAGGACAGCCCTTGGAGTCACCTAGGGCAAAAGTCCAGAGTCCCCCCTAGAATCTTCCTGAGATTGATCATTATCCTGGCTTGGCATCTTCCTAGAAGATTCACCCTCCCCCCGCCTTCCCCAATGATTGGTTAGCAGCTCAAAAGCTTGGACTGCTACTGCCTTATACTGGTGATGATCAGGCAGCATGAAAGTGAACAGAGCACCCTCATCCTATCACACAGCAGCCCCCACTCCTCAACCAAGAAAAGGGGGCATGGCAAATGCATTGCTGCCAGCCACCCTGCCAAGCTTCCAAGGCACCATTGATACTCACTTTATTTGAATTGATCTCTCCATACTGATTCTGTATCTCCTACCCCCAAGAGAACAGCAGAAATGGTTGCTCTCTTTGTCTTGAGGTTTCCCAACACTGGACACAGAACCTGGCCCAAAAGAGCCATTTAGGCAATGCTAGTTCAGTGACTGACTGACATAGCCAAGGACACCAAAGAGATTGGCAAGTTTGATCTACAGTCTCAAACTCAGCCTAAGATACAAATCTCTCAAACCAAAACCACAGAGGGAAACAACCAAGATAAAGACTGACCAGGAAGCCACCAGGCCAAGGGAACCCACTCAACTGAAATAGGGTGAAGGTCAAATCCAAGTCAGGTTATCAGTAGGCCAGTTCCCACATATACCAGGTCATCCAAAAGCTCTGCCACCCCCAAGATGCCCTTCCACAACTCTGATCACAGAATGTCAAAGCAGACCAAAGGTGCCAGCTGTGACTCCAAATTGGGATCTCAGGAATAAGGTCAAAAGAAGAGGGAAAAGTAAAAAAAGTAAGAGGAAAGGAAAGCCAAAGTGGAAGGTTGCATGGGGCAATGGAAACAAGGCCAGAATTGGACTCCAGGGACCTTTAATGCTATTACTTATTTAGGATACCAGAACTAGAAATGGTGGACAGGGGAGAGCTATGACAAGACAGATGATGACCTAGCTGAAGCAGAATGGGAATGAAACACCTCTGGATCCACTAAATAAGAGAAGGTGGCGCAATGGACTCACTAATGACCACATGGGTCCCAGGATGGGAGTTCCAGAACTGAAAGGCTTAAGTTCCACAAGGCAAAGTCTGTAGTGGATTGACAGTCCAGGGAGCAGGTAGGACAGATGGCAAGCTAAGTGGCCCCCTAGTCCAGTTGCCCCCCTCTGCTCAAACTCCAGCCTAGCAATGTGCTTCCTAACAATTGACCCCCCAAACTTCATGCAGATAGGATGTGACCAGAGCAGAAGACAGCAGGACTATCTACCATGCAGTTCTCAACAAAGCCGAAATTCAAATCAGCCTGGGTTGCCACAGTCCATTGGGGGTTCCTATTGGCTTTACTTAAGTGTTAGAATATACCCCCAATTTCACAGGACACAGCTGGGTTTTTTTTAAAAACTCAAAAGACACAATTTTAAATTTATGCCTATTAAATTTCATTCTATTAGACTTGTCCCAATGTTCTAGTCTGTCCATGTCATCTGGGATTTTGTCTGTCATCCTCCCAAATGTTAGCAATTCTTCTTCCCTTGAGGTCATCTTCAAATGTGATGAGGATGGCACTTATGTCAGATCATCAATAAAAATGTTCAATAGCACAAGGCCAAGCAGAAAGCCTCAGAGAGCTCCTTCCAAGCAGATATCAAATAATTAATGGTGACTCTTTACACCTGAGCATTCAACCCCTTCCAAGCCCACCTAATTATACCATCGGCTAGCTCACAGCTCTCTATCTTGCTCACAAGAATAGTTCTGGCTACTTTCAAATATTTTGCTAAAATAAACAGATAAAGTGTTTTCTACATCATTGCCAGCTGGGTGCCATCTGCAACTCTCATGCACATACTATCAAATTCTTGATCTAAATTCTGAAGAAGAATGGCAAACCCAGAGCCTGGCATAGATCCCTGGGGCATTCTACTGGTGACCTCTCGTCAGGTTGACAATGAATTATTCCCAGTTCCAATTTGAGTCTGGTCATCCAACAAACTCAGAATCCATTTGATTCTATTGTCATCTAATCCCTGTCTCTATCTCCACGCTGCTAAAAATCTAGATAAACTTGATCTGCAGCATTCCCTTTATTGACCAGTTTAGCAATCCTGCCCAGGAAGGAAATGACGCATACTTGATGAAATGAGGGTAGCCCTCCATAAGCCCCTTTCTCCATGTTCTCCAGTCATTCCTTCAAGGACAAACTTCTGGACCATGGGGCTTGCTTTGGACATTCCCAGATTACCTAACATAGAAGCCCCACCCAGGAATTCAGTTGGTTCACCCTGGTCTACAGTTGGCGGGCTCCATTCTCTTCCCTCTTTTGGAGCCCATCTGCTCTTCTCCCACCCTCTGGTACATCTTCCATTTTCCATGATCTATCCAAAATTACTGGCAGCAGCTCTATCAGCCCCCTCGCATGAAGTTCATCTGGGTCAGGTAACTTCAAGTTATCCGGGGCAGCCAGGTACTCTCTTATTATCTTCCCAATGATTTGGGAACCAACTCCCTGTTTGTCATGTTTGTTGGGGCCTTTTCGATCGCCCCAGAAGTAGCA
The DNA here is from genome assembly GCF_037893015.1 of Macrotis lagotis. Lineage (NCBI taxonomy): Eukaryota > Metazoa > Chordata > Mammalia > Peramelemorphia > Peramelidae > Macrotis > Macrotis lagotis. The sequence continues at coordinate 74,251,354 of NC_133666.1, forward strand.
GGAGTGTAATCTGAGTGAGGCAGCTAGGTTTTCTTTCCACCAGTAATGGCTACCTCATGTCTGATGAGCAGAGCCCTTTTCTGAGCCTCCTTTTCCATGACAGCTCAAGAATCCCCCAGCCCCGCTGGCTTCAGAGCTTCCCAAGAGCACACACACCCTACTCTGCATCCTCTTACCTCCCTCTCTACCATCTTCTTCTCCATATGGCCCATTAACAAACAGAAGAGGGACCAGGTCTGGAACTGCATTGGTACAAGGGACTCTGGGAAAGGGAAACTACTTGACCCAAAGCAGTTTGGCATCTCTACACAAAAGTCTCTCAGAGAATGGCCTGGGCCAGAGGTGTCAAATGGATGGCCCACAACCCTCCTGAGTGCAGCCCCAACCAGATGAAAGGGGAGTTCCTATCTGATTTTAACATGGTAATATGCTCATTTTCAAAAAGCAAAATATATGGTTTTCTAAGTCAGTATGCAGCCTGCCAAGAGCCTTATGTATGCTTGAGTAACCTCCATTAAGTGACCTGACCAGGATCACACAGTCAATATGAACAGAAGTGAGACTTCTTGACTTGGAGGTCATTTCTCTGTCTCCTATGTAACTAAAGCTCTGTCCCCTAGCAGCTCCTAGGCAAGACTCAAAAAACAATGGGCTTATTAATGATGGGAGCCCATAGCAATGAATGGAGAAAAAGCAGAAAGGCTGGGCCTTCCCCTTAGGACCACCGATCCAGTTACTGCACTGGTCCAAGATTGGTCCACACCACTGATAAAAAGTCCAAACTGTCTGTAAGGTTTAGTCTTGAGGCAATAAAAGGGGACTGGGGCCAGAGGATGACCCCATCACACAGCTAGGATGTATCCGATGCCAATGGCTCTGGTGCCAATGCCATTGACTCACCTACCACCACCCCAGGCCACCTCTTCTCTTAGTAAGAATTAGGACATTTCAGTAGCACATCCAAGTTTGCCAAAGAGGGAGGTAGAGTTCACACCAATTTTACAGCTTACCAACCTGGGGCTGAGAGAGGTAGACTCCCTGGCCCAGGGTCACCTAAGCAAGATGTGAACAAAGGCAGGCCTCTAGGAGCAATCCCAACACCTGGTATCTGACAAGAATACAAAGTAAAGGGGGGTCCAGAATTGGACCCCTGAACCAAAGTGGAAAGCAGACCAGCTGGGATTTGGGCTGCCCTGCCTGATGGGATGCACTTCACCTTCCCTCCCCAGGCTACCCCAGAGCACGCAATTCAGCCCAGAAGGGGCTCCCCAAGAAAAGCCAAATTATTCAGGCACCAGAGCTCCAATGCCTAGCTCAACTGGCAGCCTGCCCAGGCAAACATGCCAAAGGGATGGAAGGAAGAAGGGCCCATGTCCTGCCTAACGGAGGCATTAGCCACTCTTTCCATTCGGTGTATTTATCCTGGGAGAGCCTAGAAGGGTGCGGGGAACAAAGCCCTTCCCCAGCCAATCCATCTGAGCAGCCCCCTGAACCCCAGGCCCAGGAGTTATAGAGTTGTGGTCCAAACAGGGCAGGGGGGCATTTCAGGGACATGAAATATGGTCCCATCCAGTCAGGATGCCAATCACCCAGAAGAGCCATTTGCTTAGTGAGGGGTTACAGACTAGTTCAATGGGGCTTTTGTGTGTCTAAGAGACAATATGGGAAACTGGATTCAGGAGGCCTGGGTTCAAGGTCCAGCTCTGCCACTTACTAATCCAAATGACCTCAGACACCTCCCCTTCTCCTCTCTGGGGCCCTGGTTCCTCACCAGGAAAATGAAGAAATGGGCCATAATGGCTTCTAAGCTTTCTTCCAGGCTCTCCTAGATCTGGCATACCATGCTCTGTGTATCCTCACATACCTCCAGAGTCAGGTGGCAGAAGTGACCACTGGGGGGTGCTGACATGCTAAATTCCCCAATTGATCTCGAGTTCCTCCTCAAGAGCCCAATCCCCAAAGAGATCACCAGTTTCACTGAGCCAGCCTGCAGGTGGGAGTCCAATGCCAGTCCTGCCAGCGTCTATCTGGGTCCAGCACCCTTGGTAGACCTTATGCCTGAGGGAGAAGTCTTCTGAATGTGGAACCTGTATCATGCTCCTAGGAAGCCAGTACAGCTTCTCCCAGAGATGATTTGGTCACTCGCCCTAAGCACCTGGAGTGGGTGCATCCAAAATGTGGGGGAAGGGAAAGAACAAATGAATAATTACATGACAGAGCGGGGGAAGCCCAAGAAAGACTCATCGGCCATAGAGCAGAGGCCAGGTCTGGTCCATGCTGGTTGGAAGACATTTCTTTCCCTCCCTGAGTCTCGATTTCCTCCTTGTCTACAAACTTAAGAGGCTGGACCAGTAGAGCTGGGGGGGGGTCTCTTCCCCTTCACCAGCCCCCCACTGGAGTGCCAAGGAGCCCTTGCCTGTGCCAAGAGGCCCCTGGGTAAAAGGCCAACCTCCTGTGCTTTGCAATCCTTCAAGGCTGCAGCTCCAGGCCCTGCTGTTCCAATTTCCCATCGAGCCAAGGTTAAAAGAATCCAGCTTGGGCTGCCTGTGCACATCTGGCCCTCTCCTCCCCCAACCCAAGGCCCTTCCTCCCTCCCTCCCTCGTCCCCCCTCCCCCCCAGGCCTCCTGCAGCAGGGGCTTGAGGGGCAGAGGCCCCAGCAGCAGCTGGGCCCAGCCCAGGGAGGGAGGGAGCAGAGAGGGGAGGGGGAAGGGAGCAGAGCAGTGGGGCTATCCTTGGAAGGGACAGGCCCTTCAGCAGTCAGGTGCTTTCAAGCCCAGCCCTGCCTCAACTCCACACATGTTTCACATCTTCACTCCAAGGTTCCTTCCACACTCCAGATGAGCAAAATGAGGATCAGAGACTTAACGTGAAAAATCAGCAGGGAGAGCGGGGTGCCAGGCCCAGTTCTGCCCTCCCTCCCTGAGTGACCCAGAGGGGTAGGAGGAGATAGCCTAGAAGGTGCCTGCCAACTCACATCTAGAGCAGAGTCTAGGTCTCATCATCACAGATTTCCCAGAACTTCTTTCCCCCCCTACCAGGTGTTTCCAAGTCCTGTTCCACTACCCATTCCATGGAGTCTGGCTTCAGTGCCACCTTGGGCTCCACCAATCATGCCCTTCCTTCTCCAAGCCCCCCAAAACACATCCTTGGCTGGGAAGCTAATATTCTGGCCTTGGATCACCAGGGTTACAGTTCTGATAACTTCCCATCCCTCTCCTCACTAAAGTAAAAACACCTTTGGCCATAAGAGGATTTGTTCGGGGGTCGCCTCCATGGCAGCCCTTGGGGACCCTACCTACCCCTTTCAAAAGTGGTGCCACCTTTTTTTAACCCTGGTTCTGAAGAAACTTAACTGGGACCACATGGCTGCTTCCTCAAGATAATCACTCCAACATCACCAAGCCCAGCCTCTCCACTCCCTTTTAAGAAATTCCTGGGGGAGGGAACATTTCCACCCCCCAAATTCCCCCCCCAAAGACAAGCTCAAGTGTCTTCCAGCTGGAGCTGGATTCTTTTGTTTGCCTCGGTTTAGAAGGGTGCATAAGCAGAAGCTGCCACCAGAACCCAGGAAACCAGCCAGAGCAATAGGGAACGCCTGGGTCAGTCGGCCAGCCAGGGGCCCCACCAAACAGGGGCCCCATGGAGCCAAGCAGGGGCAACAGAAGGGAGTTGGGGAGAGCAACAGAAGTTGTTTGGGGAAGGGAGAGGGGACTTGGGTCAGTTGCAGGAGAAACACCACAACAAAGGGGCCTCTCCTCCCAGGGTGTGGGACTCCGGCCTTACTCCCACCTCCCTTGGGATCACTCCCAGGCCCCCCGGAGCAATTCATAAAAGAGGAGGCCCAGTGAATGTCAATACTCCTGGGGCCCCTCGGAAGCAGTTGAAGCAGGGGAGCATCTCCACCCCATCACAAGCCTTTGAGGGAGGAGGCTCTCCCGCCTTTCAGAAAATGAGATGGGGAAACAAAAGCCTCTTCCCCAGCTCCCACTGAGCCCCTCTTCCTCTGCAGTCTACAGCACTGGGGTCAGACCTTCTAAGGGGTAAAGAAAATTGGACCCCTGCAAGCACCAAGTCTTAGGAAAGCTATGGTTATCCGTAGGCTCCTGTATTTTCATTCCTTTTGTTAAATATTCCCAATTGGGTTTTGAGCTGGTATTAGCTACCTCTGTCCTGCAGGTACCAGAGTCTCTTCTCCAGGCTCAGAGAGAAGTGACTTCTTGGGGTGGACTTGAATTCAGGCCTTTATAACAACAAGCCTAAGAGTCTCTCAATTATGTCATCTATTGATCCCAACTATCTGGTCATCCCATGGGGGCTCCTTCTAAATTCCAGGGACCAAGGGCATAAACCCTGCCACTCTCAAGACACAGTTCAAATATCCTACCTTGATAAAGTGGGGGAAAGGGCTAGAAATCATGACCTGAGAGCTGAAGGGCCCTCCGAGGCCACTGTTTTACAAAAGAGGAGACTGAGACACAAGACACAGAACTGAACTCAGTCCTCTGAGCTTCTCCAGTGGTCACATCAGTGCAATTGCCCTTAAGACCCCAGAAGGAGAGAGCTCATTGAACTTAGCATCATTTTTTCTTCAATTCTGAAGGTTGGCATCTAATAGACCAAGAGCAGTTTATCCAATTCACACCCCCTAGGCTTAGAGAAGGGCTGCTACCTTCTGAGGGGGGGGGGGCTGATGGAGGGAAGGCTGGAGTGACCTGCCAAGAAGAGGTGGACGGGACCCCTGAATTCCGATAGAGGAGTTTGAGAGAGGAAACAGGTGCTGGAAGGGACTCAAAGCTGGCCTACCTGGCTTAGGGTGGCACAACTCGGCCAATCCCCACATTCCCCTAGGGTTTTGGCCAGGAAAGAGCTGAATTTCTAGACTACTCACTTCATGAATTCTGGATTTTAAACTCTCCTCCCCACCATCACTCTTAATAATAACGATAGGAGCCAGAGATGATTGACCCTTAAAGGCTGCAAAGGACTTTATAAAGATAAACTCATTGGCATACCAGGGAGCTAAGGACAACAGGTACTCTCCTGGCCAAGGCTCAGAGAAGTTTGGCAATTCACCCAGGGTCACACAGCTGCTAAGTTTCAGAGGCGGGATTCACAGTCTAAGTCCAACCCTCCAAGCAGTGTGGTGGGGGGCCTCAAGCAGAGGTATCAGCCCCCCCCTTTCACTTCATCTCTCTTCAGATTCTCTACTGGACCAGGTAAAACTTCCTATCTTGGGAGGCCAAGCTAGGTAGGCTTTCTAACAATCAGAGAGGGAGGGGAGGGGAGGAGAGGAGAAGGAAGTGAAGTGAATAACAGAGAAACAGGGACTCTGACAGAGAAGAGAAGACAATACAAGAGAAAAGAATAAGAGAGACAGACAAGAGATAGAGAGAGACAAACATAAAAGGACAGACAGACACAGAGAGAGGACCTCATCTCTGGAGAGCAAGAAAGAAGTTAGCACCTCCCTCCATCAGGAAACTCCCAGTGAAGTGATGGGAACCTTCCAGCCCCACCCAGCCTGACCCTGGGATGAGGGAGGAAGAAAGGAAGGCCTCACCCAGTGGACCTCACCACCAATCATATTCTGGGGGAAACCTGAATCTTGGGCTGGGTAACCAGAAGCAGGCCCCTCTCTTACACACTCAGACCCTGCCCTAAGGTCTGTGGATGAGGCAGACCCCAGGTACAAAGTGTCTGAGTAAAACAAGACTTTGGACCAGGTACTCCCCCTCCCCAGTCCCCCAGTTTCTTCCAGCATCGAAGGAGGGGCTTGGCAGTCCAAGTAGTCCAATCTTTGAGGCTCCATGATTCCAAGGCAGAGAGAGAGAGAGAGAGAGAGAGAGAGAGAGAGAGAGAGAGAGAGAAAGACAGAAAATGGAGAAAGCACTGGGTCTGGAGTCAGAAAACCCAAAGTTCAAATTCAATTTTAAAGACTTACTTTGTGACCCTAAACATGTCATTGTACCTCTGCTTGTCTCAGTTTACTCAACTCTATAACAAAGATCTTCCTAGCATCCATCTTTCAGAGTTGTTGGAAGGAGCAAAGGTATTTGTCAAGAATCCATCCACCCTGTGCTAGCTTTCTAAATACTCATGCTTTCCAAGTCCAAGGTTCCAGCAGCCTCTTGGGAGTTCTTGTGACTAAGGAGATAAATCATGCCAAGGTCTCTGACCCCATGCCAGGTGATCAATAACCTAAAAACTGCCTCTTTCTCCATATACTCCCTTGTGTCAGTCTGCAGACACAGGGCAATCAATCCTTTCCCATATAGGCAATTCCCATATTCCCTGCCCCATAAGAAATCGTCCCAAATGACTGGTTTTTTTCCCTCTAAAGAATCCTTTGGGCCTTGGCCAGTAGTTTTCCCAGAATGCTTTGCACACCTTCAGCCCAATAGAGTCTAGGGGCAAAAACGTCTGGAGTCTCAAGCCTGATTCGGCTCCCTAAGATTTCTGTGATCTCGGGCACAACCTCAGTTTCCTCATTTATAAAGTGAAGAGGCCAACTGGAGAAAGCTTTGTTGTCAGGACTCTTGTGGAAGCCACAAGCCCTGATCCAAGGGGTCAGGAAATTCTCTCTCCTCTCTCCCTTCATTTAAGATTCTCATTAGAAACAAGGCATCAGAGAAGACTCCCTTCTTGGAAGAACAGCCTCGTCATTGTATCCCAGAGATTTTGCTGGCATCAAGTCTGGAGCTATGCTTACTCTGCTCACTCCCACACTGTCTCCTTCAACTTGGAGAAAGACCTGTGAGGAGTCCAGTCTCTGAGAGGGACCTAAAGAGCAGGAGCAAACTGCGATACAACAAGGTCCTTGGCCAGATCTGGGGCTGGGACCTGTGCGCAGGGGGTGTAGGGGATAGGGCAGAGGCTTCTGGCCCTTTTTTGTTCGTTTCAATTCTACAAACAAGGATTAGGTGCAAGAAGCACAATCTCTGCCTTCCAGCTGCTTACAGTCCCACAGGGCAGCAGTCTCCAGAGCTGTGGTTCGACCCATGAGCCATGAGCTATCTCAAAGGGTGTGGGATTAGCCAATCAGAATTTGGGAAGAGGAGACCTATCCTAGCCACACCCCTGGCATGAATCTTCATCTTTTCCCCTCTGGCTTTGTTGGACTTGGGCAATTGTCACTTTCCCTTTCTAAAGTAGTGATGACTTATTGTCCACCTGGGCATCTAAATGCAGAGGCTGCTGGGAAAAAGTTGTGCCCAGCCTTACTGGTCCTGGTGCCTTTTCTGTGCAGGCTTTGTGAGTGGGGATATCCGAGCTCATTGCCTTCTTCCCAAGCCTCCCTTCTCTATAGGGCTCCTTACTACTTCTAGAATCAAGTATCATTCCATCTTTTTCAGTTGTCTTTTTGTGCACACTTTATAATGTCCTAAGAATGTATTAGTGCCATAGCATGGGCAGATCACTTATAAATAGGTCAGTGCAGTCCTGTTGGAGGGGTGTGCTAGAGAAGCTTTGTAAGAGGCAAGCTATCTAGTCACCGTTTGAAGACTCCTGCCACTGGGGGCCAATCAGTCCACCTTCATGAGAGCGGAGGAGCCTCACAAAGAAGGGAGGCCTTAGAGATGGAGGGGGTATGCTGGGGGGGGGGGTAAATCCATGGAATTGGTTTATGTGAGATGAGAAAGAGTGAATGGATGGTCTGGGGGATTCTGTCCGACGGGTCCAAGTATATCTTAGTTGCCCATGTTTGAGCAGAAGGCCTGGGCTATTTCAGGGGTTTTCCTGACTTTTCCTATCCCCTCCTCTCCAATCCAGGCCACAGATTGCTCCCTGACCTCAGAGGGATTTTCAGATTTGGAACAGAAGCCGGGCCCCTTCCCCACCCCTGAGACAGCAGAGCTGCTAAGGCCAGTCATACCCTGGGAGAAGTCAAAAGGAAGGGCCTGTGTTGTGCAAGGTGGGGAGGGGGAAACAATGCAGTATGGAACTTGGTCAAGAAAGGGTCTATTAGCTTAGAAATTTCCCCACTCGGGGGCCATACCCCTCTCCAAATCCATAAAGAGGGACATTGTTTTGCAACCTTTCCTCAACTAGGAGAAGGTCTAGAAGGGGCAACAGGAAGAGTTGGCTCAGTGGGGACACAGCTTAAGAGCAGGGTGGGGGGAAAGTGTCTCAAGGGCAGGCCTGCCTCATCTTCCTTGGGCTGTCTTTGGACAATGGGGCATGCACTCTTCTCAAAATTAGGAGCCCCATGATGTTGAAATTCATTTGGTAGAACAATCATTTTGAAGGTGCGAGTTTCTAGAGCACCTCAAAAATCCATCCAGGGTCCTCCTGAACCCCAGGCTAAGAAACCCCAGCCTAGTGTTTCCAGGCCCCAGTCTGGGATTGGCTGCTTTCCAAGTTGAAGAGAACTCCTCCCCGCCTCCAGGTGCCCCAAAGCTTCCCCCACCGGGAGCTGCCAAAGCCAAAGCCCAAAGCCAATCTGCCCTCCCTAAGGAAATGGCTTGGAACAGACTTGACCCGCCTGACCCAGCAATCAGAGGCCTGGCTGGACGGGCCAGGGTGGAAATCTTAGTGGGAGGCTGGGCTGGGGGTTCAGGGTTCGAAATGGGGGGGGTTGCTCTCTTTCCAGCAAGTCGGCCAAGCCAGTTTCTTGGTCTTCCCTGGCAGTTTCTTGGTCTTTCCTGGCACACCGGGCTCTTTGGTTTTCAGGCGGCTCCGGAATTGGCCCTGCTGGGGGGAGGGTTGGGGATGGTGAGGAGCAAGTTTATCCAGGCCGGAACCTTGACCCTGGCTCTGCGATTTCTGAGAGGGAACTCCGTCCTCGCTCTCAGAGAAAGCCAGTCCGGCAGCCCGCTGACTCGGCCACGGCCACACGGCCAGCCGCCCTCTCGGCCACACAGGCGAGAGGGAATCTCCACTTCCGAGCGCTCTGCCCCGCCCCCGCCGAGGGGGGGCTTCAAGCAGATTCCAGTCTGCTAAGACAAACAGTGGGGCTGCAGGGGCCGCCGAGGCAGGGGCCGCCGGAACTTGGGAGCCCAGGCTGGACATAGGCCGGTCGAGAGAAGGGGCAGAGGGGGGCATGAGGCTCTGCGCCTCCGGCCGCGCCCGTGGAGACTCGCGCTGCCCCAGGACCGGAGAGAGGCCGACGGGGCGGCGGGGGGCTACGGCTGCCCCCGGCCGAGTCTGTGCGCTGCGCCCCCGCCCCACCCCCCGGTCCCGCGCCCCCCCCCACGCCCCGCGCCCCCCACGCCCCACGCCGCTTACCTTGGAGACGAGGAGCGGCTCGCCGTGCTCCAGACCCCCCTTGAGCGTGAAGCCCCAGGGCGCGCCCCCCTGCAGCTGCACATGAGAGTACTGGCAGGCCCCCGGCCGGGGCTCCAGCCTGGCCCCAGTGCCCTGGCCACGGCCTCCGGGCTCCATGGTGGCCGCTAGCCGTTCCGTCCGAGCGCCACCAGCATCGCGCCCCTGCCGCCCCCCCACCGCCCCCGTGCCGCGGCCGGCCACTGGAGGCCGCCGGAGGAGGAGGAGGAGGAGGAGGAGGAGGCAGCTGCCGGACGGGCCGGGCCGGGGCGGGGCCTCGAGGGAGGGGCCGGGCGGGGGCGGGGCCAGGCGGCTACTGGGCCGGACGCAGCGGCGATGGGAGGGGGCGGCCGGCCGAACCTCCTGGCTACATTGTTTCCTTCTGCCGGGGCCCCCGCCCCCCCCCACGCTCCCAAGGGGAGGGCGACTCTGGGGGCCTCCCCTCCCGCTGCCCCGCGGCCCGGGCCAGGGTTCGGGCGGCTCCTTCCCGCCTCTCGGCCCGAGACTTTCGAGGCGGGAAAGCGCATGGGGCCCGGCCTGGGGGGGGGGGGGCAGACTCCTCTCCCTGCGCACCCGGACCCCCTCCCACCTCCACGTGGGGAGGGGGCTGGCACGGGAAGGACTGAATGGATCCTATTGGCCCAGCGGGGAAACTGAGGTTCGGAGAGCTCACCTTCCTACTCCGCCCTTCCACTCCTGGCTAAGGAAACTGAGGCCAGCGAGCTTAAGGAAGTCACTTCCCGGGCTCCCACAAGGGGGAAATAGCTACCTGCCCAAGACCAGAACCCAAATCCTCTGGCCCCCAGGGATCCACGCTTGCTGCCACCACCTGTGACCCCAAGCCAAGGGTGAAGGGGCCCCTTTCCCCCCAACACACACACACACACACACACACACACACACACACACACACGGCGTTCTTAATCTAGGAGACCCTAGAAGACAGGCAGTAACGAAGAAACAAAGGCAGGGCCGTCTTTGTGGATGCCCAGGCCCAGGGGTTCCCAGGAGGTGGCCACCAACCAAAGAAAAGCCAAATTCTCCCAAGCCCTAAAGGCACACACTTCCTAGGAAAGGCCAGTACATTAGGCCTTAGAATCCCAGCCTCCCATCTGGCTCTGGACCCACTCCCAGGCTGCCCCGGGGCCTACATTGGGTGCCTTTTCTGCAAACCCTCTTACAAGAAAATGCCAAATTTCAGTTACAGAAGAAAAAGGATAATGGAGCTGCTGGGGCAATGCTAGGCCCCAGGGCAGCCCCCTAAACTGACTCAGGCAGGGGTCCCCCATCTCAAAAGCTCTGCTCCAAGTCAGTGTAGAACCCCCCTAGGCTGTAGGTGTCAGGGTGAGCCAGAAATCAGTTTCCTGTCCAAGTCTTGACCTCCTTCTTCCTCCCCTCACACAGGTGTTATGGCCCTTTTACAGATGGTCCAAGTAAGGCTCAGGAGATCAAGGTGACTTGTCCAGGGGCATCCAGCCCTCAAAGATGGCATGGCAGCCCTCAGCTTCCCCACCCCAATTCCAGCCCTGGATTCTCAGCTCCCAGGAGAGACTACCTCCCAGAAGATGGTCAGGTGAAGGTGACAGCTAGGCTCTACACATGGCTGTAGGAGGGGGAGGGGGAGACAATTAACTTTTTTTGCTGACCCAAATAGATCACTAAATCAAAAGGAATTTGTTTTCCACAGATGCAGAATCAAATCAAGACTGGCAAGGGCAGTCCCTACATCACACACCTAGCTAGTGGTGTGGCCTCCAAGCCTCAGTTTCCTCCTTTATAAAACAAGTCCAAATTTCAGTGCCTGTAAGGGTCCTTCCAACTCTCCACCTCTGATCCCAGGAGAGGTGGCCACACTCAGGGAAACCACTATTAGCCCTTCAAAGAAATATTTGGTTGACCCAAGGACCAGGAAGCCTGAGATGCTACTACAGCCTTGGAGGGGGTAATCGGGATGGGCCCCAACCTAATACCTGTGCCCCTGTCTGGGATTCCTCCCTCTGGAGGCTGACTCTTCCACTGGACCCTGTGTAGTAATGCTGGGGGGGGGGTGTTCCCCTCATTTCAAAACTTGGTCTTTATGCAACTGCCAGGGATGTTCCTAAAATGCAAAGTAGCCCTTCTCTCTGTCTCTATCTCTTTCTGTCTCTCTGTCTGTCATCAATATTCAGTCTCTGTCTCCCTGTCTTTGTCTGTCTCTCTCTGTCTCTGTCTGTCTCTCTGTCTCTCTCTCTCTCCCTCTCTCTCTCTCTCTCTCTCACACACACACAAACACACACACACACACACACACACACACACACACACAATACCAGTGTTTTCCCACTTCCTCTGGCATAAAAAATAACCTTCTCCATTTGGTATTTAAAGCCCTTCCCAACCGGGCCCCTTCCTGGCTCTACAATCTTCTCACACATTACACCCCCCAACTCTCTCTCTCTCTCTCTCTCTCTCTCTCTTTCTCTCTCTCTCTCACTCTCCCCCCCCCCTCACTTTTGTGTCATTGTTGGCCTAGCTGGCCTGCTGGCCTTAACCCTTCCTACTTGTTCCATCTCCCATCTCCATAGCTCCCACTTGGCCATCATCTGCTCCTGAAATGCTCTCCCTCCTCATCTCTCAGCTGTAGCCTCAGAAGGCTCCTTTCCTAGTACCCCAGCCACTAACTCTAAGGGGACTTTCTTCCAACTCTGTAGATCTTGTAGGTAGCTATTAATGGACATGTAGTTTCTCATTCAATAAACATCCTTAAGGGCCTGCTTTGTGCCAGATATAGTGTGTCTTGCTCTCCCTTTAGAGCAGGGGTCACTTTTATGCTTCTCTACACAGTAGGCACTGGAGAAAGCCTGGTGGATCCTGTGGGCCAGTCTAGTTACTTAAGTTTAACAAAGTAACTTGTTCATACTCCGATATTTGATTACACTTCCCTTTTACACTCACTATATTCTTCCCTGGCTGGCTGCAACAAAAGTAAACAAACCAGTGAGGGCTTGGGGACTGTGCAGTTCTTTCTTCATTTCTTTTGTGGATTCGCTTTTTTTTAAAGTAGATGCTCACTCACTACCTCACCTCACTACAGACTACCTTAAACCTGATGTTGCCATTTTGGAGACCCTTCACATCATTTGCTTCAACCCAGATGTTCCTATATAGCTCCCTGGGCCCGAGCCTGGATTTTCCCACCTCAGCAGCACTGTTTGCCTTTCTGAACAAACCCACCTACCACCTACATTCTTGGGAAGGCCTCCATGACCTAGAGAGTGGGGGCTTGGGTTAGACTGCCATCTTGTTTGTAGGCACCTGGGCTTTGGGCCCCAAAGGTTCCAGACTCATCCATGCTCTGTCTGCAGATGGATCGGGGGAGGACTTACCATGTCTTTTTTCTCAAATTGGATCTGAATCGATCTCCATGCCACCTAGAAATGTGCAAACCAAGCCAACACACATTTAGTAAGCACCAACAATCCTACAATCATTTAGTAAGTGCCAACAGGCCTACACTTAGTAAGCACCTATGTGCAAAGTAATATAACTCAATGGATCAAAATCAGAGCCAAGAAGACCTTGGTTCATCCCTCCTTGAACTCATATTGATTGCCCAGTGACCCTAGAACAATCATTTAAGCTCTCAGTGGCTCAAGAAACCCCCTTTAGACCAGAAGAAATCACATGTCTAGATCAAATGGGAGACATTTATGAAGGGCTGACTATATATCAAGTCTTGTCCCAAGGAGCAGGAATACAGATAGCAAAGTTAGAAAGGCCTGTGCTAGGTTGAAAGATGAAGTGACCAGGGAAACCAAGGTCAGAGCTTCTGAGCACATTAAGCAATGCTGCCAATTGCCCAAGCAAGGGAGGCCAGACCTCCTCAGCTTAATGCTGGACCCTGAATACAGGGGGAGACAGACTTTTAGACATTAAAACAGATTCATCAAATAATACCTATTAATTCAAAGGAAATAATTAACCAGGATACAATATTAAGTCATCTGATTTGTAATTGGAGGAAAGGTTAGGGACATTCCAAGTTGGGAGGGGGGTAGGAAACCAGGTACAATTCCCTGAAATCAGAAAAGGAGGTGGCCCCCTCCCCCAAATGCCCGTGAACAGAGGAACATGGAAGCAATAACTGCTGGCTACGTGTGCCCTCAGTTTTCAGTTACAACACGGGTTAAGATAGACCATTGTGGGAAATATCCTTGTATCAATCTTTGGATCTGACCAGGGCCTTAGTGAAGGGTCTCTGAGCAGCAGCGAGAGGTGGTCCAGCTCCCAGCTACCCAGAGCCAGCTTCAAACAATACAAGGTTTTCTCCCAATGCCCACAACTGAATAAACTTTTCTCACAAGACAGAAATTAGACTAGACCATAATTGAATCAGAGGGGAACTGAGGAGAGAATCCCAAGATGGAGTAACTAGGGTTCAGTCATTTCTCCCAATTACCTCTTGCTGACCTGATCTTCTCAGTCGCCTCAATATGGCTACCCAACAGGGACAGCAGTTATGCTCACAGATGGAAAGGTCAGTGAGGCTTAGGGTCAGCAGCAAGGAGACAGTAATGCCTCTTGCTGTGCATTTCAGATGCTGAGCCTCAGTGCCAAGGTCTTCATTTCTGAGGACTTTCTTGGATTTCAGTAGTTAGGGTTACAACGTGGATCTTTCCAGGAGTTGCTGTCCTAGATGACGATTGTGGAGCCCAACTGAAAGCAAGACCTGGGACTTGAGGAGGGCTTCGATTCCCAGAGCTCTTGAAAGGGTTGCATTGGCAATGGTTGGTCCCTCCTGGTGCATGCCAACTCCTAGCTCTTTCTCAATGGGGGGGGGGGGCTGTTCTGAGTGCTGGGGAATTGGGAAGGGGGAAGTTTCTGGTCAAAGCTGTGATTTTCTCAGTGTAATGCTTTCAAGTACAGACAACTGCTTCAACATCCATCTGGAATTCCCAGTCTTGAATCAGTCTTCCCTGCTCCAAGGATGCTTGCTGGCCTTTTGACTCTGGCAATCAATACAGACCAGCTCCTGTCCTCAGAAGCTTTCATTCTGCTGGTTTCAGATTCAAGTGATTCAACTGAACCAAGTCTCTCCCAGGCAGCAAGACTCCCTTGCTAAATCCTTGGGCCTTATTTCTAGGCAGGGTATAGTAATAATGGAACAAGATTGAATTTGATTCACACACCTGGGATCCAACCCTGCTTCTGTTGCTCATTACCTGTGTGACCTTGGGCAAGTCACTTCTGTTTTCTAGTAAACCTACTTTCCTCATAATATAAACAAAAGGGTTTTACTGGGCAGTGGGGAAATTACTGGGCCAAAGTCAGGTAGAAAGAGCTGACTCTGACACTTACTAGCTGGAAGACCCTGGACAAGGCACTTCACCTCTGATCTGCCTGTTTCCTCAATTGTAAAAATGGGGATAATGATGCACAGGGTTGTTATGAGGATCAAATTAATTTGTATTTGTAGAACATTTGGCACAGTGCTCAACATGTGGCAGACACTAGAAAAATTATTCTATTTCTAAACCTCTAATCTGGGTTGAGCTTTTTGGCCTTCTCTGCAGCATGTGTCAACTGCCAACCATCCCTCCTGTTGGATCCCGTGACCTCTCTGGGCTTTGGGAATACAGATCTCTCCTGGTTCTCCTCCCCCTCTCTTTGGCCTCTTTTTGGCCTCCTCATCTCCTCTGGGTTTAGTTCTCCTCTCTCTCTCTCTCTCTCTCTCTCTGGTTCTTAGAAAGAGATATAGATACAGACATAGACACAGACATACCCAGACAAAGACATAGACATAGACACCGACACTGATGGTACAAACGTAGTTGCAGATACCAATGCAAATGTAGGCACAGACACAGATGTAGATGCAGACACATTCATAGCAGCCCTGTGAGGTAAGGAGAGTGAGGATCATTATTTCCATTTTAGGGAAGCAGAAGCAGAAGTCAAAGGAGGTGAAATAGCATGGCCATGCTCCCATAACTAGGATGTGACAGAGTCCAGATTTGAATCTAAGTCTCTGGACTCTCTTTTTCTACTTCTTGGAGCAATCAACCACATGCCTCATTTTCTCTCTTGGGACATTATTGAATTTTTCCATTTGTGTGATTCTGTTTTCCCTTGCTTTCTCAATATATTGTAAATCCCTTGAGGGCAGGGACCATAAATCTTCCTGTACCCCTAGAACTTAATTCAATAAATCATCTGTTGATGCTCAAATTGGTAAAAGCAAGAATTAGAATGCCAGGTGAATGGGGTACCCTGAGGACACTCAGCTAATCTAAATTCAGAGAGGCAAAGCAGAGGAAGTACGAAAAAGCAGCGCAGCAAAGTAAGGTGGGATTCAAAGAGCAAGAGGATTCTGGGTCTGGGGCTCTCACACTGGGGTCCTGTGAAGTGATTAAAGTGGTGATCTGGGAAGATTGGGCTGGCATCATCTACTGAGCAGGCAGGATAGAAGGAACTCAGAGGCCCTACAGAAATCCAGGTATGAGGTAACTAAGCCTTAGTGCTGGCAAAGGAAAGGAAAAGACAGAGCCAAGGGATGTTTGAAAGTGAGAGATGTGAGGGGCTTGGGAATTGGCCACATGGGATAAGGATTATAGAATCTAACTGGATTTAGAGCTAGGAGGAATCTTTCAGCTTATCTAGCCTGACCTGCTCATTTTACATAGAAAGAAACTGAAGAGACCCACAGAGGGGAAGGAACTCATCCAAGGTCACACAGGTAGAAGGTGGAACAAGAGGAGAACAAGCGGTCCCAGAGCCTGTGTGAGTCAGCAGCCACTTGAGAAAGGATCAGGCCTCTGGGCCCCATGCTTTTGGCTTGTCTTTGTACCTCCAGCACCTCGAAAACAGACTAGAAAATGCTTATTAATGAATCTGATCTGGTTGGTTGGAACTGGAGGTGATTGAACAATTCATTAGACTCTAAATATTTCTGAAGCACCTACTGTGTGCCAGACCCGGTGCTAGGCTCTGGAGCTACCAAGAAAAAAACCACAAACCCTGCCCTCAAGAACCTCCATTCTACTGAGGCAAGTAACATCATATACACAAGTGGACAAATAGAAACAGTCATCAAAGTAATAAAAATTCCTTTCAAGAGAAGAGAGGAGCATCAGGAAGGACTTCCTGGAGGAAATGGCCCTAGAGAGTCTGTGAAGTGGAGGAGAGCGCATACACAAGGGGAACCCCCTCCTAGACTGGAGCCCATTGAGAGGCCAGGCCTTTAGACACACAAACACACATACATACATCATCCATGTCATTCAGTCAACAAACATTTATTAAGAGCCTACTATGTGCCTGGAAACTGTAGGAGTAAACAAACCCACTAGGGAAAGATCCTCTCCTCTTGACACCCCCACCTCTGTGACCAGTCACTGATCATACCTTGCTAAGCCACAATCCTGGATGATCACCACTATTTACCATTGTCAATCCCATTCACTCAACAGAATTGAAGAAAATCATGAAACTTGCTGACTAGAACTACTAGCCATCTGTATTCTCTAATTGCAACTATGCCTTCACTGGAACAAGGCAAGAATTCTTTTCTCTATCTTTTTCTTTAATTTATTTTATGCAATGGGGTTAAGTGACTTGACCAAGGTCACACAGCTAGGCAATTATGAAGTGTCTGAGACCAGATTTGAACTCAGGTCCTCCTGACTCCAGGGCTAGTGTTCTATCCACTTTGCCACCTAGCTGCCCTGAATTCTCTTCTCTAATGGATGCATTATGCCTTTCTTCCAAGTAGCTGTTCCAAGGCTCCTCTTCTCTCCTCAAGCCTCCCACCCTCTCAACCAAGGTTCTCATTGATGACAGTTCGAGAGAGCTCTCTCTCCTCCACTCCTCTCACCTTCTTCTTCTATCATTCCCCACTATCTAACCTTCTTCCCTGTGTCACATGAAGAAGCAGCCCTTCTCCATGTGAAGGCCAACCCTGTTCTATGCACAAGTGATGCCATCCTCTTCCATTTTGTCCAGCAGATTGCCCCCCACCATCATCCCAACTCTCTATCTTCTCCCAGGGCTACAAACATGCCCAAGTCACCCCCATCCTCAAAAACCCCTCCCCATGCCATCATACAGATTTCCTCTCCTTCTCAACCCAGCTGCTTAAGAAGGTCATTGCAGTTGGTGTCTTCACTTCCTGTATACTTAACCCACAATCTGGTGTCTGACTTAATCACTCAACTGATACTGTTCTCTCCAAGGTTACTGTTGTTTTTCAGTAATATCCGACTCTTTGTGATCCCATTTGGGCTTTTCTTGACAGACATCTTGGAGTGGCTTGCCCCTTCCTTCTTTAGCTCATCTGACAGATGAAGAAACAGAGGCAAACAGAATTAAAGGACATGTCCAGGATCACACAACTAGTAAGTATATGTGATACATTTGCACTCAGGAAGATGAGTAGTCCTTCCTCCAGACTCAACTAGTCCACCTAGCTGCCCCAAGAGTTACTAATACTCTCTAAAGGACCAAATCTAATGTCTGACTTCTTATCCTTCTTGACCTCTCTACAACTTTTGCTATTTTCTATCACCCTCTTCTCTAGGCTGTCTCCTGGTTCACCTTCTACCTGTCTGGTCATACTGCTTTGCTGGATCTTCATCCAGATTGTACCTACTAACTCAGAGTGGCTTCCAAGACTCTGACCTGGGCCCTCTTCTCTTTTCTCTCTATGCTACCTCACTTGAAGACCTCCTCAGCTCCTATAGATTTATTATCAGACAATTTTCAGAGCTGTAATGGCCAGCTCTAGCCTTTCTCTTGATTTCTGGTCCCTTATCACCCACTGCCCATTGGGTAATTTGAGCTGGATGTGCAATGACCATATCAAAGTCAACATGTCTAAAACAGATCTAATTATCTCTCCATTTCCAGTCCTTCCCTCTTACTGTCAAAACCACCTCCCTGGGCATCCTGCTAGTCACCCCGGCTGCCAACTTCAGGTCACCCTCAACTCCTCATTCACATTCCCCCATATAGGCAATTGATTCATTTTTACCTTTACAGCATGTGTTATGAAAGCATGTTCTCTCCATTCACACAACCATGGCCTCCCCAGGACAGTCACCCCCTCTCCTTTGGACTAGAGAGTTGACCCAGTCCTAGGCCTTCTGATGGCACTGCCTTGCCTGCAGTTCTCTAGTACTGGCTGTACTTTGCTCTGTCCCCCTGATCCACTGGCTCTGGAGGCAGAATAGGCTGGGGGCATTCAGCACTTCCAGACTTTCCCTTTGTCCATTTCCTCTTTTGAAGTCCATTCAGTGACAACTTTCTACCTAATCCAAATGAGGGTGGCTATAGTATATGATTCTCCCCACCCCCTGGGCTATTGGGTCTCCTTTCTCAAGGAATTCAGTCCCTGGCTCACCAGGTCCTGCTCTTGCACAAAAAGACTATCACATCCATATAGATATTCCTTCAAACTTTCTAGTTTTATGGTTCCTCAGTTTTCCTATACCCTGTGATCCTCTCTTTCCCTCCACCTCAGTCAGTCACCCACCCACAGGGAGGGTCCTCCACTGGCTCTCACCTTCACCCCCAAATGTTCTCTTTCCTAGTTAGAAAGTCAGACCATGACTGTCATCATTCCCCATCTCTGTGTGCCTCAGCCCTCCTGCTCTTACTCTTGGTCCCCACTGGCCTCTATATCTCTTCCCTCCCTCAGGCCATTTGTGCTTCATCTTCTTCCTCCCTACCCTCCAGCCAGCACTAAGCCATTTCCACTCTATATTGTCCTCTGCACTTGAACCCCTCACCCCCTGGTCATCTCTCCACTGAGCCCTTGCCAAGCCTCAGCCTTGGATTACTCCCATCACCTGCCTCCTCTCCTCCTTGCCAGACACTGAGGAAGGCCAGAGAAGTTCCCCAAACTGGAAGGCTAGATCTATTACAAAATCCCACTAGACAGCTACTGGGCCCTCACTTTTACTCTTTCCTAATTCATTCCCTCTCTCACTCCCCACAAAATCTCTCCCAAACTTTCTCTTGCCTTCTTATTTCCTCCTTCCCTTCTCAAAGCTGTGGCCTTGGTCTCTTCTCCCCTTCTCTTTATCTTCTTCCTTTCCTTGAGAGTCTGACAAAGAAATGGCCTCAGCAAGGCCAACTCCTCTCCAAGTGCCTCCAGTCTTTTCCAGTAGATTATCTTTTCAATCATCCCTTCTCTCTAATTTTCACTCTTTCTTTCAACTTGTTCCTTCCCGACTGCCTTCAAAACATGCCCAAATCTGCCCCATTCTTTAACAAACCACTTTCATTAGTCTCTGCCCCCCCCAAGCTAGCAGCTGAGGCTCCGGTTTCTCTAACAAAAACTCTTTGGAAAAAGCTGCTTTCACTTGTCTTCACTTCCTTTCCCTTCATTCTCTTCACAACTCTCCCCAGTCAGGCTTCCAACCTGTGACTCCACTGAGGTACGACTCTCCAAAGCAGCAAAGGAGCTCTTCCTGGCCAACAGGAAGACCTTTTCTCAGACCTAATCACTGATTGTCTGACTTTCTGCCACTCTCTCTCACACCTCTCCCCATTTTCTAGTCCTCTTACACAGTCCTAGTCTGCACATACTCTCTAGGCCAGTGATACTCCAGTTGCTGATTGGGTCCTTCCCACTGCCAGGCCCCCAAGCCTGGGATGCACTCCCTCTCCACCACCATTTCTGAGAATCCCTGACTTCCTATAAGACTCAGCTCAAATTCCTCATGCCCCAACCACTCAACTCCCAGAGTCTTCCCTCCCTTTCAAGTTAGCTTGCACTGACTGTGGATGACTACCAATTGCTCTAGGGTTTAGACATTCCTAAAGGAAGGAGTCTGTTGGGACCTTTCTTTGTATGCCTTGAGCTTAGCATGAGGCATAGCACATATCTAGGAAGCACTTCAGCATACTTATTTATCGAGTCATTGAGTCTGGAGAGACCCAATACATTGCCTTTAAAATGTTTTTTAATGCCTTTTTTACATCATATACATTTCCCAATATATGTCCTCCCCCTAGACCAGTAGCCTTTTACAAAACATAGCAACACAGCCACCATATCTGGTAATGGCGGCAACCCGTGGCCCCCATATATAAACAAGGCAGCCCAGGACCTCACTGTTTCTCCATTCAGCTGAAACTTTACCTATTGGAGGACTCTAGACCTTGCTGATGCTCCTCAAATGGAAACAGCCTGTATATCTGAGGTCTAAGGAAGGCCTAGGGAAAGAGATTCAGTCCTCTCCCTAGCATCACCTCTTGCCACCTTACCCATCCTCAGAGCCCCCACTCATATGGCCTTTCCTCTGCAAAGCCTTCTCTCCCTGGCCCAGTGGATGGAGGGATCTCTTACACAGTCTCTGCACTCATAGATCTTGGCATTACTCCTACTGATACATGTATGTCTATGTGCCTTGGCATAATCAAAGGGGTGGGGTAGCCCCTGCTCCTGAGGGCAACAATTCTATCTTATTTAGCTCTGAATCTCCCCAATACCTAACGAAGTCTTAATAAAGGTATGTTGCATCAGTGAGTGGATGGATGGAGAGACAGATGAAACAAGCATTTGCAGCATTGTTATTTTAGGGCATCTTTCTAAAAATATTTTTTAACATGTTTACCAGGACTTCAGGAAAGCTCTAGCAAAGGAATCAAGCAGGAAGAGAGAAAGGAACCCCAACAGGGAGTCCCAATATCTCAGGAGAGGCCTCCAAAGTCATGGAGTCCTCCCTATACTTGAACAACACCCCTTTCCTCCCCCTCCAAGGACAAGGAGCTTAACACCACTGGAGGCAGCTCTTGCCACTTGGGGATGGTTCTCATTGTTAGAAATGGGGCCTAAATCTGCCTCTGTGCCCCTTCCCCTCCTCTGCTACTCCTGGTTCTGCCTTCTGAGGCCAAGCAGAACAAGGCTGTCGATCTCTGTTCCCTGTGACAGCCCTTCAGAGCCTTGATGGCAGCTCCCATGCCCTGCCTCTGCTCACCTACCCCCACCGATCTTCTCTTCTGCAGCTTAGACAGCCCCAATTGCTTCATCCAGTCCAGGCTCTTCATTAGCCCAGTCTCTCTTCAGCTTATCAGTGTCTTTCCTATCAAAATGCCCATTTTGTCATTCCTTAATAGCTCAATTGTCAGTCTCAAAATTGGTTACTCTTCCAGCTCTGTAATTGCCATTTAAATGATCTTATACAAGGATCATTATAAGTAAGAATTATGCAAAAGATTGGCAGGCAGCTCCATTTTCATTTAAACCCATCATCAAAATGGTTTCCCATTCACTATTTAGCAAAAGCGATTGCTTGGCCGGGTTCTAATCAGAGACCACTTTGTTCATTAAAAGCTTTGAGAACTGTAATTTACTATGAGACAGACAGCTGAGTTCCCAGAGAAGGAGCAAGGGACTCACCCAATGCATAGAAAGGAGTGATTTCAAAATTCCAAGCAATTACCAAGTTTTTCCCAACTGGGGGCCATGGAAGGGTGCTTAGTGAACCTTCCAGTTGGGTTGCCAATACAAGGCCAGCCCTGCAGGCAAAGGAGACAAACAAATGATGCCAAATAATTTGACAGGGTCCTTGGAGCTAATGTAGTCCAATCTCCTACTTCCATCAATGAGGTGCAGAAGGCAGGAAAAACTACCCAAGGTCACCCGGGCAGAAAGCCCCCAGACCCAGTCCCTTGAACCCAAGTTCATGGCTTGGTCTACTTGCATTGCCCATCCTGGAGTCTTTCTTTGCACAATTTTCTCCTAATAATAATAATTCCGCTGCTCTCCTCTCTCTTTCTCCCTGTCTCTATTGCTCCCCAGTCTCCACTCCTCTTTAGAGTTTGACTCTAGCTCTCTAGATTGTCAGCCCATACCAGGTCCTCTTTTTCTTCCTCTCAAGGAGCTCAGCACCTGCATTATGGGCTGGTCCTCTACCCCAATCCCCTTCTATTTAAACTTCAGTTTATATGTTGAGATACCCTCAGACCTTCTCATCTCTCAGAACCAGCACCTTCACTCCCTCTCAGGCATAGATTTTACCATCACCCATAACTGATCCAGAACATCCTCCTCTGCCATTGCTTTCTCTCATATCTTAACTCCCTATCTTGTCCTCTCAACTCTGGTCTTCACCCTCACCAGGACCTTTAGGTACCTTTTCCCTCCATCTCCACCTTCCCAGTCCATCACCCCTACTCTGACTTCACCTCCTTCTCTCTCTTCACAGTCTCTTTGCCATAGCTGACCAGTGTGAATGAGCATAGGCTTGTCTCATGGTGTGCACACACACTGGCCCATGCTCCTTGGATGCCTCTGCTGACCAGTTCAACATTACTCATGTCCCCTACTCCTCCCTTCCTACATCCCTCAATATTGTAGCACCTGTACCAGTGACCTTCTTCACTCCTACTTTGACACTGAAATCTACTGAAAGAATGCTCAGGGGAGCCCCTACAATTTCATGTTCTCTCATCTCAAATAGGTCCTTGTTGATGCATAGCAGTCTTAAAGCTGGGACAGAAAAGAGCTTCTCAAGTTGACTTGGAGGTGAATGCCAATTTGCATTTGTCTGATTCAAAGCAACACATAGGAAAAAGATATGACTACTCACAATCTCCTCCATTGTTAGTACTTCATAGGTCACAAAGCAGATAGCAATTAAGGTAAGCTGTCACTTGATTCACAGCCACAGTTCCAAAAGATAAGACTCAACCCTGAATGAAACCTATTAAAGCTAATGAGACCCAAGTCAGAGCATGAATACTCAGTGTTCTCTTTTTTATTTTTTTTTTATTTTTTTCAGTATTCTCTTAAAAAGAAATCATTTCTACAAAATACTATTGTTCTGTAAGAAATGAGGAGGAGGCAGATTTCAGAAAAACCTGGAAACACTTACATGAACTGATGCTTAGTGAAGGGAGCAAAACCAGGAAAACATTGTACACAGTAGCAACAACATTGTGTGATGAACAACTATGATAGACTTAGCTCTTCTCGGCAATATCAAAGAGAATTCTAAAAGACTCGTGATGGAAAATACCGTCTACATCCAGAGAAGGAACTATGGAGTCTGAATGCAGACTAAGGCATAATATTTTCAATTTTTAAAATTTGTTTTCTGTTTTTTTTTTCTTTCTCATGGTTTTTTGTTCCTTTTTCCATGATTCTTCTTTCACAACAAGATTAACATGGAATTAAGTTTAACAGTTATACATGTATAACCCATATCAGATTAGTCATTGTCAAGGGGTGGGGGGAGGGAAGGGAAGGAGGTAGAAAAATATGAAATTCAAAATCTGACAAAAATGAACGTTGAAAGCTATCTTTACATGTAATTGGAAAAAAAATTAAAAATAAAAAAGAAATCTTTGGGGGGATAAACTGTAGCAGCCTTAAACAAGATTACAGCAAACAAATATTTTCAAAATGTAATCCCATGAATTGATGGAATATTTAAAAGATACCCATCTAGAACAGGAGGAGAACAAGATGCATCCCTGGTAGCTTAGCTATTATCATTCCCTTCTTAAACTAATCCTAGTTTTTGCCCAAGTCTTGAATAGATTGTGCCTTCAGTGAAGGTCAAATATTTTGCCACCCTGCTACTGATATGGATTGTTATTTGGCAGAGGTGAAGTTGAACCTGTCTTCCTATTCTAAGGCCAGCTCTCTTTCCACTACTGTCCATACCATGTTGTATGACCCTGGCCATGTATATCCAAGTAACATAGTGAATTCCTGTAACCCATGAAATCACAAGTCTGGTCCATAAAACCTTAAAAAGAATTCACTGTGAATGAGTCTTCTGGTTGAAGCTCTCTTAAGATGGTAACTTTGAGGGCGGCTAGGTGGCGCAGTGGATAAAGCACCGGCCCTGGAGTCAGGAGTACCTGGATTCAAATCCTGTCTCAAACACTTAATAATTACCTAGCTGTGTGGCCTTGGGCAAGCCACTTAACCCAATTTGCCTTGCAAAAAAAAGATGCTAATTTTGCTTCATCTTGCCAACCAAATAGCTCATATTGGCCAAAGCTAACCAAAGGAACATCCCAAGCTCCAGATAAACTAGAGGCCTGCCTCAAGTCACCCCTCCATCATGCCTCAGCCAAAGGGCAACAGCAGCAGCAAGAAAGACATGGCTACCAGCCCCCCATCCCTAAAAGATGATGACGATTTTTTTAGGGCAGCTAGGTGGTACAGTGGACAGAGGATCATCCCTGGAGTCAGGAGGATCTGAGTCAAATCCTGCCTCAGACACTTACTAGCTGGGTCACCTTAGACAAGTCACTTAACACTGATTGCCTCTTGTCCTGATTCATATCTAGCCACTGTGCCCAATTGGCTCCAAAGGAAGAAAAAGTGAGGTTAATGACTTAACACACCTCCTCACTCAAATCCAGTTCACTTGCTTGCCATGACATCATCTCTCTGGTGTCATGGTCTTCAAGAAAGAAGGACAAATGTCATTATCATGATGAACTCATCCTTCCACCCACTCCTGTTCTCTTTTCTCCCTTCAATTTGGTAACTTCTTTAGGAGGGCCCTCAGTTTGGGGACAAGAGGAGATACACATTTACTTGAGGCAATATGCTTGGAAACATTTGATATTGATGAAATAATATTTTAAAAGACAACCTCTTAGGGTTGGCAGCTAGGAGGGTAGTCAGTCTGGGTTTTCTTAGCAGAGTGGAAGCTCTTTGTAACACTCTTCTTTCTGTGAGGCTCAGCCCAGGACCCACCTTGCCTCAGCTTTCTTCTCCCTCCTCAAATCATTACATCTTTATTGACCTCTTCCTCCTACCAACTCTCTAGTTTCTTGAAGGTAGAATCTGTTTCACTTTCGTTTTTATAGGCCCAGAAATACAAAAAGGCAGTCACTTCCCCTCCCTGGGCCTCAGTTTCCTCCTTGGAAGTTTCTTCCACTTTTGAATCTATGAATGGTTGATCCATTTGGGTCAGAGGCTTGGACAATTGACTTCTAAAGCACCATAGCCAGCACCTTTAGGGGAGTGACTGGGGGAAAAAAGAGATCCATCCCAGAATCCAAGTACTTGTTCATTTATTCTGTATTGATTAAAAAGTCTATTTTGTACAGAGTCCTGAGCAAGATGCAGAGAAAGAATCCAATGAATGGAGAGCTCCTCACTGTGGACAATCCCTCTGATGATACTGATTGCAACTCATCCACCTCTCTCTAACATGTGTGTCTTGGGTCCATGAACTTCAAAAAAGTTCATCACAGGGAGTCTGTCCAAAGTTGGGGGCCTCAATCTTAACAGCAAGAGGATCCCAGGGGAGCCCATGGTTGTCACTCTTTCTCACCATGTGTCTGAGTAGACTACCATTTTATTCCTGATCCTTAACACAGTTTTTCCTGCCTAAACGTTTGTTTTCCATAACATCTGACAGCATCAGCACTATTCTGTTCCTCTCTCAGAAGAAGACAATATAATTCATCATTAGCCCTTTAGAAGCAAGATTCGTCATTGCCTTTGAGCTGAGTGTGATTGCTTTTTGCTGGCTTCTCTTTGCCGATGTGGTCTGGGGGTCCATTGCTGTGGGACTGGACCTGACTCTGTTTCCCCCACTGTCAGTCCCCAAGAGCTGTCCCATGGTGCTCATGGTGCTCTGGCCCCCTCCTGTTTGTTTTTGTCTAAAGCTCAGGCATCTTCCATGCCAGTGCTATAGCCTGCTTTGCTCAGCCCTTCCAGGATTAAAGGGTGCCCACTGGGTCACTTGGCTACACAAAGCGTTGTTGTGGCTACACTAGTGGCTTCACTGTTTCTATGTTCCAGATGTAGAGAGATTATGCCAGTCCCAATCTGGCCCTGCTCAACCTCTTCATTGCTACCCCCACCCCCACCCCAACTTCACTTGGTAGAATTTCATTTTGGTGCCTTAGGGGAAAAATAGGCTACCAGCTCTTACCCAGCAATTTCTCAGGATGCATCCCTCCTTGAAACAGAGGGGCAAGGCTACAGATTCATTAGTCATGTGGTCGGGGTAGCTAGGTGGCTCAGTGGATAGAGCACTGGCCTTGGATTCAGTAGGATGGGAGTTCACATCCATCCTCAAACACTTGACTCTTACTAGCTGTGTGACCTTAGGCAACTCACTTAACCTTGATTTCCTCGTATCCAGGACCTTCTCCAGTCATCCTGATTCATATATGCCCACTGGACCCAAATGGCTCTGGAGGAGAAAGTGAGACCGGTGACTTTGGCATTAGCACACCTTCACTCAAATCCAATTCATGGGCTTGTCATGGCATCACTAGTGTGATGTCCTGGTCTTCTTTGAGAATGAAAGACAAATATCTTCATCATTGCAGAAGGAAAGAGAGTCATGGATAGCTGGGGATTGTATTTTTCTCCATGTCATGGTTAGCAGAGCCCTCTGGTCTTGACCCTATCCACACTTAGCTCAATTGGGCCTCAGAAAGCATCCTCTGTCTCCAAATTGGTAGGCCCTGCCAGAGATGCAGTCCATGGGTTACTCCCACCTCTCTCCCATGATGAAGCATACTTCTCTACACCTGGTCGCAATGGGGACCAAATTTCCCTGTTTTCTCTGGGGTCCCCTTCCCTTTGCCCCAACATCTATAAAGGATCCAGACTGGGCAGTCTCAGTCACTGACTCATTGTACTCAGGGTATAGTGGGCAGAGGGCAGAGGCTGGAGCCCACTGAGGCCTCCCTGTCAGGGTTTAGGCTGATACTGCCAACCACATTCAGAGGCCTCACCCCCAATAGGAAAGAACCAGGCCCCAACTCTAAGAAACACAAAGTCTTTACCCATGAGCAGCAGAGCTTTAGGAGAGGCCAGTAATGATTAACCTTGGCAATGAAAAACTGGATGGCTTTGCCCTCCCATGGAGGTTTAAGTCTAAACAACAACAGGTCATAGACTGTTACTTTCCCCTTTCCAAGCTGCCTCTTTTGCCCTTGGCCCACTTATGATGTCTTTCATCCTCCACTGACTGAGTCAACTATGGTCAGCATAGGGACTCTCTGCCTCAAGACTGGACCAGGGTGGAGTCCCATGCCAGCTTCATTGGTTGGCCACAGCTTGGGCACAGGAGAATGGAAACTCTCTGGTCAGGGACTGTGCTGGTTTGGGGACCCAATGCCTAGTACCCAGGAGGCCCTTGTTGGACAGAATTGGATTGAATGGAATTGAATCCAATTTTCTGGGACTGGAATGAGTAGAGAGGCTTCTCCTTCATGTATTCTGGGAAAGAGATCAAGCAAAAGGGTCTCTTCTAGCACAACTTGGTATCTAGTGTTAGAGGGTGGAGACCTGTTCTATGTGCCTCAGTGGACCCCTGACATCTCACACAGGGGTCATGGGGAGGGAATGCAGCAGAGTGAGTAGAATCAGGAAGGCCTGTGTTCAGATGGCCTTCAACTTTGCTTAACTGTGTGACCCTGAGTAAGTCATTGGCCCTTATTGCACTTTAGCATTCTCCTCTGTAAAATGGGAAGGGAAATGCCAGGACAGTCTGCCTGGTGGGCTTGGTGAGAATTCTGTGTACTGAGAGCATGCCAACCTTAACATACCATGAAAGTGTCAATCAGATGCCAGAGGTGGGACTTCTACTGAGGCAAAAATAAAGCCAAGAAATGTGGGCTTTTGGAAGATACAGAAGCAGGAGATGGAATCTCCAGTTCTAAGAACAAACAGACCAGTTTGGCTGGAATGGAGACTATATGGCAGAAAAATCTGTGTTTGTCTGTATCTATGTGTGAATATGTGTGTCTCTGTGTGAGAGTGGATGTGACTGTGTGTGTGAATGTGTATCTGTGTGTGAGTGTATATATGTGTATATCTGTGTGTCTCTGTGGAGTTGTGCTATGTGTCTGTGTCTATGTGTCTGAGGGTGTCTGTATCTGTGTGTATGTGTGTCTGTGAGTGTGTGCGTGGGTGTGTCTGGGTGTGTCTGGGTGAGTGTCTATGTCTGTGTCTCTATGTATCTATATGTAAATGTGTGTGTGTGTATGTCCATCAGTGGGTATGTCTGTCTATGTCTGTGCATTTGGGGGGGGACCTTTTCTGTTCTATCTGGGGTCTCTCTGACATGGGAGTGTTTACAGTGCCAGGAAAATGATGCCCACACACTAGAGATCCAGGAGCAGCTTCCTGGGGACTACCAAAGCACTGGCCATCCAGATTGAGCTCCTGAGCAGCCAACGATCCAAGGGGCCTCTGAGTCCCTAAGTCAGCCCGCTAAGCTTCCCAGGAAGGAGAGCAGCTTAGAAGGGGGGGCTCTGGCCCACCTGGGCCCAGGGCTGCACTGCTCACAGGCCTGCCATCCAGACTTGGGATCATTTTTTTGCTGCTAGATACTGTCTATCTAGTGGCTTTTTTAGGTTAAATGGTCCAGCATGCGAGGTCCATGGCCTGAGAATGCACTAGCTAACATTGCATGCTGGGCGTCATTGAGCCTGGTGAGCCATCAGACACAAGTTGTTCCCAAGAACCAGCTGAGGACTCTGCTGAATGAGAGAGCTTTTCCTGACAGCTTACAGGCAAACAAAATTGTCCCTGAACTCAGTGAGCTTATCCTCTAGCTGGAAAGACCTAGCATAAGGGAAGCTGGAAACAGGGGCAGAGCATGGTGGCAGAGACACAGGCCAGAAGAGGTGAGTCCAAGGACCCAGTCGGGGTGGAGCCTGGCCCAATGAAAGTCTCAGTTCCCTGATTTTTTCATAGTCACCCAAATCAATCCCCATGTTCAGACAGGGAAGCTTGAGCAAATCTGTTTTGCCTGTCTCTTTCTTGATGGCTTTATTAACAGATCCATCAGTTGGAGATCCCTGCTCTGGTGTGGCTCTTCCCAACAGGTCATGCTCTCTCATGAAGAACAAAAAGGAGAAAATGAGGCAGTTCAGCAAAACTAGCTAACCCAATCAGCTATGCTTGGCAAGAAAGGCTTTATCTTGCCCCATGGTCCTTAAGATCTACACAGAAGGGGAGGAGGGGCCTCTCTGACTCTGTCCAATCTCTCTTCTTCCTCCCCTGCTTGATGTATGAATGGCATTTCAGGTGAGAGAATAGCATTTGGACATCTTTCCCCCAAACCCAGAAGGAGCATCCTTGGGAGACCAGTGACCAAGTGGGCCACTCTGATCAGCTACAGCTAAGGATTCAAGACTAGGAAAGGGATGACCCACATCCGACTGAAAAGAACTTTGAGGTAACTGAGCCCCTTCCCCTGTCCTTGGCTGAAGGTTCCAAAGAAACACCACAGCCCATGTAGAAGACATGCCCCAAGTAATGGGAGGAAGCTGGCCCACAACCAGTCAGTCACAGTGAGTCTATTGCATCTCTTGGCAAAGACAGGGTCTGAGGCTCAGGTACCACCCTCACCTCATTTAGAATAGCCCTAGTGTCACCTTACAGGGGTCAGAAGATCCATCTGCCCCACCCCATAATGGGAGGAGAAAGAGAAGCTCAGGGGGGATCATAGGACTTGGAGTTATCAGGGTCCTTCCCAAGGATATATACCAGTTATTGGCATACCCATCCTCCTGGCACCCCTGAAGTCAGAGCTCCTTGCTGCTGTTGTGACAAGTTTTCTCTCTGTGTCTCTATCTCTGTCTCTCTCTCACACACATACACACACACACACACAAACAGACACCTCTTTCCTGGCTCCTTCTTGTCCCCTGTGTCTCCCTTTCCCTACTATGAATGAGGGGTTGCAACTGTCATGTAGGTATTCCTGAATTGCTCATTACATTTGTTGTCCTCCCAGGGCATCTGCAAGGGAGCTTGGAAGTCATTCAGGCCTCCTCCTTCCTATGACAGACAAGGTGACTGAGGCCTAGAGAGATGACTTATCCAAGGCCACACCACCAATATCATCATAGAATGTCAGAACTAGAAAAGATATTGGATATCATCTACTTCCAACCCCCTCTTTCATAAGAGGGGTGACTAGGAATCAAAAGACAGGAAGGGACTTTTCCAAGGTCACACAGAAAGTTTGGTAATCAAATGTCAGAGCTCAGAGAGACCTTGGAGATTGTCTCATCCAAATTTCTCAATTTCTACCCAAATAAATGAAGGAGTCAAGAGGGCAAGGCCCATTGCTAATTTAGAATAGCCAGAGGAAAGTGGGCCTTGGATGAAGGACATAGTCTCATTTAATCTGAAGAAGGAAGAGTTTAGGGGCTGCCACAGCAATTGCCTTCCACAGGGACTTTTTTCATTTTTTGTATTTTTCCCCCTCCTCCTACTCCCCCCTCCCAACCTGACCCAGTACAGTGGCTGACACCCAGTGGGTGCTAAATGAATGTTTGATTGATGGAGTCAAACATCTGAAGTCTGGCCCAGGTGGACAGAAGGATGCAGGGAAGGGGAAAAAGAGGCAGAACGGAGCCTGGAGTCAGGGAAGACTCACTGCTAGTTGGACTGGTGGTATGCCACTTGTCCCATCTACTGTTGGGGTTTCTAGTTCACTTGAAGTCTGGCCCAGTAGTTGTCTGTAGAGGCTTCTCCCCTTCCCCCCCCTTTTCTCATTTCCCATGTGGGTCCTTCCTTCCTGACCTGAAGCCCCTTCCCCCACAAAACCTTGCCTGATTGCTTCCTCAGAGTCAGGTGCCTCCCTGGCACTGCCCTTTGAGCCTTGCTCTGGATCTCTGTTTTGCAGGTGTAGGCCTCAGCTCTATGGCTAGATTCAACTTTTCTGCTCC
Organism: Macrotis lagotis; assembly: GCF_037893015.1. NCBI lineage: Eukaryota > Metazoa > Chordata > Mammalia > Peramelemorphia > Peramelidae > Macrotis > Macrotis lagotis. The sequence continues at coordinate 74,282,276 of NC_133666.1, forward strand.
TGGGCAGGTTGTGGGTGGAGTGAGACTGGACTGGGGGCATCTGCTGTAGGAGAGGAAGGCTATGTTCCAAAATATTCCTAGAAGCTCTCTTTGCAGTGGCAATGAATTGGAAATTAAGGGGATATCCATCCATTGGGGATTGGCTAAACTAGTTATGGCACATGAATATTATGGAATATCGTTGTTCTATAAGAAACCATAAATGGTCAGACTCTAGAGAAGCGTGGAATGAATCACAGGAACTGATGCTAAGCAAAGGGAGCAGAACCAAGAGAACAATGTCCACATTAACAACAACAACATGGTGAGATGATCCACCTTGATGGAAGCAGCTCCTCTCGGCAGTTCAGAGAGCTGGGATGACAGTATTAGACTGGTTCCAGACAATGTTATCTCCATCAGGAGGAAGAAAAAGGAAACAAAACAAAAAGACCAACCCTTCCGAATCTGCTGAATACTTTATAAAAATGATCTCTTCTGTAGCTCTTTCCTTAATCCTAATTCCTCATTCTGAAAATAATTAATCTGTAAACATGTTTATCAAAGACATGTATGTACAATGTTAACCTGACTGTTCACCACTGGGAGGAAAGGGTGGCAAGGGAGGCGGGGGTGGGGAGATTTTGTAACTTAAAAATATACATGCACATCTGGATGAAAATAAATAAATATATTTTTAAAAAGAGGAGAAGGCTAGCCCTCTCAGGGGAACGACTGGCCTCTGGGAAAACAAGTAAGGCAAGCCTCTAGACACCTGCTCCCACTAGGGTAATGTGCTGCTCCAGGAGGATATGGAGGCCCAGACTCTTGTCACACCTTCTGAGGCCAGACCCCTATAAAGTGGCCCCCCTTCTGACTCTCCCTCAGCAGAGTACAGCTCACAATATGATCACAAGAGATTATCTTTATTCAGGTCTTTAAGACTTTCTAAGCACTCCCTGTCCCCCCCCCCTTATCTCACAGCACCCATGGGAGTCAAGTACTGCTATCATGCCCATTTTCCAGAGGAGGAAACTGAAGTGAGGGAATGTTAATTGACTTGGTCAGGGTCACATAGCTAGCAAGTATCTGAGGTAGAATTTGAACTAAGTCTTTTTTGATTCTAAATCTAGGATAGGGATCTACTGTGAAACCTAAGTGCAGCATCCAAATGGAGATTGAACCCAGAGGGTTGGTAAATTGCAGGCATGGACTGTGGCTCCAGAATACCAGAGACCTCCATTAGGTGGTGGCCAAGATGACTTGAGGCTCCTTCATGCTCTCTTGGTGCCTCATCTGACCCCTCAATAAGCCGGGGCCTGGGCTAAGGGCTATGCTGGGAGCAGGAGCTAAATCTGGCACCAGATTCTGCCTGACATTCCAAGTGGGAACCTCTACCCACTGGCCAAGCTCAGTCTAGCCAGTCCAGTGCTCCATACTCACACACCCACTTTCTTTCCTGGCCTCCCTCCCTGCCACCTCTACCTGGCCTGACCTCCCTATTTGCTGCCTCCCTCTGTCCTGGCCTCCCTCCCTCCTACTTCTGGTCACTCTTCCTGCCCTCTTTTCCTTCCTCCTGCCTCTTTCCCCCAGCCCCAGAGATCTGGCTGCCAGCAGGCAGTGAGACAGACAAATACTCTGAGAACCCAAGTGGGGATTTTCCAGACAGCTCACATTGTCCTCACTGTGAAAGAATTTGTTTTGTTGGAGGAGCTGCTCTTCTGCCCTCTTCAGTGGTTCAGGGGGCTAGAGACAGGGGAGGTCCCTGGCCCTTTGGTAGCCCCTGAAGCCCTACCAACTCAAAAAGCAAAGGAAAGACAACTGGCCTTTCTCTGGCTTCCATCCTTCTATTGGCCTCTCTCTTGTTCCTTAATTACTTCTCCTCCTCCTTCCTTGATTGGGGAAGGGACCAAGAGGGGAGAAGAATTCTTTTCTTTCTTCAGGATGCATTAGCTAGATCCTTTTCACCTGAAGGCCCCAAAGTTAGCAATGGCTGGAGAAGTCAGCCTGCCTTCTGTTAATGGGAAGAGCCTAGGCTTTGCCATGAATGAGAAGGTTGCCATTCATTCAAAGCCAGGTTCTGTCATTTGCCTTCTGTGTGGCTTTGAGTAAGTCTCTTCCTTCAGGACTACAGTTCGCTCTCTGTAAGATAAGACAGTTGGATGACATGACCTCTGCCACCATTTTAAGCTCATCTGTAAAATGAAGGCTGCTCAGGGACCTCAACTTCCATGGCCTATGGTCTTCTGGGGCATTGAAAGCTTGTGTGTGACTCTAGTGCCCCTCACCCCAAGACTTGGGTGGCTCTTGCTACAGCAGCTCTCAGAGGGCTCCCTCCAGTCTGAAAAGGTAAGAACCAAGATGTGAGTATGGATTGAAGCAGACAGACTCCCAGAATGCTGAGCATGAGTTGGAAAGCAGAGGACATTGCCAATGGAAGGGGTTTTGGATATCACCTACCCAACTCCTTTGTGTCAGAGTAGGAAACTGAGGCCTAGAGAAAGGAAGTGATCTGAGCCAAGGTCACAGAGACAGAAAGGTGCTGACCTGGACTGTGACCTAATCAAGGCCTGTGCTCTCTCCCCAGGGTCATAAGAAGGAGTTAGAGTTCCTTTGGTTCAGAAATAAGAGGGCTCTGGCTCAGCAGAGAGCTTGGGGCTGAGCTCAGGCTCCCCAGAGGGAGTAGTAGGATTGGTGTGAGTCAATGACCAAAGCCAGCTCTCTGAGGCCCACTTCTCCTCCATCCCAACTGAGCTATTGGTGCCCATGTAGCACCTTGCCTTCCTCCAAGGAGCCACACCTCTGCCTGGGCACTGGGCTGTGTCACCTGGCAGCAGGCTGATGACATCAGCCTGTCCTGGGGTGATCTTCATGGCCCACAGCTGAGTTCACATGTTGTGACTAGTGACCCAGGAGAAATAAGCTGCTAAAGCAAGTCTTTCTGACTGACTGGGGGGTGTCAAGAAGAGACTTAGGGGGGACTGAGCAGGTTCTCTAGACAGCATATAATGATTCCCCCCACACCCCCTGCAGATTGCCCTTCCTGACATTTCCTTCTACAAAAGGGAACATACAAGTCAACCAGGTCTGAGGCCACTGGGACATGATCAGAGCTCCCTGCCAGCCCTTTGGAGCAGGGACATTAGCTTAGGCCCCAATCCCTCCTTGGGAGATTGAGAGGAGAGGAGAGCCGAGCTAATAGCCCACAACTTCCCCAGCTTCCTTTCCTTGGGAGTGGGGTTCCCCATCATCAACACACTCATGCACAGGAGGGTTTCCGAGCAAAGACTTGGTGAGCTTCAAGTTGGAGATGATACACAGAGGGTGAACTCTCACTCACGAGCTAATTGGGTAAGGTGCCTCTGAGGTTCCCTCCCCATTCTGAAAATCTAGAATTCGAGGATCCCCATCAACCTGGTCATCCAGAAAAAGGACATTTTAGTTGCCAGAGTAACCTGATCTTAACCTGGTGAAAGAGACTAAAGGCTTGGGACAGTGAGGAGACAGGATAGCTTTGAGCTGCCCTCGAAGGAAAGAAGGGGGACTGAGAGAGGGGGGCGTGCACACTGGAGAGAGTCTTCTGGTTGCCTCAGGTTATCTATACTGCTCTCCTACATTCATCCCATGGATCAGCCTGGGACAATGGGAAGGAGTGACTGCCAGCAGCCCAAGTGAAGGTTGGCACTGAGCTCTCAGTTTCCTGAAGACCAAGGCAGGCCTATCCCTTCACATGGACCTGAGGACACTTCCTGCCTTCCATCTGTGCAAGTCTTCATTGTCCCAGCAGCCTTGCAAACTGTGTGTGGTCCACGGAAGAAAGCACAAGGCTGATGAAGTCAGCCAAAGGGGAGAAGTCAGCAGGTGAGAGAAGTCAGCAATGGCTGGAGAAGTCAGCCTGCCTTCTGGCTTTCTGTCACAGATGCGCATGTAAGGAAGGAATCTTAAAGATGGCATAGTGCCCCTTCTCCTCTTACAGAAGAGGAAACTGAGACTCAGGGCAAGGGACAGAGCCACTGTCACCCAGATAGTAAGGAGCACAGGGAGAGCTTGAAGGCAGGGAAATGTTGATAAATATTTAATGACCAGCCCCCCCCCCCCCAAATGATTGAGGATATACTTAAGTTGACTGTGTATCATTACCATTTTCTCTGTCACTTAAGTCTGGATGATCAACAAAGCAATAACCCAAGCTTTGATTTATAGTGTTGGCAAATTTTCAAGGGGTCAGTTATCACACAGAAAACTTAATAATCAACTCCAAAATACCCTTGACCCAAACCTTTCCCCTTTGCTCCAACATCCTTACCAGTAGCCAGTTCTACCCTTATCTTGCCAAGAGAAATGGGTCAGATGAACTCCCAACTCCTGCTATACTCCCTACTTTGGCTCTGCTTAGCACTCCTAAGGCGGGGGGGGGGGGGGGGGGGAAATACTACTCTGCAGATAATGACTCCTCCTTGCCTGAGAGACAAGAGGGGATCATAGTCAAAGTCTTCGGATGCTGAGCCAATTAATACCACTGAGAAGCCAGGCCAGAAATAGCCAGGCTCAATCCTGGGGCCATTTTGCTTTGGGGATGGCTTATAGACTTAATACAAACCCTACCAGATCAGCTTTGCTCAGACAAGAGCTAGTTCTGAGCCCCAGATCAGACTGTGAGTTTTATGCTCAGGGATTGTGGGCAATCCTTTTAACTTTGGAAGCCTCTTGTCTGCTGAAGTAGCCTGTGGATGGCATCCTGCTCCAAATCCCAATGGGAAAGGAAAGGCTGAATTTCAGGTAAAAGTTAATGAATATAAAGATGCCTTTTTTCCAACCAAGTTCATTTACAGCATTTGAAATCTATCCACAGATACTCTCCTCTCACAGACACACACACTCCCTACCAAATTAAGAACCCTTGGTGGAGAAGAGGGAGAGCGGGCCTTGGCATCAGAGACCTGGGTACAAGTCTGCCTTGGCCACATCCTAGCTGTGTGATGAACCCAGCCTTTGCCCTTCCCAACCCCCCTTTATCATTCCAAGACTAAAAGATGCAGACAGTTGGGGCTTATTATCAGTGGAGTGAGCCAGTCTTGGACCAATGGAATGGATGGGTCAGTCAGTTCAAAGGGGAGGGTTCAGCCTTTCTCCTTTTGCTCCATTCATCACCCTTGGTTCTCATCCTTAACAAGTTGACCATTTGTTCAGTCTTTTGCCTAGGAGGTGCTAAGTGAGAGAGGATCCAGCAACACAGGAGACTGACTCCAAGACAGTAAGTCCCACTTCTGAAACATTAGCTGTGTGCCTCTGGTCAGATCACCTAACCTCTAGGCAGAGTCACACAAGTTCCCTCATTGCCCATTTCCCTATTCCAAAGCAATTACAGGTTCAGTCACCATGTGCTGGGTGCTGATGAGACAAGTCAAATACCAAAAGCAAACCTAGTTCAGGAGTCTCTTCTAGTGACCTGGGATAAAACAGTCTGGCTGCAGATGAGTCCAGACTGGAGGCAGGAGGGGAGGTAAGGAGGGAATACTACCAGCTTAAAGTGGACCAGGAGACACAGACTCCCTAGGGAAGGAGCTTCCCCTGGAGCACAGGAAGGCAGCACAATCTCAACTTTCTTTCCTGGTGGTGTATCTGAATCCTGGTAGGGTGATGGGTGGAAGGGGGGGGTTACTGATGGGGCACTTGATCCCCCACCCTGATGTGAATGCAGATGAAACAGAAATGAAGGGTGGGAAGGCCCAATGAGCCTGAAGCAAAACCCCCAGCCAGACCTGCAGTCATCTGCTCTGCTTCCCTTAGTCTGAGAGTGGCATCTGGGCCACAGAAAGGGCAAGTGACTTGGGCAAGGTCACACAGCCAGCAGGCAATAGGGGCATGACTTGACCCCAAGCTGGCTGCTTCCTGGGAAGATTGTGTTTGGAACCTACTTGGAAGAAGGGTTCTCAGGCTCATATTGTCATCTCAAACACAGGCAGAGGGTGAGTGACAGCAGGGCTCCTCCCAGCTCAGGGACTCTGGCATCAGTGGCATTGCCCTGTTCCCCTCTTGGCGGGATCCAAATAGTCAAACTGACCCAGGGGTCAAGGGCTTGCAGTCAGTGGCCCTTGGACCAGACTCTTGCCACCTGTGTGGGCATGCCACTCTATCCTATCCTGGGCCTCTGTTTTCTCCTTTGTAAAGGAGGCTAGAGTGGCTGCTCTCTGAAGTGCCCAGCATAAAGGAGGACTCAGCCCAGCTGACCCTGTGCCAAATCTGCATCCCTGGCCATCCCCAAAGTGAGAGAGGGCATATCCTTAATGCTTCCTCCAAGAATGACATCCTGTCACCCTGCCTTAATCTCCCTCCACCCTAGCTCTCATCCTCCCATCCCAGAGCTTTTCCTGCCCCTACACCATGGAAGAAAGAAGGTGGTCTTAATGAAGGGTGTGGCTTAGACAAAACCCCACAGCAAGGCCAGGGCTTGTCAGTCCAGACTGACACCCTGGGCTCTCTCCAAGCTTCTCAGAGCCTGTTACATCACACTCCTGTTCATGCCTCCCCAGACTCAGGCTCACCTGCTTGGTCAGTACCTGGCTCATGGTCCCCGTCCACCCCTATCCAATGCTACTGATGGTTAAGCCAGGTTTTCACAAGCTTTGCCCTCCAGCCCTGTTCCAGCTGGGCCCATAGCCTACTTCCCTGTTCTAAATAGTCTGACAAGTTGCCTAGAGGAAAGCAACAGCAGAGAAGAAAAAGGGCTGGGAAGGGGGAAGCTGCTAGGGAATGTCGGCCCTATACTGAGCCAGCCAGAACAAACTTGGCTGGTTTGGGTCCCTCTTGTGGGTGGACCAGAAGTGACCCCTGAAGCCTTCTGATCTGTAGGGCAAGTGACTCAGTGAGAACCCACAAAGGCCTTGTGACCACTGTGCCAGGAATACCAACTCTTCTTCCCCCAGGTCCCAAAAGCTTGGGTTCCCTTTAGGGCTCAGCTCACATGCTACCTTTCTAGTCCCCTCCTGTTTGTGATTCCCCCCCACCTCTCCTTAATTGCTGTATATGAATAAAAAGACATCAGCACCAATGGAGAGTCTCTTTGGACTTACTTGTCTGCCTTTCCTCACCTTGTAGGAGAGGAGTTCCTTGTGGGCAAGGGCTAGGTCATTTTGATTCATTATGATGCCTGCCACCTGGTAGGTGCAGGGGGACCATCCCCTCCCTTTCCCGGAGGAGATGAACTTCTCTGGGCCCCAGACTGCAAATATGAGCCTGGAGGTTGAGCCCCAGGCTAGCTACTCCCAATGTTGACCCACAAGGTTCTGCTGTGGGCCAGATCTTGGGAGCTGAATAAGCCTGGCAGACTGGATCTTCCTGCATTTGGTTCAGGGTGGCACCTCCTGAGGAAGGGGAGGAGGGGCCAGTGCTGTCCACTCATATTTCAGCTCAAGAAGAGGATTTGGCTCAGCTGGCCTAATTGTGCTTTAAGTCCCAAAGCAAAGTCGCTGTAGAGGAATCATAAATAACATGGTCAAAGCATGAAGTGGAGAAAAGTGGTCTACAGTATTTTTCTGCCTCCCTTTGTTTTCCTCCCTCAGTTGTTCCCAAGAGGCTGTGGATTTCCAACCTCTTCATTCTACACAGTCAAAACCTGAGACAAACCAGCTGGGATGTATGTTCTCTGGTTCTCAACCCACCTCTTTGCACTGTAACAGGCTGCCTGGTTCTCACACGAAAAAAAGTTCTCTGTCTTTCTCCCTCTCATTCTCTCTCTCATTCTCTCTCTCTCTCTCTCTCTCTCTCTCTCGTTTCTTCTTCCCTCCTTCCTCTTCTTCTCCTCTCTCCCTCCCCCTTTCTCTTTTTGTCTCTGTCTCTATCTCTCTCTTCCTGCCCCCCCATCTGTCTCCCTCTCTTTCTCCTCCAGCCTCATCAATATTCATTCTGGTCATGACTGCTCTGACCTTACCTACCCACCCTTTCCCCCTTAACCCTAAAGAAAAGAATGAAACAAACAAAATCATCTGACTCATTTTGTCCCCACAGCTGAGAAGGTGCACTGACTCCAAAAATAGAGGACCTGTATTCAAACGGTTTCATCATCTGGAAAAGGGGAGGGTTGAATTAGAAGGTCCCTGAGACCCCTGCTGGCTCTTAGCTATTGGATTCAATCTCTATATCTATGAATGAATGATTGAACACTTATTGATTAGCTCATTTGAACCTCACCATAAACCTGGCAGGAATGAGATAAGCTATTATTATTCCCATTTTTCAGGAGAAAACAGAAGCAAGTAAAGGTTAAATGACAGTGATACAGCAGATATGTGTCAGAGGGAGAATTTATACTTGGGTCTTCCTCTCTCCCAGACCCATCCTACCTAGCTGCCTCTAGGCATAAAAAAGGAGCCAATTCCTGCCCTCTGGAAGCTTACATTCCAAGAAGTAAAGGGGACCAGGAAGGGAGATCCTCAGCTCCTTTCTAGAGGCAGCTGATTTGGCTGCTATTCCCATGACAAAAGGAGAGGTGAGCACAGTGCTAGGGCAAGTGGAGCCAGGCCTGGTGTGGCTGACTGGACCAGAGTGAAGCAGTCTGGGAATAGCTGGCTAGAGGCAGTGGGTTCTTTGAACTTGCTGGCCCACCAGTCAGAAGGGGGAAGTGGGGAGGAAGAGCTAGACTGAGTGAAGGGGGCTGGGAAGGGAGAATAGGAGGCTAGAGTGGCTGCCCTTTGAAGTGCCCAGCAGAAAGGAGGAGATTGGGGTGGGGGGTGATCTCTGAGGGTCCAGAACAGGGTTTCTAGCATTGATGGGTGCTGGGAAAGCTCCAGTAGTGTCCTCCTCACTCACACCCCATAAGTAGCCATCTACTATGGAAAAACCAGCCATCACACCCTCTTTGCATCTCCATCCTGCCCACCAAGGCAAAGCCTGGCTAAGAGGAATGAAGACTCTCAGGACAGCTTCCAGAACCACTGATAGGGAATTGCCCCCCCGAGGGGGGGGAGGAATAGATATCCTCTTCCCTTACAAAGTTTCCTAGAGACCCCAAACCAGAAAGCTAGAAGTCAAGGCTGGGATAACAATGGGCCTAGAGGCTAGCTTATCCAGCCTTCTCATTTGACAGAGGAAGAAGCTGAGACCTAGAGAAGGCAAACTGACTTGACCAGAGTGGCAGAGCCAGGATTTAAGCCCATGCCCTCTCACTTCCAACTGTGCATCATGCTGCCTTAGAGGTTTGGGTTACTGGACATGGGAGTCCCCAAGAGAAAGCCAAGCCCCAGCAGAGCTGGCCCTCCCTCACTCATTCCTTCCTTGAATCGCTTGGCTGAGGTCCAGAAGAGCTGGGGTCTGGACCATAGCCAGTCACAGCCTAAGGGGTTTCAGTAAAGCTGGTCTAGCCTGGCAAGTTCATTGAAGGCCTATGGTGCATGTGGGACACTGAGTTCCTTGTACTAGGCTTTGTCCCTCCCCCATGCAACCATGCATAACTTCATCATAGGCAGAGCCAAAGCTGGAAGGACAGGTCAGGACTGGCAGGATTTGGTGGGGGGTCCAGGATGTGAATAGTTGAGGGTGCTCTGGATCTGGCCTGCAGCCCATGGGCAGAGCCCAGCAGAACAACTCTTGATAATGGAGAAGGAAGTAGGCATCCCAGGAAAAAAACTGCCTAGAAGCTGGTACAGGGCCTACCAAGGGTTTTCTCTTCTTCTGGGCTCTTGGGGGTTTCTTTGGCCAGAATCTAATCTCAAACTCACTGGAAGTCTGGAGGGTTGGCATCTGTAAGATGGCTTCTTCTAAAGGGGTGGACACTGGGTCAGGAGACCTGGGTCAAATCCTGTCTCAGAACCTCAATAACTGTAATTCTGGACACCATTCTGGTCCTCCATTCCCGCATGTGTAAAATGGGTATTATAGTACTTGTAACATTGACTGAGCAGAGTAGTTATTAAAAAAAGTTTTGGAGGCTAATGTCTCAGCCAAGAGAATAGATCTTGGGGGCCCTGAATGTCATAAAATAATAATAATGCTCTGCAAGAAACAATGGATATTACTTATACCTTAACCAGGAATAGCTAAAACAAAGAAGGAATAGACTGATTTAGGGGCAGCTAGGTGGTGTAGTGGATAAAGCACCTGCCTTGGAGTCAGGAGTACCTGAGTTCAAATCCAGTCTCAGACACTTAATAATTACCTAGCTGTGTGGTCTTGGGCAAGCCACTTAACCCCACTTGCCTTGCAAAAACATAAAAAAAAGGAATAGACCAATTTCCCTAAAGAATACTGATTCAAAAATTTTAAATAAAATACTATCCAGGAAATTACAGCAATATATCACAAGGATCATATCTTATGACCAGGTGAGATTTATACCAGCTCAGGACTAATTTGATATTAGGAAAACTATCAACATAATTGACCATATCAAAAACAAAAGTAACAAAAATCATATATCAATAGATAAGAAAAAGCTTTTGACAAAATACAACACACATTCCTATTAAAAACATTAGAAAGCATTAGAATAAATGAGACTTTCCTTAAAATGATAAGAAGTATCTAGCTAAAACCTTCAGCAAACATTATCTGTAATGGAAATAAACTAGAAGTATTCCCAATAAGTTCAGGGGTGAAGCAAGGATGACCATTATCACCATTATTATTCAATATTCTTCTGGAAATGTCATCTATAGCTATAAGAAAAAGAAAAAGAAATTGGGGCAGCTAGGTGCACAGTGGATAGAGCACCAGCCCTGGAGTCAGGAGGACATGAGTTCAAATCTAACCTCAGACACTTAATAATTACCTAGCTGTGTGGCCTTGGGCAAGCCACTTAACCCCATTACCTTGCAAAAACCCTAAAAAAACCCTAAAAAGAAATTGAAGGAATTAAAACAGACACTGAGGAAATAAAGTCATCACTCCTTACAGATAATATGACAGTATACTTGGAGAATCCTAAAGAATCAACTAGAAAACTTAAAAATAACTAGTAAAATTGTAGGCTATAAAATAAACCCACTTAAGTTATCAGCATTCCTATATATTACCAACAAAATTCAACAGAAAGAGATAGAAAGAGAAATTCTATCTAAAATAACTTCAGATTGAGGGCAACTAGGTGGCACAATGGTTAAAGCAGCAGCCCTGGAATCAGGAGGACCTAAGTTCAAATCTAGCCTCAGACACTTAATACTTACTTAACTGTGCAACCTTGGGCAAGTCACTTAACCCCATTGCCTTGCAAAAGCCAAAATAAATAAATAAAATAAAATAACTGCAGATGGTAAAAAGTACTTGGGAGTCTACCTGCCAAGACAAACCCAGGAACTAGAGGAGCACAATTACCAAATACTTTTCACACAAATAAAGTCAGATCTAAACAACTGGAGAAATATCCCTTGCTCATGGGTAGCCTGAGGTAATATAATGAAAATGACAATTCTACCTAAATTAATTTACTTATTCATTGCCATACTAATCAAATGATAAAAAAATGCTTTAAAGAGCTAAGAAAAATATAACAAAATTTATTCGGAAAAATAAAATATCAAGAATATCAAAAAATGTGGAGGATGGTAGCCTAGCAGTAGCAAATCTCAAACTGTATTACAAAGTAGTAATCAGCAAAACTACCTGGTACTAGCTAAGAAATATAGTGGTGGATCAATGGAGTAGATTAGAGACACAATAAACAGTAGCTAACAACCATAGTAATCTAGTGTTTGAAAACCCAAAGAGCCAAAATTTGGGGACAAGAAATAACTTTGACAGAAATTTCTGAGAAAACTGGAAAGCAATTTGACCAAAACTAGGTATAAACCAACATTTCACAATGTGTACCAACTTAAGATCAAAATGGGTATGTGATTTAGATATAAAGGTTGATACTGTAAACAAATTAGGGGACCATGGAATAGTTTATCTATCAATTTTATGGATAAGGGAAGAATGCATGACCAAACAAGACATAGAAAGCTTGTGTTTTGATTTTCCTTGCCACCATTTTAAATATAATATAATTAAAATTATCCATTTTATATGCCTAATGCTCTCTATTTGTTTGCACAAACAAAACCAATGCAGCTAAGATTAAAAGGAAAATGGGAAACTGGAGAGGGAGGGGGGTTTACATTAAGTTTCTCTGATAAAAGCCTCATTTCTCAAATTATAGATAACTGAGTCAAATTTATAAGAATATGAGCCATTTCTAAAATAATAGGTAATCAAAGGATATGAGTAGGCAGTTTTTAGAACAAAATCAAAACTATCTATATGCACTAATGGTGCAGTGGATAGCGCACTGGCCCTGGGGTCAGGAAGATCTGAGTTCAGATCTGATCTCAGACACTTAATAATTACGTAGCTGTGTGATATTGGGTAAGTCATTTAACCCCATTGCCTTACAAAAACAAACAAAAAAATACCCTAAATCACCAGTGATTAGAGAAATGAAAATTAAAACAACTCTAAGGTGCCACTTCATGCCTATTAGCTTGCCTAATATAACAGAAAAGAAAAATGACAAATGTTGGAGGGGATGTGGAAAAATAAGGATAGTAATACATTGTTAGTGACCCAACCATTATGGATATCAACCCATCAAAATCAACTTATACCCACACCCTCTATGTATATTCCTTCTAACTGCCCTAATAGTGATAAAGTTCTTAAGAGTTTTAAGTATCAAAAAAAAAAGTTTTAAGTATCATCTTCCCATGTATGATTGTTAATAATTTAATGCTATGGAATCCCTTAGATTTCTCTTTCCTGTTTACCTTTCATTGCTTCTCTTGAATCTTGTATTTGAAAATCAAAGTTTCTGTTCATTTCTCGTCTTTTCATCAAGAATGCTTGAAAGCAGGGCGGCTAGGTGGCGTAGTGGATAAAGCACCGGCCTTGGAGTCAGGAGTACCTGGGTTCAAATCCGGTCTCAGACACTTAATAATGATCTAGCTCTGTGGCCTTGGGCAAGCCACTTAACCCCATTTGCTTTGCAAAGCTTTCTACCTTATTGAATATCTATTAATTCCTCTGAAGGACAATACTCAGTTTTACTTGAGGGATGATTTTTTGTTATGATTCTAGCTCCTTTGCCTTTCTGATTATTGTAATTCAAGTCCTCTAGATTAATGTAGAAATTGCTAAATCCTGTGTAATCCTGACTGTAGCTCCATGATATTTAAATTGTTTCCTTTCTGGCTTCTTAGAGTATTTTCTCCTTGACCTGGGGGGTCCTGAAATTTGGCTATGATATTCCTGGGAGTTTCATTTTGAGATTTCTTTCAGAAGGTAATTGACATATTCTTCCCATTTTTTATTTTGTTCTCTGGTTCTAGATTATCAAGGAAGTTTTCCTTGATAGTTTCTTGAAAGATGGCATGCAGGCTATTTTTATGATCATGATTTTCAGGTAGTTGACTAATCCTTAAATTATCTTTCCTGATCTATTTACCAGGTCAGTTGTTTTTCTGATAAGATATTTCACATTTTCATCTAATTTTTTTCATTCTTTTAGTTGTACTTCTTTGTGTCTTGATGTATTATGGAATCATTGGGTAACAACTGCCCAATTCTCATTTCTAAGGCATTATTTTATTCAGTGAATTTTTGTACCTCTTCCACTTGACCAATTCTATTTTTTAAGGAGTTGTTTTCTTCAGTAAAACTTTATGCATGTTTCTGTCTTTTGTGCTTCCTTTACCAACTATTGACTCTTTTTACATGATTCTCTTGCATCACTCATTTCTTTTCCCAGTTTTTCTTCTGTTTCTCATTTTATGTTTTATATCCTTTTCAAGTTCTTCTATAACTTCTTTTTTGGATCTGAGACCAATTCGCATTTTTCTTTTTTCTTTTTTTGTAAACATTTTATTTGTTTTCCAATTATATACAATAGTAGTATCTGCCTATCATTTTTTGTAAGGTTTTGAATTTTACAATTTTTCCTCCCTCCTCCTTTCCCCGCCCCCACAGAAGGCTGTCTGATAGTCTTTACATTGTTTCTCTGCCATACATTGATCGAAATTGAATGTGTTATAAGAGTAAACATAAACCCCCTCCCCCCTCCCCCAAGAAGATGAGAAACGTCAAGATTAGAGAGAGAAAAAAAATTGTACTTCAGTTTGTGTTCATATTCCAATGGCTCTGTCTCTGGGGTGAGTTGCTTTCTTTAACATAAGTCCACCAGAGAAGTTGCTTCAATATTTTTCTGACAGTTGCTATTACTCACTGTACCTCCACTCTATTCCTCCCCACTCATTTATTCTATTCTTTCTCCTTTCATCGTGGCCCTGTCCAAAATTGTGTTGAATCTGAATACCCTCTCCCTCAATCTTCCATCTCTTCTATCACCTATTCCCCCCTTCCCTCCTCCCATTCCCCCTTATCCCGTCCCTTTCTTCTCATTTTTCTTTAGGGTAAGATACATTTCTTCACCCTATTAAGTGTGTATATCATTTCCTTTCTGAGCCATTTCTGATGAAAATGAAGGCTCACTCATTCCCCTTTGCCTTCCCCCTTTCCACTCCATTGAAAAAGCCTTTTCTTGACTCTTTTTTTGCAAGGCAAATGGGGTTAAGTGGCTTGCCCAAGGCCACACAGCTAGGTAATTATTAAGTGTCTGAGTCCAGATTTGAACCCAGGTACTCCTGACTCCAAGGCCGGTGCTTTATCCACTATGCCACCTAGCCACCCCTTTTCTTGACTCTTAAGTGAAATATCTTAGCCCCTTCTTCCTCTCCTTTCTCTTCCCCCCAGTACTTTCCTTTATTACAAATTGACTCCATCTTTTTACTATATTATACCGTTATATTCTGCTCCTTCCTATGTCCTATCTATATATGCTCCTTCTAACAGCTCTTATAAATGAGAAAGTTCATATGAGTTATCAGTATCATCTTCCCATGCAGGAATACAGACAGTTCAATATCATTAAATTCCTCAGTTAGTCCTTCTCATCCACCCCCTCTATGGTTCACCAGAGTCCTGTACTTGGAGATCAAACTTTCTGTTCAGCTCTGGTTTTCTCAGTAGGAAAGTTTGAAAGTTCCCGGTTTCACTGAAAGTCCATCTTTTCCCCTGAAAGAGGATGTTCAGTTTTGCTGGGTAGTTGATTCTCGGTTGTAAACCAAGATCTTTTGCCTTCCAGTATATCATATTCCAAGCCCTATGAGCCCTTAATGTAGATGCTGCCAGATCCTGTGCAATCCTGATTATGGAGCCTCAGTAGTTGAATTGTTTGTTTCTGGCAGCTTTTAGAATTTTCTCTTTGATTTGGGAGTTTTGGAATTTGGTTATAATATTCCTGGAAGTTTTTCTTTTAGGATCTCTTTCACAGGGCAACCAGTGAATTCTCTTGATTTCTATTTTATCCTCAGCTTCTAGGATCTCAGCACAATTTTGCTGTATTATTTCTTGAAAAATGAAGTCTAGGGCAGTTAGGTGGTGCAGTGGATAGAGCACCGGCCCCGGAGTCAGGAGTACCTAAGTTCAAATCCGGCCTCAGACACTTAATAATTACCTAGCTGTGTGGCTTTAGGCAAGCCACTTAACCCCATTGCCTTGCAGAAAAACCTAAAAATAAATAAAAATAATAAAAATGAAGTCTAGGCTCTTCTCCTGATCATGGCTTTCAGATAGCCCAATAAATTTTAAATTATTTCTTCTGGATCTGTTTTTGAGGTCAGTTGTTTTTCCAATAAGATATTTTGGAGCAGCTAGGTGGCACAGTGGATAAAGCACCAGCCCTGGAGTCAGGAGTACCTGGGTTCAAATCCGGTCTCAGACACTTAATAATTACCTAGCTGTGTGGCCTTGGGCAAACCACTTAACCCCATTTGCCTTGGAAAAACTTAAAAAAATAAGATATTTCACATTTTCTTCTAATCTTTGACTTTTTTTGGAAGCGTTTTATCTCTTCCTGCTTTCTTGCAAAGTCATCAGCTTCCTTTAGTTCCATTTTGCATTTGAAGGAGTTATTTTCTTCACAGAGCTTTTTTATCTCCTTTTCCATCTGGCCAATTCTGCTCTTTAAGGCATTCTTCTCCCCATTTACCTTTTGTTTTGTGTTTTCCATTAGGCCTAAACTGGTTTTTAACAAATTATTTTCTTCAGTATTTTTTGTATATCTGTCACTAAGCTGTTGATTTGGTTTTCATGATTTTTCTGCATCACTCTCATCTCTCCTCCCAATTTTTCCTCCACCTCCCTAAATTGCTTTTCAAAGACTTTGCTGAGCTCATCCATAGTCTAAGTCAATTTTCTATTCCTCTTGGGGGTTTTGGATACGGAAGCTTCGATTTTGTCATCATCTGAGTATGTGTTTTGATCTTCCATTGGACTAAAGTAATTCTCTATGGTCACATTCTTCTTTTTCTGTTGGTTATTCATTTCCTCAGCCCAAGACAGCACTTCCAAGGCTTTGGGGTCTTTTGGGGGGACACCCCACTGGGACCTTTATTCCTTCAAGGTCTTATGCTCTCTTGCCTGTGCTTTGATATGTAGATCGCCCCACACTTCTCTCTGCCCTGCAGCTATTAGGAGGGATCCAACTTGGCTACTTAGTATGGAAGCTCAAACTGCAATTTGGAGCAGAGAAACCTCTGCAGACTTCCCTTACAGTCTCTGGGGGTGCAGGCTGCTTTCTTCAGATTCTCGCTACAGATTCTGTGGCCGGTGCTCCTCACTCCACATTCATTCTGGTGTAGCAGAGCTCTCTCCCCAACCCTTCAAGCTGTTGCTGGTGATCTCTGAGCTGGACTTTTTTCCAACCCTCGGTCCTGGTGAAACATACCTTTCCCATAGAACTTCTAAGTTATCTGGGACTGGGAAAATGTATCACTCAGTCTTTCTGGGGGTTCTGCCCATCTAAATTTTGGCTAGAGTCATAATTTGTTGACTTTTGATGTTTGGGGAGGGAGGAGTTCCTGGGAAATGCTGCCTTCATGCTGCCCTTTTGGCTACACCCCCCCATACACATTTTTCTTTGAGGCTTCTCGTATATGTTGATTTTCCTTGCCACCATAGTAATTTTCTATGGTCATGATTTTTTGGTCTGTTTTGGGTTTTTTGCTCATTTCCCAGCCTATTTTATGACTTTTAACTTTATGTCAAAGTTGGGCTCTCCTACTGGATTTGAAGAAGTATTATTCCAAACTTCTTGCACCAGGGGCATGGGGCCTTGCTGTTGACTTTCTGGAACCTGGCCTGCTGCAGGTTTACCTGGATGTTGTCTCCACTGAACTGTGTTCCTCTTTTTCTTGAATAAGATAGATCTTTCTTGCTGACCTTCTGAAGTTGTTTTGGGCTACAAAATTGCTTCACCCCATCCTTTTATTCATTTTGCTAATCCAGAATTCATTTTCAGGTGTTATTTTTATAGTTGTTTGAAGGTAAATTTGGAAGTGTTCAGGCAAGTATCTGCCTTACTCAGCCAATTTAGTTTTGTCTTCCTCCCCATTGATCCAACCAATCAGAAGAGCAATTTATAACTATGCCCCAAAGGCTATAAAACTATGCATATCTTTGACTCAACAATACTACCACTAGATCTCCCAAAGAGATTAAAAAAAGGAAAAGGACCTGTTTATACAAATGTATTTATATTAGCTCTTTTTGTGGTGGCAAAGAATTAGAAATCAAAGGGACTGGAGCAGCTAAGTGGCACAGTGGATAGGGCACTGGCCCTGGAGTCATGAGTACCTGAGTTCAAATCCGGCCTCAGACACTTAATAATTATCTAGCTGTGTGGCCTTGGGCAAGCCACTTAACCCCATTGCCTTGCCAAAAAATAAATAAATGAATGAATACTTAAAAAAAAAAGAAATCAAAGTGATGCCCATCAATTGCAATTGATGTGATTGCAATTGAAGAAATGTTAGCCACCAATGGTATTGGCAGGGTTTTGCAAGAGATGGTATTAGAAGAACAAGCCCCCAACTCTTAGGTTCCCAAGCTTTGAAGATGCAAGAGTAAGTCCATAGCCTGCATACATCATTTTCTCCTCCCAATAGTCAGCATGGCGCAATGCTCACATTAGGGCCTTCAATTGGGGAATGCTACTATCTTGTAAGAAATGATAAGCATAAAAAAAAAACAAAAATTTAAAAAATTTAAAAAAGACATGATAAGCATGATGGTTTCAGAAAAGTCTGGGAAGACATAATAATAATGATTGCCCTTCATTTTCTTTTTTTTTTTGCAAGGTAATGGGGTTAAGTGGCTTGCCCAAGGTCACACATCTAGGTAATTATTATGTGTCTGAGGCCGGATTTGAACTCAGGTATTCCTGACTCCAGGACCGGTGCTCTGTCCATTGCCCCACCTAGCTGCCCTGCCCTTCATTTTCGAAGGAGATCATGGCATGAGGGAAGTGATGCCATGACAAGCACATTGAACTGAATTTGAGTGAGGAGGTGCTGTGCTAAATCACCAGCCTCACTTTCTCCTCCAGAGCCATCTGGGTCCAGTGGTCAGATAGGAATCAGGATGACTGGAGATGACCATGGATGCAAGGCGATCAGCTGTGTGCCCAAGTAGTAAGTGGCAAGTGTCTGAGGTTGGATTCAAACTCCCATTCTCCTGAATTCAAGGCCAGTGCACTATTTACTGTGCCACCTAGCTGCCTGGGAAGATTTATATGAACTTAAGCAAAGAGAAGTGAGCAGAATTAGGACGACATTGTACATAGTAACAGCAATATTTGTAAGGATTATCAACTGGGAAAGACTTAACTATTCTGATCAAGATAATGATCCAAGACAGTTCCAAAAGACCCGTGTTAAAAAAAAATGCTATTCAGGGGCGGCTAGATGGCACAGTGGAGAAAGCACCGGCCCTGGAGTCAGGAGTACCTGGGTTCAAATCCGGTCTCAGACACTTAATAATTACCTAGCTGTGTGGCCTTGGGCAAGCCACTTAACCCCATTTGCCTCGCAAAAACCTTTAAAAAATGCTATTCAACTCCAAAGAGAGAATGGATGAATTCTGAATGTACAGTGAACCATAATTTTTAAACTTAAAAAAAAAATTTCTTGTTTTTTTTTTTTTGTTTGTGTTTCCCTCCCAACATGGTTAATATGAAAATATGTTTTGAAGACTTGGAGGAGAAAGAGGTCATTTGAATTTCAAAATTTAAAAAAAAAGAATTTTAAAATTCTTGGTTTAAATGTAATTGGGAAAAATTAATTTTTTTTTAAAAAGAAACAATGAATATGAATTGTTCTGAGAAACATGGGAAGATCTGTAGGCACTGACACAGAATGAAGGAAGATGAACCACAAAACCATACTGTACGGACAAATGACATTGGAAAGCCAGTTTCACTTTTGCCTCAGTCTCCCCTGTGTCAAGCATAGGCAGTGACATCAAGTGAGTATTTAGTAAATGATTATTGAATTGGTTAAATTGAAGTGTAATATTCAATACATGCCATGTCCCCCAATTAGATTGTTAGGATGGAGGCCACAGTTCTTTAATGAGGAAAATCAAACCTTTCAAGTATGTGCATATGCCCTGCTTGGCGCTAACTCAGTGGAGGCTTGGGGAGCCTGCTTCTGGAAATGGGGGCTGGTGCTCAGGAAAAGGGTCTTGCCCTCCAGTCCATGAACATTATTCTGGGACTAGCTCTTATATGGTAAGGAAAAGGCTTCTGATTAGCTACTGAACCAAAAGTGAGTGTGAGTACAAAAGACTCCAATGGAAGAATGTAACCTCTGCCCCCCCTTCCCCACAGCTCTTTGGTGAGAAGGAGGAACTGCTGAGAGCTTTAAGGTGGGGGGGACGTTGGTTTTCTCTCCACCTGGGGCTGTCACATGGTCATGATGGGACTGTCACGTGACCATGAACACTTAGCATCTCTGCTTCTTTACCTCTTTGTGTTTATTCTTTCCTGATCTTAAGTGATTGAGCATTGGAAGCACAATACAGGTCACAACTTTAGGATCTTTGAAAGGTCAGAAGAACCATCAGTGACTGGAGTCCATTACAGTCCAGCAGCTGGACTAGCAACTGTGATATCTCTGAGGCTGCCAGACCCACCCCGAAGTGAAATAATTCTGCCCCTGAGATACTGTGTCCCATTAGCAAGCAAGAACCTTGTTCAGCAGCTAGAATGCAATCTAGACATGATTTGGGAAGGAGGAATGTTTGAAGCAGCCATTTTAAGTCCCAGGGACTGAGAGTGCTCCCTGTTTCAGAGATTTTTGTACTTCAGGTCTTGCTATATTTTCTCCATGAATGTCCCTTTGTAAAAGCTAATTGATGTTAGTTCATCGATATTGAAGAGAGATTAATGAGTAAATTAATATTAGGATATCATTGCTGAATAGAGGATATCTAGGAGATACTAGCTGCAATTGAGGAAATTTGCAACTGAGGAAATATTAGCCAGCAATAGTACTGGCAGAGTTTTCAAGAGATGGTATTAGAAGAACAAGCCCCCAACTCTTAGGGTTCCCAAGCTCTGAAGATGCAAGAGTAAGTCCATAGCCTAGATACATTAGATACATCATTCTCTCTTCCCAATAGTCAGCATGACACAATGCTCACATTAGGGCCTTTAAAACTAGCTTTTGCCTTGAATTCAATGGGGAAGCCATTCCATCCAGAACCTTCTGAATGGGTTTTAAAGGATAAATGAATACCTCATTGCAAATTTTGAGCTGGGAACCTCTGGTCCAAGCCCCTTGTTTGATTGATCATTTGATGAGAAATGTCAGAGCCAGAATTCTACCTCTCCCAACTCCCAGCCCCCAGCCACATTTGCTGGGTTTACTGGGTGGGCTCTAGCTGGGCTCTTCTGGGTGGCCTTCCCAAGTCTTCTGTCTTCCTGAAGTCACCCTACTCTTCCTGCTTCAGGTTTAACCCAACAGGCCTTTCTCTTGGATTTTCCCAATTTTTCTTCCACATTAACCAAAAAGAGGAACAAGTCAAAAACAATTCCTTAGAGTTTGCTGTGGCTCCAACCATGGTTTGTTTGAGGGCTGGTCAGAGTTCTTGCTGGAGGTTTGTATCTACTCCAGGCCTAGGCAGTCAGTTTGGCCCATACTGAGCCCACCATTCACAAAAAAATGCTTTCTTCCTCAGCTTGCCCTAAGTCAGAACAAAAAGGCTTGGTTCTCAGCCAAGATGAAGCCAATATACTCCCCTGAGTAAACAGAGTGAGGAAACTGAGGCAAGAAAGTTCCTGTTCTCAGTTCCCCAGGAAGTTAGGAGGCCTCTGGCCACCTTATTCAAAGCTTTCCAGAAGACTTGCTCCAACAACAGGGGAAGGAGAGAAGACAATTCTTGTGGAAAAAAAGGCAAATGTCAACCTGTGCTGCTTCTCCTTGGTATCAGAGGAGAAACCCAGGAAGAAGGCCCATTTAGTTCCTTCTAGGAGTTAACAGAACCATTGCAGGGATTTCTTTAAAGAAGTGGACATTGAGGAGATGCCCATCCATTGGGGAACAGCTGAACAAATTGTAGTATATGAATGTGATGGGCCACTATTGTTCTTTTTTTTTTTTTTAGTTTTTTGCAAGGCAATGGGGTTAAGTGGTTTACCCAAGGCCATACAGCTAGGCAATTATTAAGTGTCTGAGGTCGGATTTGAACTCAGGTCCTCCTGATTCCAGGGTCAGTGTTCTATCCACTGTGCCATCTAGCTGCCCCTATTGTTCTTTAAGAAATCCGGAGGGATAGGATTTCAAAAAGGCCTGGAAAGACTTGCAGGGATTGATGTTGAGTGAGGAGAGCAGAACCAGAACATTGTACAGACTAACAACAACAGGGGGTGATGATCAGCCTTAATGGACATGCTCACTCTATCAGTGCAATGATCAGAGACAATTTAAGGGGATACATGATAGAGAATACCATCTGGATCCAGAGAAGAAACTGTAGAGTCTAAACGAAGATCAAAGCTCATTATCTTCGATTTTTAAAAGTTGTCACATGTATTATGTAATTTTGCTACCTCTAATGTTCTTTCTCCCTTATGGATCTGTTTCTTCTCTCAACACATTCAATTTTGATCTATGTATATCATGGAAACAAATGTAAAGACTATCAGATTGCCTTCTGTTGGGGGAGGGGGAAAGGAAGGGAGGAAGAGAGAAAAAAATTGTAAAATTCAAACTTTGCAAAAAAAATGACTGGAAGAAACTACCATAGTCTGTAATTGGAAAACAAATAAAATATTTATATAATGAAAAAGAAAAAAAAGAAAAAATAAACAAGCCAGTCCTTCTCCCCAGCTCCCTCTGACTTTCTCTAGGGCTCTATTTCTCTTCCTCTATAACCCCCCCCCCCCCAGGGAATTTCCAGGCAGAGGCTAGATCATCTCAAGGCCTTTGGAGGGCCTTCCCTGAGCAGTTTGGGTCTGTACTTCCAAGGGCTTGCTTGGCTTGGCTCATTTGTGGCCCAGGGATTGCTAAGAGTCTGGAAGTATGGTGGATTGTGGGATGTGGGTTGCTCACCTTCTCAGACCTGACTGGGAAAGAAGGGGGTTTTGGAGTGAGCCAGGTCCAGAATCCCTTCAAGGCCTCTCATTCTATCTACTTATTGGCAAAGAATCTGGGGTCCTGAGAACACTTTAGTCCAGTCCTTACTCACATATATATACTGAGTGGGTGATCCTGGGAAAATCACTTACATCTCAGTGCCTCCGGAGACTGCATTGGTAGAAAGGGCTTGCTCCCCTGCAAGCTCCTCAAACAATGTCAGCAGAGGTCTAGGCCCTAGACCTAGAAATGGATAGGATGGAGAGTTTGTACAAAAAGGCATTGATGCCCTTTCTTTCCAAAAGCGGAATCAAACTCTCCCCAACCTTCTAAGACTCTATGGAGCAGTTTCAGGAGCCAGAGTTGCAGTGTACTGGACTCTGGTTGTCATTGTCCTTTGGGAAGAGCAGGACTAAGAAACTGAGGCCAGAGAACCCACCATGGACTCAGCTGGCCTCCAATTTCTTGTCCTCTGTTCTTGGGACTAGTCTATCCCACAAGGTGCCTCAGTGAAGATTTGGTGTTCTTGTGGCCATGCTCCTGAGCCCCTCCACTTCTTAGCAACATTACTGTCATCAATGGACTTCCCTTGGCTAGGCAGGGCTGAGCTAGGGGAATCTACTCTCCCGTTTACCAAAGCTATCAGAGCTGATACTGAAGAGAATTTGTTGAGGCCAATAGTTGGGCAATCCCATGATGGTATCAGGTGCCATGGGACAAAATAACTGCTTTGGGACTACATAGGAATGGGCCCAAACCTCAGAACTGATCCAACTTCTTGGGCTAGGTTGCAGTTCTTTAGACAGACTGCTAGGTGGTGCCACAGTAATAAACCTCTCTTGTCTCCTTATCTGTGAAATGGGGATAATTTCCCTGGCTCATCAACCACACCTAGCTCATCAACATGTCAAGTCAGTACGCATTTATTAAATGCTTACTGTGTATTGGTTTACATGGTTCAGCATGACATCCAACATGGGGGACACAAACTGAAGCAAAATCAAGCAGATATGCTGCAAAGCATATTGAACAAGTTGTACCGAGTCTTAACTATTGACTATTAGTGCAAAACCTTCAGAGCCCTCTCAACTTAGACTTGGGTCAACTGTAGATGGGCTCCAATGGACTGGTCCTGAGGACAGGGAGGTCAGCCACTGGAGAAATAGCCAATCCCCACCCATATACACACACCACACAGACACACACATACAAGGAAAGAGAGTTCCCTCCTATTTCTGAGAGTCTAGATGTGAAATAGGAGGACCTGGGTTTGAATCCTGACTTTACTATTTATTGCCATGTGACCTTAGATGAGTCTTCAGTCTCCCTCAACCTCAGCTTCCCCTTTACCTACCAAATGCAGGAGCTGGGCCAACTGACTTTTCTGTGAACTCTAAGGACAGACCATCCAAACTTTGATATTTCTATGGCTCTGTGATATTGTTGCAGTGGGAACCTGATTCATATTGGCAGTAATCAGAAAGCTGACTGAGAGCATGGAGTAAAATGGTACTTTGCCAGAGCCTCTGGCAGAAGGAGCTTCCCAATTAGTTTGTGTGAAAGCTGACATCAGGTCGGGGGGCATCAGACTTATTACCTTGGACAAGGACCCTGTCAGCCAGGATTCTCCACATGGGGACCAAACATCTCAAAACAAGATCCTAAGGAAGCACATAGTCACTTCCATTGGAAGCCCTCTGTCTGCTCTTCAATGATGAGTTCACAAGGCAACCGAGATATTTGCCAAACATTTCTGGGAAATGGGTGTATATTATCCAACAACAGGAAATGTAGCAGTTCTAAAGATTGTGGGAAAATCTAAATTGGGATAATCATTACTCATCTGTAAGTGGGGTAGTGTAGGGGGTGTTATATAACTGGATGATCTCTAAGTGTTAATGTTTCATCAGGCAGAAGACCCCCCCAACCTTTGTAATTGTGGGCCTAGGGACAAGAGAGGAAGTGAGGTCAGGTTCAATAAAGAAAAGTCATACAATATAAACCAGGTTCTCCAATCAGGCCATGGGAGAAACTGGGACTGAGGCAATGAGGACCAGGCCAGTGGGCATCAGATCTGTTTTCAGTATGAGTTCCAGGACAGGACAGATGTAGAGTTGGAAAATGAAAGGTAGTCTGTTTGTAGGGTTCTGCTAATCTAGGCAGAGCTGTGGTGGGACTGACCTTTGGTCATTCCTATTGGCAAGGAGAGCTAGGGCTAAAAATCACAAGATATGGCACCACAATAGAGTCAGTGGGTACCTGGTGGAGACAGCTAGGAGTAGGAAGGAGGGAGCACAATAGAACAAAGCATGCCTCCCCTAGATGTTGACCCCCTGAGCAAAATATCATGGGCCCCATGCTAGTTCATTGGGGCTCTCTACAAGCATTTCAGCAAGAAGCAGCCAGATCCCTTCCACAACCTCTGTTTCTTCACAAAGGAGTTTCCCTGGATCTGTCCACTGTGTTCAACACAATAAACATCCTCCACGAAAAGTGTTGCTCATAAAATTTCATAAAACCAAATTAGTTGTACCAGGATGTGATAGAGAGCAGAGTCAGCAGTGTGACTCAATAGTTAAAGAACCGAAGCTAGTCAGAAGACCAGAGTTCCAACCTGGCCTCTATAGTACACTAGAACAGGGGCCTAGAAAATGGTTCAATGCTCTGCATTATCTTTGCCTCAGAATTGCTATAGAATGGCCCCTTGCCAATGAGAATGTTCCAGAGAAATGCAAAGCTTTGGGGTAGTGGTAGATTGGGCTTGTGGAAATGTGACTAGGGCCACGGCTTGGTTATGTGCATTCCCCTCTATTGGGAGCATAGTCATTCCAGTCATTCATTAGCTAGTATTTGTTTATTGACTAAGTGTTAAGCCTCTGCTAAACTCTGCCAACAGACAGTTCTTGCCCACAGGGAGTTCATGGTCTAATGAGTTAGACAACATGCAAAAAAGAACAAAATCAGATAAAATGAGGATCATCTCCAAGGGGCTTTCCCCTTCACCCCAACACTGCCTTGTCATGGTAAAGGGGCTTTGTAGCTAAGCTGTGCAGAGGTACTCAAGACAGGCGGGTCATAGTGAAGAGTTCTGACAAAAGGTCATTCGCTGGAAAAGGAAATGGCAAAACATCACAGAATCTTTGCCAAGAAAATCCTATGGAGGATATTAAAATGATAAAATATAGGACACTGGAAGGTGAACCCCTCAGGTCAGAAGGTGTCCAACACAATAGTAGGGAAGAACAAAAGACAGCTGGATGACTCCAGAAAGAATAATGTGGCTGGGCCAAAGCCAAAAGGAAGCCCAATCTGCCACTGCACAACATTGCATAGGAATCTGGATTGTAAGATCTGGGAAACAAAGTAAGCTGGATGTGGTCAAAAAAGAGTAAGAAAACAAAATGGTGGTCTGATGAACTTTTACAACTAGTTGAAAGAAGGAAAACCAAAGGGAAAGGAGAAAGGGAAAAATATACCCAAGTGAATGCAGAATTTCATAGAATAGCAAGAAGAGATAAGGTTTTCTTAAATGAGCAATGTAAAGAAATAGAAGTAATCAATAGAATGGGAAAGACAAGAGATTTCTTCAAGAAAATCAGGGATATCAAGGGAATGTGTTATATAAAAAAATGAACATAAAAAATGGTAGAGAGTTCACAGAAGTAGAAGAGTTTAAGAAGAGGGAGCAATCTAAGAAAAACAAAAACAAAAGGGGCAGCTAGGTGGCGCAGTGGATAGAGCACTGGCCTTGGAGTCAGAAGGACCTGAGTTCAAATCTGCCTTCAGACACTTAACACTTAATAATTATGTAGCTGTGTGGCCTTGGGCAAGCCACTTAACACCACTGCCTTGCAAAAACTAAAAAACAAACAAACAAGAAGAGGGAGCAGGAATACAGAAAGAACTATACAAGAAAGCTCTTCCCATCACCCATAGGGCAAGGGTGTGGTCACTGCTCTAGAGCCAGACAATCTGGATAATGAAGTCAAGTGGACATTTGAAAGCATTGCTTAACAATAATAAGGCTACTGGAGGTGATGGAATTCCATCCTAAAAATGATACTGGTAAAGCATTGTACAAAATATACCAGCAAATTTGGAAAACTCAATAGTGGTCACTGGATCAGAAAAGATCAATTTATGGCCCAATCCTAAAGAAAGGTAATGCCAAAGAATGTTCCAAATCAATGATCATTTGTGCTCCTTTTCCATGCCAGCAAAGTTATGCTTAAGATTTTATAAGCTAAGCTTCAGTGACAGGCAAACCAAGAATTACCAGAAGGGTAGACTAGTTTTTCAGAGGCAGAGAAACTGGAGACCGAAGGGCCAATATTCACTGGAATATGGTGAAAGGAAGGGAGTTCACCAGCCCTGGAGTCAGGAGTACCTGAGTTCAAATCCGACCTCAGACACTTCATAATGACCTAGCTGTGTGGCCTTGGGCAAGCCACTTAACCCCATTGCCTTGCAAAAACTAAAAAAACAAAAACAAAAAACAAAAAAAAAACAAAGAAAAAGGGAGTTCCAGAAAAATATCTACTTCTGCTTCATTGAGTATACTAAAGCCTTTGTGTGAATCACAAGAAAATGTGGCAAATCCGCAAAGACATGGAAGTAGCAGACCATTTTGTTTGTCTCCTGAGTAAGCTGTAGGCAGGTCAAGACACTCCTGTTCGAACCCAAACATAGAACAACTGCCAAAATTAAGGCTACCAGCTGAAATATCAACAAGCTCAGATGTGCAGATGATAGACGGCTTGTAATGAAAAAAAAGTGGAGTTAAGAAGCCTCTTGATTGGGGTGGCTAGGTGGCACAGAGGATAGAGCACCAGCCCTGGAGTCAGGAGGACCTGAGTTCAAATCTAGTCTCAGACACTTAATAATTACCTAGCTGTGTGGCCTTGGGCAGGTCACTCAACCGCATTGCCTTGCAAAAAAAATTTAAAAAAAAAGAAGCCTCTTGATGAAGATAAAAAAGGATAGTGTAAAAGTTGACTTGAAGTTTAATTAAAAATAACAAGTCACAAAATTCATGGCAACTGGTTCCATTCATTTTTGGCTAATACTGGAAGAAGAAATGGAAGCTGGGTCAAATTTTATATTCTTGGGCTGAGAGACTGCACTGCAGATAGCAACAGGAGCCATGAAATGAAAAGACACTTGCTTCTTGGAAGGAATGCTCTGGCAAATGTGGACATTCCACTGAAAAGTGTTCACATCACCTTGCTGACAAAGGGCTGTAGAATCAATGCTATGGTTTTTTCCAGTAGCAAAGGGAAGTCACTGGTCCTCTTCAAAAATGAAGGACTAACAACAAAATCACAGGGTTGTGACTTACATTTGGCTTAGTGACTCTGGCATCTTTTCTTAGGGTTGCTACTAGTTTGCAGCCCTTTTTTTCTGTTTGCTGAATTTATTTGATTAGAAAAGTTTTCTAATTTTAAGGATTGTCCAGAAAGGGAATGGGCTGTTTTGTGAAGTGGTAGGGTCTTTGATGGTGATGAGTCTCATTGTGGATGCTCAGTTCAATTAGACAAGCACTAATGAATTACCCAGTTTTTTTAAGGAGCTTCCCCTGGGGTTGGGGGGTGGGGTGAGGGGAAAGAGATGTCTTCCAATGAGTGGAACCAATTTGAGGTCAAAAGGACTGGATGCATGGATGGAAAAGTCAGACCAAACTAAATACTAGGGAGATGGGTGAGATGGAAGAAACTGTTCTTGGGGAAATGAGGGAAGGAAAGCTCCAGGCAGCTTTGGATAGCAGATCATCTGAGGGCCTCTCTCAGGGCTTAGTTTCAAGGAACCAGGGACTGTGAGCTGAGGTGTCAAGGACCTCCATGTACTCAGAGGAGGTGGTTAGTAGGGGTTCTGATTCTGGGATCCTCCCTTGCATCTGCAGAAAGTCTAGGTTGGACCAGACTTGGCTGAAAGGCCCAGGAAGTGGCCAGGTAGGCATGAGTACCCAGCCGCTGGTGCCTCAGAGCAGGCAGGGTCAAGTTAGGTGGGCTTGCTCCAGACTCTGGGGAAGCTTTAAGAGTGCTCTGCCAAGAGGAAGTCAAGGAGAGGCCTTAGAGGAAGGATGCCTCGTCCTTTAAGTAGAAAAGTGAGGAGGCTGCAGCCCTAGGTTAGCTCCAGTGGGTGGTCCTCTCTCTTCTAGGCCTGCCCCCAGGGAGTTCTCATTGAGATGCTTCCTTAGGAAAGCAGCTGGCTGTCTGGGAGAAGGGCCACGGGCTTCCTGGAGGGGGAGCCAACCCAGGGCCTCTTCCACCCCCGGCTTGTGTCTCCCCTCCCCTCTAAGCAGCTCATAAGAGGGCTGGGGGCAGGAATGGCATCACCTGAGTGAGGCAGGTCGGGAGAAGCAGAGCCCATCGCAGCCTTCTTGCTTAGCCCCTTCCAGGCTGGGCTGATGCCCCCCCTCTGCCCCAGTCCCCTTCCCCCACCCAGTCCAGCTATCTGTTAGTTTAGGTCCCCACGTTCCCGTGGCTTCCCCACAGAACCCTACCCCCCTTTTCCCGTCCATGGGCCCCGTGGGCACAGGTTGGCTTCTGTGGGCACTGCTCTTTGCCCTGGGGCTGAGCTCCCCGACGGGAGCCCGTGCCCAGGATGCTGTGGCGCCGGCCCAGGTGCCCACGCTGCTGCCCCTGCTCGGGGCGCTGTTGCGGGAGGCGCCCGGGAAGCCCCCGCGACGGCGGATGGCCCGCGGGCGCCCCCTACAATACATGCTGGAGCTTTATCGGCAGAGCGCCGACCCGCACGGGCGCCCGCGGGAGAACCGCATCCTCCGTGCCAATGCCGTGAGGTTGGTGAGGCCGGTGGGCCGCCACGCGCTGCCCCCCCGAGGTGAGTGGGCCAGGAGCAGCGGCAGGGGCTGGGCTACCCTAGCAGCCAGCAGAGGAGGAAACTGAGTCACTCCACACCGCGGCAGGTCAGCTGCAGCTAAGAAAGGTGCCCTCCCTCTGAGGGGGGGAGGATTGGTGCCAAGGGGGAGAAGCGTGCGGTGGGTCTCCGCACCTGCTCTCCCTCCCTTCTTTCCTTTCTTCCTTCCTCACCGGGTCTCAGGGCGTCAGAGCTAAGATGTGAGTCATTCCTTTCCCTGCAGCAGGGAGGGAGAGCACCCCGCCACTTCCCAGCTGAGGTGCCCCACCCTACTCCTGGAAGCTCAGGATGAGGTCAAGGAGAGTGGCCCCTCCCTCCATCCAGCCTTAGTGGGACCCCCTTCCCCCCCAGGGACCGAGCAGTCCTTTATGTGCTTGCTTGAGGGGTGCAGGGGGAAGGGGTTCCAATAACTCTCAGCTAAAAGGAGACTCCCTGCAAGACAGGCATCTAATGTCTATGGGTTTGATTTCCGACCTCTACATTCCCCTGTATCTCAGTTTCCCCATCTGAAAATGGGGCTGAAAGTGCCTGTAGCCTACATCTAATCACAGAAGGTGGCTGGGAATCTCAGAAAAGACAGGTCAAGGGAAAGGACTTTCTAAGAGTCCCTTTCAGTTCCCAAGTCTGTGGGCTCCCTGAGAAACAGCCCCCATTACCTCAGCCAGATTCTCAAGTGCTCAGAAATGTCCACAGTCTTAGAGACTTGCCAGCCAGCCCCCCTCAAAGTAGTTGCCCAAGATCCTGGAGAAGGTCGAAAACAATAGTAAATCCACATTTGAAGGACCAGCCCCAGCCCTTTCCTCCCCACAGAAGTGCCCCCCAGGGACTCCTTTCACTTTGGCCACAAATGTGCCTCACTGGTGTTTATTGGCACAAGTCTCAGAGTAGAGCTTCTTTATGTCGGGAGGCCTGAACCCCAAGAACACACGGCAGCTGAGTGAACCCCTAGAGACCCCTTGGCAGGAGGTGTTCTAACTAACTGAGGTGTTCTAATACAATCCGAGGGAGGACAAAGGAAAGCGATTCTAGTGAAATGCAGGCTGGCCAAGCTAGCCCTAGACCCCCAATTTCCGATGACAGGAGACTTTACAAATGATTCTAGCCCCTTCCTTTTCTACAAGAGTCCCAGAACTTCAACCCAGAGACCTTCAGACACTTGCCCAAGGTCACACAATCCTCTGCCTCCCACCTGCAGGAAGCCTCCCCACCAAGGCCCCGCTGCACCTGAGCTTAGAAACTCCACCCCCAGGTCAATTAGGCAGCCCGCCCATTTTCCTTGGCCTTAGTCCTTTTGCCAATGCCTGGGAGAAAGGGACCTGCAGGTTTCTTAGGAAAGTTAATTAGCTGATGGCTAACTATTTGAACCTGAGAAAAGACAGCACAATTTTGCCCTAAATCTTTGGTCCCCATTGAGGCACCCCCCCCCCATTCTAAAGACACACTTCCCTCAGTCTGCCTGGGTCCTCCTAGCTATGGGTGGAGGCCTATCTGAGGTTCCTCTGTTCTTCGCTCTGGGTGCTTTGGGGCCTTCAGTTGTGACTGACTTTCCCCAGCCTCAGCCACTGGGGGTCACGGTAGCATTGGGCTTGGTGGAAAGCTGGCCTTTTGCCCTCTACTCCCAGAGTGTGGGTAGGGAGAAATGGGACTGGCTGCCCAAAGCAGGCTTCTCATGCCAACCTTGCCTCAGCTGAGGAGGCTGCCAAGGAAGTCCTTGTTCAGAAACAAACCAAGTTGGTGCCTGGGGAGCAGCAGCTGGAGAAAGGGAGGAAGTGAGGGGACAGGGAGTGATATCCAAGGCAGCAGAGGAAGGAGGAAGAGGCTTGGGAGTGCAAGTGAATCACTCCTTCCAGAGAGGGAAACCAAGCTGCCCCCCCACCCCAGGACCCAGTCACTTATCAAATAAGACTGATCTATCCTCAAGGCCCTTCCTACCCCAACATATGTTTGAAGGTGGTCATGGAAATAACAGACAGCCAGTGAGCATTTATGAAATGCCTACTTTGTGCTTGATAAAGAACTGATACTGGGGGGACACATGTACAAAGGCATGGATAGGGGGACAACTATGAGAAAGGCCTTGTGGCAAAGGTGAAGCTCAGACTGTGTCCCAAGGGAACCTGGTAGAGGTGAGAAGTGTGTCCTGTACCCTGGTGCGGGGGTGGGGGGGGGATCACTAGTGCAAAACCATGGGAGATGAGAGATGACAGATCTCTTCTGTAAAGAACATCAGGTAGGAACATTTGGCTAGACTAGAGACACTGTAAAGAGGAACTATAATAAGACTAGAAAACATGGCTGCAGCCAGGCTTTCAAAATCCAAATGAAAGTCCTTGTAGTTTATTCTGGAGATTCTACGAACCTTTTCAGTTTCTTGAGCTTGGGAGTGGCTCAGTTTAGGAATTCCTGAATCTGGGCAGCTAACAGCTTGGACCTTAATTAAGTGATTAAAAGTAGGCCAAGTTGGGGGTGTGATGAAGGATCAGCATTGGCTTCCTGAAAGAAGGGCATTGATTGAGGTCAGAAGAAAAGGAAGCCACAAAAGATTGGCCAACTGGCCAAGGGGGAAGGAGTTGGAAAACAAGGAAGGCTCCAAGCTCCCATTCCAAGGGACTGGAGGTCTGTTCATCTGCATGTGCCCTCACTATGAGACATCACCTCTGCTTACGTGTGTGTGTGTGTGTGTGTGTGTGTGTGTGTTGGAGGTTAGGGATATACCAACCTGTTGACTGAGCCTGCCTGAAGGGGAACCCAGTCATTGTCCAGCACAGATCAGGCTTCTTCTCTAGTTCTTTTAAAAAAAAAAAAAAGTTTGTTTTCCAATTATATACAATAGTAGCTTCTACCCATCACTTTCTGTAAGGTTTTGAATTTTACAACTTTTCCCCCACCCTCCCTTCCCTCCCTCATCCCCTCCACAGAAGGCAGTCTGATCATCTTTCCATTGTTTCCATGCTGTACATTGATCAAAATTGAATGTGTTCAGAGAGAAATCAGATCCTTGAGGAGAAAATAAAATATTAGAGACAGCAAAATTATGTAGCACATAAGACACTTAAAAAAATTGAAGGCCTTTGTTAACAAAGACTTTGGTCTTTGTTCAAACTCCACAGTTCTTTCTGTGGATACAGATGGGATTCTCCATCGAAGGTACTCTAAAATTGTCCCTGGTTGTTGCACTGATGGAATGAGCGAGTCCATCAAGGTTGATCATCACCCCCATGTTGCTGTTAGGGTGTACAGTGTTTTTCTGTTCTGCTCATGTCACTCAGCATCAGTTCATGTAAATCCCTCCAGGCTTCCCTGAATTCCCATCCCTTCTAGTTTCTAATAGAACAATAGTGTTCCATCACATACTTATACCACAGTTTGCTAAGCCATTTGCCAATTGATGGACATTCGCTCGATTTCCAATCTTTTCCAGTTCTTGGAGCAGTCTGAATCTCCTAATGATGGCCATATTTCTTTTGATTTTAGGTTTGCAAAGGGGGATTTATGTTCATTATCTCCATTTTACAATTGAGAGAGGTGAGAGAGAGAGAGAGAGAGAGAGAGAGAGAGAAAGGAGCAGTGACTGACCCAAATGAACACACAACTAAGAAGTGCCAGCATTAGCATTAAGTCTGGAATCCAGGGCTCTGCTGGTGCCCACTCTTTTTTTTTTTTTTTTTTTTTGCAAAGCAGTGGGGTTCAGTGGCTTGCCCAAGGCCACACAGCTAGGTCATTATTAAGTGTCTGAGACTGGATTTGAACTCAGGTACTCCTGACTCCAGGGCTGGCGCTCTATCCACTGTACCACTTAGCCGCACCCTGGTGCCCACTCTTGCCCCTTTTCTACTACATGAATTCCAGGATGAAATCTCTTGGAAAGAAAAACCAATATTTTCATGTGCCTCCAAACAAGGTGCTTTTTTTTCAGGCCTCCAATAAGAGGAGCCACTGGGGGATGCTGATAGTGTTTCTGTGATGCTAGCTGGCACCTGTGAGATATAGAGTGACCGCCTTGGTCTCCTTCCATCCTCTCTTCATACCACCAACTCACCAAGGCCCTTGAACTGCATTTAGTTCAAGTGCTGGGAGATCCATGAGGCTAGGGTCTGAGATGCCTTCTATTTTTCTGTTTCCCCAGGTCTGGGTACAGTAGGCACTCAACATGTGGGTATAGCTGCCCTGATGTTGCTGTGAGGCACCTTCTTGCTCACTGAAAACTCTACTATAGATCCCACCTCTGGAAATTCCTTCAGTTCTGAGGTCTTCCTGTGTCTACCTTCTTAATCCCTATTTCTGGTCCACACCCCAGTACAGTTCTCCTCTAGCTAATGAGATCCTTCTTAATTAAAATGAAAACACAGTCCTAAAAACTGAGAGTTCAGAGGCATCTGTGAGGACTTTCATTAATACTCTCCCCCTTGTAAGAGCTGAGGAAATTGAAATCCAGAGGGGTTGTGACTTGTCCAAGGTTGAGCAGGAAATAGCAAAGTGGAATCTGAACTCCAAGCCAAGGACCAATTTGCCTTCCCCATGTAGCTGAGGGAAGAAGCTAGGAGACATTCCCTTTCTAGTGCTCTGCCTTTGTTGATCCATGTCCCAAATATTTTTGTTATCCTTCTAGAATAAGTACAAAGGAAAGGGACTTAGGCAGTTCCCTGCCCCCATAGACTTGCAGCAGCATTTGGGGGAAACAAAACTTAGCTTTTATTTTGTATTTGCCAAGCATAAAGATCACAAACACCTTCCCCTTTAAAACAAAAATTTCCCTTTAAAACAACAAAAATTTCCCTTAGGTCAAAAAGATTATTTTTAAATAAAGTGTCATGCTGAATCTTGTCTATTGCCTCTGTCGGGTTTCTATGGGGGTTCGCTTAGAGCTCCTTGGTTTTTCCTGCCATTGTTGTCACCATACACCATTTTCTCCTGGTTCTGTTCATTTGGCTTTGGATCAGTTGCTACAAGTTTTCCCAGGAGTCTCTGAAATTGTTTCTTGCACACAATACTATTCCATTGAGGAGAATATCTGTAGACCTGCTATGTCCCAGGTCCTGTGCTCAGCTGGGTTTTATACTTATTGTTGTATATGCTCTTCACAACAACCCTTTGAGTTCAGGGCTATTATTATCCCATCCCCATTTCTCAGTGGAGAAAACTGAGGCAGGCAGAGGTTGGATGACTTGCCCAGGGTCATCAACTAGGAAGCTTCTGAAGCTGGATTTGAACTCCATAGGCTCATTCCAGGCCCAGCTTGCTGCTACTCCTTGATTGTTTCTAGTCCCCCCCCCCCCCACAAGAGCTATTAGTGTTTTAGTCCCAGAGTATACACAATTGAGTGACTTGCTGGCTATAGTTGAGTCTTTCCTGGAGGAATGGTTGGCCCATTTCACTAGTAGCTTCCTCATCTATGGTTAGAATACCAGTTTATTGGCTAACCATAGGTACTGATGGCAAGGAATGCTAATGAAAGGAAAAAGAGCCCATTGGCTGGGTTCTCCAGACTGGTCTTGGATCTGCCTCCATTCATTAATCACTTGGGTTTTTTTGATAAAGAATCAGGGGAGGTAGGGAACATCTACCCATTAAGGAAAGTGATACCCTAGAAAGAGCACTGAGTTTGAATCCTCTCTTGGCTAGGTCTTAGCTGGGTAACCATAAGCAAATAGTTTAATTTCCCTGGGCCTTAGTTTTCTCTTTTGTAAAAAGAGAAATTCCATCTCATCTCCATACCTTTGCATTAGCTGTTCCCCATGCCTGGCACGCCCTTCCTCCTTTGCCTATCAGAATCCTTAATCTTCTTGTTCTTTTCTTCTCTTCTCAAATGACTTACCCATATGCACATTATTGAATTCTAACCCCACTCCCCACCCCCTGCCCCCCAAGGAGAATATAAGCTTCTTGAGGGCCAGGCTTGTTTTTCCTCTCTATGGTGCCTGACACATACCAAAGCTTAATAGACATTGGTTGTCTTGGCCTATTGTTGACCAACTAATGTGGAGTTGACTTTGAGGGGGAAGGGAACCCCCCCAATCCAGTTTACAATTTGTGCTGCCCAACAAAATGCTTCTTCTGGTCAGGTGAGTCTGGAGGAGAAAGGCCTTCTGGGCAGCCGGAAGCTGATTCTGTTGTTCTGGTCTCCATTTTTTTCTGTGCAGGTCCCTGGTATGCGCAAACTCTAGACTTCCTGCTTCAGCCAAAGCATGAAGTAGACCAGCTGGTGAGGGCTGCTGTGGCCTACCGTCCTCACCTCCACCTGTCTCACTCCTATCTCTCCTGCCATGTGGAACCCTGGGTCCACAAGAATGCTGCACCCCTGGGAGGAGGCTCCCCAGGTTTTGTTCTGCCCGAGGCCTGGGCAGAGATGGATCTCACTGGCTACATTCAACAGCAAGTCTGGTCTCAAAAGGGAAGGAGAGTCCTTCACATCCAGGTCAAATGTCAGAAACAAGAAAGGACAGAGATTGGCCTTGGGTGGCAGCAGGCATTGACCACTGACACTGCTTTCCTGGTTCTGTATTTCAACAATACCTTTAAGGGCATGCCACAAATTGGGGTGCAAGAACTTGTGAGCGGGGAACCTGGGGGAGCTGATCCTGATACCCTTTCCCTGGCCCGGCAAGTCCGGCAGGTGGGTCCTGTGAGGTCTGAGGCAGCTGGCCATTCCCCAGAGCATAGCCACTGTTCTCTCTACCCTTTCCAGGTGAGCTTCCATCAGCTGGGCTGGGAGAACTGGATCATTGCCCCCCACCTGTACAGCCCCAACTACTGCAAGGGGGCCTGTCCTCGGGTGCTACACTCTGGCCTCCGCTCCCCCAATCATGCTATCATTCAGAACCTTATCAATGAACTGGTGGATGGAAACATTCCCCGACCCTCCTGTGTCCCTTACAAGTATACACCCATTAGTGTCCTGCTGATTGAACCCAGTGGTAGCATCCTGTACAAAGAATACGAGGACATGATTGCCCAGTCCTGTACCTGCAGGTGAGCCTGGAGGCTCCTGCTGCTTGCTCAGACCTATTGATTGCCTTCTCACCAATTTCAAGATTCTTTACCTGCCCCCACCCCACCAGGCACAGTCATTCTTTCTCTGACACCTCACTTTTGTTCCCACAATTGATTTAAACATCAAACCCAGGCCTTGAACTCAGCTGAGTACCTAATGTCTTAGGAGACTATTCTTTGGGGGTCCTGCCTCCTACTCTCTCACTTTTTTCCTATTGAACAAGAAGCCATCTTGCCAGAAGAATCTTTGAGATTGGTAGTGGCCATTTGTTCTTTGGCAGTCCCAGCCCTGACCCCTTACCAAGTCCCACAGTCTCCTTCTAGAGCCTCTGCTTGCCTGAGCTCCAGAGGGGAAAAGCCATCAGACTTGTCAGTAATATGAATTTGGGGAGGGGAAAGGGGCATAGAGTCCATGTTTTTAAGGTTTCCCAGAGTGGGGACTAGGGTTCTTGACACTTGTGGCACTTGCATTGGTTCTGGTCCAACAGCCTTTGCTCTTACCCTGGCTAGATTTTCTGGAGCCTCATTATTCCCTAGTTGCTGCCTGGGTCCTCCTGGTCTATTCCTTGCTTAACAAGGATGCAGAAAGAAGTGGGCTGAGGGAAGATTTCTGGGATTGATTGTTTATAGGATTCACTTCTCTTCAACCCATAAGTATTTGGTGGGGAAGAGGGAATGAGGAACTCCACTCCCTTCCTCATCCTTCTTTTTAAAAACATTTCTAGGACAGAAAAAGCTTCACTGATTGGTTTCTCATTTTATGTCTACCAGATGGACTGGGCATCATTCACTGGTTGGCTCACTGAGAGCTGGCCTTTGGTGAGGGTGGGGATAGAGGACCCACTACAGGATAGGGTGGGAGGGCAGACAAACACACTCACAGCTTTGCTGTTGATTTTAAACTCTGCTAAGGCCAAGGTCCATGGCTGTAGACCTAGTACTTCCTTGAGGAAGTTCTGATACCACCAGGGCTGGGTTGGAAGTGCCTGCTGGAGATGGGTCCTGGGGAGGAGGCACTGCCTGTGTACCAAGTGGCCTATTCTTTCTAATGGAGAGTAAATTATATGAATAATTGGAGTTTTCTACTTTTGTGCTGTGGTCAATAAATCAACACTTTTGCTAAAGAAATGCTTAAACTTTCTTGGCTTGGGAGTCATTGACGCCTTGATTTCTTCCAGCTGGGGGAACTAGGGATCTGGGATTTGCATCTCTGCATCTCCTCTACCACCAGCCCTTTAACCTTTGGAACTTAAATTCTCCCTTAGTCTTCCAGGCATTCTGGTTTCCCACTCTAGGCAGAACTGCGACCATTTGGAAGGCATGGTGTAAGGGAAAGCTTCTTGGTTCCAGATTTGGAAAATAAATCTGAATTGATTTGGTTCCATCCAGCTGGCAGGGATGAGCACCAACTACAGGGAGTAGCTGGGAAAAGCAAAAGATTCCTGGCCTCAGAGATTGCCCTGCCACTGATAAGGTTGGGAAAGAGCTGGGTCTGCCCTGACTGGGACTGAAGAGAGGGCAGAGGGCTGTAAGGAATGAGCACCAGATCACTGAAGGACTGAGGGAGGGGGCTCCTACAAGTTAACTGGAGGTTCTGGGGCTTGTGAATCAACAAATGTCTGCAAGACCCTACCACGTGCCAGATAGTAAAAAACAAAGGAAACAGTCCTTGCCCTCAAGGAGCTTACATTGAGGCAAGTCTGGCTAAATGTTAGCTGTAGAACCATGGAGACCTGGGTTCAAGTTCTCCCTCTATCCCCTTACTAGCATCCATATGATTTCTGAGCCAGTGTCTTCCATGGGTAACATAAGGGGATAGAACCTGATGACTTCCAAGGCCGCTTGGGGTTGATGGACTCCCTGAACCTCCAAAGGCAGAGCTGAGGGAGTGCATTCTAGGTGGGGCTGAGACTTTGGAGCACCAAAAACCTAGGAAACCCAGGGGATGCCCTGGGAGTTAATGAAGGGAGAAGGAAAGCTTTGGGGGCATAGCTTGTAAACTGGGAAAGAGGGAAGGGAACAGTAGCTGAGAAGCTGTCAGCACAGTGACAACGGTCAGAAATTCCAAACAAAATCCCAAAGACTCAATGTTCAATTCTGGGCCTCTAGAAAAATATGAGAAAATGCACCTTCCTGTCCAGAGAGGTGAGGGTCTACTGGTGCAGACATCATGTGGGATCATTGAAATAATGCTGGATTTGAAGTCCAAAGACCTGAGTTCAAATCCTAATTTGACTACCACTTGTGTGATCTTGGGCAAATCACGTAACTCCTCTGGTTCTCAGAATTCTCATCTGTAAGTTGTAAGGATGAGATTTGGAAGGGGGATAAGGTGGGGGGGGGGTTGGGAGGAGAGAGGCCAGGAATCCCATTTGGGTCATGTTGAGCCATTGTCCAGCAGGCAGTTAGCAGTAATTGGATGCACAGGTTTGGGAGTCTTCTCCATCATACATAGAGATGACAGTGCAACTAATGAGTGCAGATGAGCTCAACAAGGAAGATATTGTAAAGAGAGAAGAAAAGAAGGCCAGAGAGGAGACCTCAGGCACAAGTAGAGGAACCATCTCTTCTTCATAGACTGGAGCGAAGTAAAGGATTTCAAAGGTTTGAAAACAGGAAAATAAGGGAATTTATGGCAGGGAACTATGGCACCCAGGAAAGGGGAGTTTGGTCTAATGTTGAATTCCTGAATCCAACTTTGTAGAGAAGATCAAGGCCATAGCTTAGAGCTGAGCAAAGGAGAAGAGAACACAGGGTTGCAAAGTGGGCTCTCAGAACCCAAAGAGGATAGGAGCAATGGATGGTCCTGGAGCTAGAGGAATAGCAAGGGAGAGAGCCAGAATTTAGGAGGGCAAACTTGGGCCTTCTCAGCCATCAAAAGGAGGACAGCAGTATATGGACCCATAAGGGAGGTGAGGGTAGAGCTTCCCACAGGTGTACTCTAGAAGCCCCCAAATGAACCATAGAGGGTGGTGAATATAGAATAATATAGGTTGCTTGGGAGGGAACATGGGACTCATGGAGATGAGATGGATAATTCCAGTGTCAGGCATCTGTAATTTTAATTGCTTTGGGGGGGGGGGGGTAAAGGCAATCTGCCTTTCATGGGAGCTGGGGGCCTCTGGCCCATTTCTGGAGCAGAATGGCATCTAATCTAATATTCTCACAGGAAGCCTGTGTTTGAGCAAAGTGAGTTGAGGCTCCCCAGGGAAACTGGGGTGGGGGGGAGAGAAGGAAAGGTCAGATGAACTAAAGGAGGATGATTTTTGAGAAGCTTCCAGGATTACATTGTATCCATAAAGACCCAGAATGAGGTGTGGGATCATGGGATCACAAAGCCAATGTCAAGAATACTAGGGGGATATCAAGGCACAAGAATATTCTGAGTCCTGGAAAAGAGTATTGAAAGTCCATCCCACAAGATCCTATAGCCTACACTCGCTAGTGAGGGGTTCTGGCCCCAGGCCATTTGAGGGACCAGCATTCCCACCTCAGTGGTCCTACCCATTATGCTACACTCAGCAATCTGAAGGCTAGACTGGAACTTGTCCATATCACTGAGGCAGAAAGCCTGGGGAAAGGAATGAAAGGTGAGGAGGAATGGGGGAAGGGCAGGGGTGAGCAATTGCCCAACACCAGCCATGTTTCAAATATTTGAACATGACCTGCAACCGGGTTGGGGGCTGGGCCGACTGCCTCTATGAAGGACAAGGTGCCGGAGAAAGTGACAACAGAGACCAGCCGCGTCAGTAGCCGTCCAGCCTGCAAGATCTGGTCATGAAGGGGTTGCTGTTCACAGTATCAGTGCTGTTCCTAGCTGTGCCTTTTCAACAGGTAGGTTTGATTTGGGGGCATCAGAGAATGGCAGGGCTGCTAGGGATCTTGGCACTGAATCCAAGGAGAATGGCAGAACTAGGAGGATCCCTAGAAAGAATTGTTAGTCTCTCTTTCCCCCCTCATTTTGAAGAAAAAGAAACTGAGGCCTAGTTAAGCAGAAGCAAAGGGTTCTGGGGCACTGACTGGCATTTCTTTTAAGGAGTTCATGTGATATTTTCATATCTAGAAGTCTCCAGACGAATTTTGCATTTCTCTTGAATTTTTCTTACAATTTACAGGCATGAAGCACCTGACCTTCGAATCAGGAGACCTGGATTCAAATTCCACTTTACATACTTAGCTCAGTGACCAGGGTCAGGTTCTTTGATCTTTCAGAGCCTCAGTTTCTTCATCTGGAAAACACATGTTTTACAACCCACAAGATGTGTTTTTGCAAACCTTAAAGTTAGAGTTAGGCCAAATGATTATTCTTCTTGCCACCCTTTTGTGGGTGGCATTTCTTCAGCGTCATTGATACAGAGAAATGAGCCACTGCTCCCCAATATCTATTCTTAGGGTGAGTGGGGGCCATGGAGAGTTAAAATCACTTGACCATGGTCTGCTAAGTTGTCAAAGGCAACTCTGGAACCCAGGTCTTCCTGCCTACCTTCCTGCCACCAGATCGTCCTGATCCTCTGTCTTTCATTTCAATAGTATAATCGTTCTATCATCAAAGGGCTCCTAGGAGTTCCCCCCCCCCCATTCTTTCAGTCAATGAATGAGGATGAGGTATGGCAAGTGCAGGGACAAAGAGGGGAGCAGGGCAGTCCTGAGTCCTGTGGCTGGCCACATCTGGAAGGCCACATCCTCCCTCTTTAGTGGAGGAACAGGGGAGAATGGGGCTGGGGAGGCTGATGGTCAAGTAGGTGATCCTAGAGGAAGGAGCTGTATCCAAGGTGAGACGGGGAGAGGGGGAGAAGGCCCAGGTATAGGGGGGAGACCTGGCTTCACAGAGACCCTGGTTAAGCTGTTGGGTGAGGGGAATGACACCTGCGGGGAGCTGAAGTAAGTGGCTCCATTTCCATGTTAAAAATACACTTGTAGAGCCTTGCCTCAGGAGTATTTTTTATGAATGTCTAATCCTTGAGGGAGTGCTTCTATTGGAAAATGTATTTCTAGAATGCAGATTGGACTGCTCACAAAGAACTTTTTCTTTTGTGCAAAAGAAGGTGGTTCAGAAATCCAAGAATTCTGATTTCTCTTAGCGTCGATGTTGTAGCCAAGCTGAAGCTGGAAGCCCATTTTCTTTCTTTAATCAGGAGTGTGACATCCCCTCCCCCCAGCCTTGAACCACATTTAGAGGCTTCCTAATCATTTCACCTTTATCTTGGACCACTACTCAAGGTTTTGGAGGAGCCTCACAGAGAAGGCACTTGGGGCCTTTCTTGCACATTATAGGGGCTGGCTCAAAGTGTATCCAAATGTTCTAAACTTTCTACATACACCCTCTGGGAGATTAAGAGGCCTAGGATGGGGTATCCACCTTCAAGAAACTTAGAATCTATCAATACAGCAACTTCAGAAAGAAGATGCAATAAGGAGTCAGGTTTCTCAACTTCAGAGCCTCAAACAAGAATCATTTGAGTATTGAATCTCTGAGAGAGGAGGAGGGACCTCTAACCCAAATGGGAAATATAAACACTCAACAAGGGCAACTAGGTGGCATGGTGGATAGGATACTGAATCTGGAATCAGGAAGACTCAGCTTCCTGAGTTCAAATCTGTCCTTACACACTTATTACCCATATTGTTAAGACAAGTAACTTCACCCTGATTGCTTCAGTTTCATCATCTGTAAAATGAGCTGGAGAAGGAAATGGTCAACCATTCCAGTATCTTGGCCAAGAAAACCCCCAGTGGGGTCACTGTGAAGAGTTGAACACAACTGAAACTACTGAACAACAATAATAACAAAAAACACCCAATGAATGGCCAACCAGCAGGCAGAAAATCTGGGCTCAAATCTATACCTAGGAACTGTGTGACCTTGGGTGACACCTTGTCCCCTTTTTCATGTAAAAAGTTGAGGTTGGACTTGCTGACTTCTGAGGTCATTTCAAGCTTCAGCCTTTGCTTCTGTGACCAAGAGAATCTTAGAATCTGCCCCTGCAGATGATGTCATAGCGGATAGCAAAGCTTTCACCTGAAGGAGTTAAGCTATGGTGGATGGATAGGAAGAGGAGGGGTCAAATCTGCCTGTATAATTCAGTTGTAGAATAAAGGGCATCTCTAGATCCCACTATAGGGACCCAGCCCCATTCCTTCATGAAGGAAAGACTGGGGACTGGTCCCCTAGGAAACCTTGGGATTGTAGTCACCTAGTCCACCTCCCTTTTTTACAGAGGGGAGATGATGTGCCCAAGATCACATGGGAGTAAGAGTCTGAGCAGAGGTTTGATGAGAGCTGGCAAGTGAAGGAAAAAACTTTCCCAGGAAAACAGCAGCTAGAGGTGGATTTGTGACAGCTTTTTAGAGTCTAGCTCAGGAGGCAGTGTGGCTAGTGGTTACAGCTCTGAGCTTGAAGTTAGGAAGACCTGGGTTTGATTTCTGCTTTAGACCTCTCTTAGCTGTGTGACACTGGACCAGCCCCTTTCTGGTCTTCCTCATGTTCCACCTCTGTGAAACGAGGGGATAGACCTGGATGACCCCCAAGGTCCCTTCCAGCTGTACATGGATGGCAGGTCAGTAAGCAGGTATGTGATGGGGATTTTAAAGACAGCCTTCCACTGTCTCTTCAGTGGTAGAATTGAATATCTCCGGAGAGAAGAAAGTAATAAAGAATGAGAATGACCTTTTCCAGTGAGAGTTGCCAGCTTGGTAAACCCTGTGAGCCCTTCCCAAATGTTACCAGCAGCAGCAAGACAACCATACAGATTAGGTTCCCAGAGCTCCTCTGCTCCTAATGAAATAAATCAATGCTGGCACCTTTAGAAGAAAATTGAAACAGCCGGAGTCACCCTCGGCCATGGTACTGTATAACCCAAGCAAGTGACTTTGTCTTAGCTTCCTTGGACTGGAGATTGAAGTCCTTTGACAATATCTAGTCCAACCCCTGGCCTGCTCCACCCCCATCCATTTTATAGAGGAAACTGAGGTCCAGGAAGAGGAAGTGACCTTTCTAGGAATTTAGTTTCCTCCTCCATAAAATAGGTGAGTTGGACAAGATGGTTTCTAGGAGATATTCCAGGTTTGTCTATGGTCCTATGAATGGCCAAGCAAGAATTCACACACGGATGCTCACATGGAATCACAGACCTCCAACACTGTCTGTCATATGGGGAGAATAATACATGCCTCCCTCATGGGATTATTGATGGTCAGCAACAAAATGAGTGTGTCTAGGATGATAGGTAGAGACTGTTAGCTCATTGCCTTCATCCTTTCAGCTGGATACCAGCCCACTGGGGATTGGAACCGTCTGCTTTCTGGGGCTCTTCCCCACCTCAGAAAAACATTTGTTTTCAGGACTATTTGGTTGTGTCAGGAAAACTGAAGAAAACTTGAATGTTACCCTTCACCTATCAAACCAAATGTCTTCTCCAGGTTCAGCATCCCCAAGCCTTTCACCTGATCCCTGTTCAGTTCAGCCTCCACAGAGAGCCAGACTCAGTGGTGAAGGAGCCACAGGCAGATTAGCTGAAGTCATTTGGATTCTGGAATGGTTCCTCTTCTGCAGGGGGGGGGGGGCATGGCTTCCTTGGCTTGTCTTTGTGGGAGGCAAGCTCCTCCTCCTCTTCCTACTTCTCCTCCTCCCCTTCCTTCTTCTCCCACCCTCAACTTCTGTTCCTCTCCAAGTTCCCATATATTATCTCTACCCCCAGCAAAGTTGGAGCAGGCCCCAAACTCCATTGTCTCCTCCCTGGGGGGCCTCAGGCTTTGGCCTCAGCAGGCCTGCTGCTGGCAGCCCTTGGGTGGCTACTAGCCAAGGGAGCCGCCCTCTCTCCATTCCCTTTTCCTTCCGTTTCTCTTTCTCTCTGGAACAAGTCTTCCCGAAGGCTGGGACAGAGTGGTTCCGTGAGCTGGAGTGGTGGGGGTGGGGAATGAATCTTTAGCTGGAGGGGACACGGGGGCAAATATTGAGTTACTTTCAGTTTTCCTTACACAGACAAATTAGAGGACAGCAGATGCTTTGATGGGGAAGAAACAGTGGGATTGTCAACTTCTCACTTGAGCTCACAAACAACAGTCCCATTTTAGATGGACGGGGGTCATCCAACTGATTAGTGGCAGGAACTGAGCTTGGACTCAGGACTCTGGCAGGCTCTGTCTGTGCCAGTCAGATAGTAGGGGAAGGGGAAGCAGAAATTCCAGGCTGCCATCCTTCTGTAGGAAACAGAAGCTTAAGTCTAAGTCTACTGTGAAGGGGGGGGGGCAATAGGTTGTGGGGCCTGGCAGGTGACAGGTGAGGCAGGCCAGAGGAATTAACCTGGGGGTGTGACTGCCTATTTTCACCAACTCTTCTAACTCTCCAAGTGCTGAGCTCAGTGGAGCTGGTGTAGGGAGGGGGGCTTTGCATTTCTGCACCCTGGGGGAAGGCCCAGTCACTCCACCCAAATTTTGGCTTTGATAGACAGATACCCCAAACTTCTCTCCATCCATTAAATAATCCTCCAATCATGACTGTCAGCACAGATTCAAAATCTAGGAGGAGACATGGCAATATGAAAATGTGGAAGAGTAGTGGGAACAGGGAAAGTTTGGTTGGCTCCTTACTGTCATAAAGCCCTTTCCATCTATGGTCTCCTCTAAGCCACCCTGGGATACTTCAAGGCCACTACTAGGACCCTCAGCAA
Source organism: Macrotis lagotis (assembly GCF_037893015.1). Lineage (NCBI taxonomy): Eukaryota > Metazoa > Chordata > Mammalia > Peramelemorphia > Peramelidae > Macrotis > Macrotis lagotis. The sequence goes on from NC_133666.1 coordinate 74,327,232, forward strand.
GGAAATTAATTCCCTGAGGTCAGATAGCAAGGGAGTAGCAGAGCTGAGAAGCCCTCAGGGTCAGTGGGCTGTCCACAGGACCCTGTTCTACTCTTGGGAAATGTGAAGTGTTGGACTGTGTTTGACGTCGAAAAGAGTTTCTGATCTGTTTCCTTGGATGCTTGTACTTCTTTATCATAAGGCCACCTTAGTTCTTTTCTAAGCCATCCATAACACATGCCCCATTGGGACTATTGCCACAGTGATAGATGCCTCTGCCTTGTGACTGCAGGTTGTATCGAGTCCTATGAAAGACAAAGAGGTTTATGAACATGGTGCTCAGATGGATACTTTCACTGGGGCTGATTCTCCAGGGCAGCCCCTGCTTCAGCGGGTAGCCCGGATGACCCCATTCTGGAGGTCACTGGGTTACAAACCTTCCCATGCCCATTGCTTGCGAGACCTGGAGTGCATCAGCAAATACTGTAGGTGAGTGACTCCAGCCCCTTGAATGGTGGGTGACAAGAAAGCAGGCCCCAGACCATCTACATTAGAAGTCACAGGAACTCAGAGCTTGCTGGCTGAGCCTTCAAGAGCACAGGGTCTCCATGCCAGGTAGGGGCTTTGGTGGATGCCATGCAGAGAGTCCTTGCTGGGCATCATGCCAAGTAGTGACCCTGCTGCCAAGTGGGCATGGCAGCAGACAGGGGCAGAGCTAGGGGTAATGGGTAGCATTGTTCTGGAAGGCTATCCCTAAGTAGGACTGACAGCAATAGGAAGTGGTGGATTTCTTCATCACCAGAGATCCCAAGCAGAGTGAGGAAGAAGAGAAGTTATTGTAGACATACAGGAAATCAGTATTTGAGGGGTTCAGAGAGTAAGGCAGCTTGACCGAAGCATAGACTATGTACAGGGCACTTCCCGAGCTCCTAGCTCCAGAGTCAAAGGAGCTGGCTCAAGTCCTATCTGATCTTCTCCTCTTTGACTTGCAGTCTCCCCTTCTGTAGGGAGAGGGCTGGACTAAATGACCTCTATGGTTCCTTTCACACCTATGATCCACAGGTTATTCCTGCCAAGGAGTTTGACCTTTGTTCAGTCAGTAACAAAGATGTTGGAGCAGAGAAGTACTGTAACCTTATAGAAAATGATTCTGTTAGCAGTATGGAAGAACAGTTTGGAAGAAAGGAGGACCTTGGTGGAGGTTATTGCAGTGGTTCAGGCAGCTGAGAGTGAGGGCACAGTTAAGATGATTCTCAAGGACCCAAGGACCCTAGTTCTGAGCTTCTTAGGTACTAAGACTTCCTAGTGCTCAGCTAACTCTCTGCTTTTTCTTGACAGGAATGGTTTCTGCTCAAACCCTCAGTTGGAATCCTGAAGCCATGGAAACTGAGTCTCAATATGCTGCCTCTACATCCCTACCTTCACTGCCTCATTCCCACTTCTTTTGTGGTCTCTAAGCACCTTTTCCTGGCTTTGCTTTGCTGTATGAGAGATGCCTTTTCCCAAGCTTTTGGAACAGGAGGCAGTCATGCCCATTAACTTTATCCCCTGTGTATTCCAATCTGAATCCTGCCCCTGGAGAAAGCCCTCAGTCCCTATTTGGAGAAGTCCAATGGCAAAAATTCCCTTTTGTGTAGGGCTTTGTTCTGAAGTAGGCAGCTTCCTGCTTTGCGGTACCAAGTCATAACTAGGTGGAGGCTTCCAGGCCTTTGTCCTGGGACACCAAAATTGAAAGGCTAATGACAGCCCTTATAATCACCTTTGATAGCATAGAAAGAACTAAACTTAATATCTGATTAACAAGAATAATTAGTCAAAAATCTGAAGCTATCAGTTGACATGGAGCCTCCCCTCACTAGTTGCACCCAAGGTAATCCTGGCCCTCAACTGCCACCATTGTGAACTCATGAGAAGCTGCTGCAAGAGAATCCCAAGGCCTCAGTGTATAAGTCTTTGTCTCTCCATTTTGGGTAGTAGTGCCCCAGCATATCCCCCTTCCACTAATGAATTTGTCACAAAAGCTTGATTTGAGATACTGTTCCATGTTGCTTGCCTCAGGCACCAAAACTGTTAGATATAGTCCCTTTGGGAGGAGCCCAGGGCCCTGGGGAGGAATCTGCTGCTCTGTGCAAACTGCTGACTCTAGACACCTCCAGATAATTCAGTATGAGAAAGGGTAAGTGGGCCTTGGCACATACCCCACTGATGACTAGTTGGTTAGTGAGGGAGAAGGGAGGGATTTGGGGAAATATTAACTACCTAGAACCAAACAGAAGATCTGAGATTTGTAGACCTTGTAAACTCATAAATTGTCCCATCACCAAGACAGCCTCCCCTCCAAGGTCCCTATTCTTAGGACTAGAATTTCTCACCCTCTTCAGGGTGGCCCTGAATGTGTACTCTAAAAGATCATCTCTTTTATGGGGCAAGCATGTGATTTTTCCAGACTGTACTGTTTTAGGGATTTCCCTGGACATCAACCCCCTTGAGATGGTTTCATCTCACACCAGCCACTACTAAGATCTGTCCTGTTCACAAGAGAAAGTCAGAGTATATACCCTTGAGTCTGCCAGTAGTTTAAATTGGATAGAGGCAAAGATACCCCCACTCTCTTCCTTCTTCACAAACCCATGTTGTGTGGATTAGCCAACCCTTGGAGACCTATGACCTTCCATATGACCTTGTACTTCTCTGGAATGTGAATAAAGTCTGCCTTGTACTTGCCATACATTGTCTCCCTTGAGCCTCCTGGATCCTGGCTTTAAGGCTAGATGGCCAGTAATCATATGTGAGCTACCTGTCCTTCATGTTCCAAAAAAATCTGGGTGCCTCATATGGACATTCCCTCCACAGAGACAGAGCAAGGCTTATCCATGGCTACCCAACTTGGACAGGCCCATGGGCCCAGAGGGCGTACCCAACAGGCCAGTGGACTTCCTCACATGCTCCTGGCATCCTGGTCCTACCAGCACTTTCTTTTTCAATCATCTGTTTTTCTCTGCATCCCATTAGGCCACTTCCCCAGAACAAGTCCTCATTTATAATGTGTTGTAGTGACTCCCTGTTCATTCCATGTGTGAGTGTGTGTGTGTGTGTGTGTGTGTGTGTGTGTGTGTGTGTGTGTGTGTACCTTATAGACTGGTAGAATGGCAATGGTTTCTATTACAAATAGCCTCTGTGTGGAAGGACAGCACCAAGAGATGCTGCCTGTCTCTGATGCTGCTAGAGGTACCCGCTTTGAGTTGACTTTGCTTTCAGGGTGTCCCTGCTTAGTAGGAGATAATCAGGAATGTCCACTACCATGGTAGCTAACTTTAAGTTACCAGAAAATAGGGCACTTAGGTAATGGGCTCTGGGGTACAGCTCTGAGATGCCAAGTCTGGGTGCTGGCATTACCAGGGCACAGTCAGAAAATAGCTCAAGGAGCTCAGAGTTAGAGCAGCAGCACAGGGATCTCTTGGGAGACAGTCTAATTCTGCCCCAGGGTAAAGGGAATTGAGGCCCAGAGAAGAGAATGCAACTTGAGTCAGAGATTATCAGAGCTGAAATCATGTAACAGTTCTTCAGAAGTTCATAACAAAATCTCAGCACTTAACTGCATTGGCTAATGACTTTACCCTGTCAAGGCCGGGCTTTGGATAGGGCCACTTACCCTACTGAAAAGATAACTTCACACACTGGGAAAACCCAAAGGATCAGTAGCAGCTCACTCGATGCAGCTAAATCTTTTCCTTTAGGCTACAAAACCTAGGGTGTCCACATTAGCAAAGAGACTTTGGATGCTGTCCATCTTGGGACTGAGAGCTGGAAGCCTTCCCAGGTTAGAGGTACCCTGGCCACCTAAAATGCACTTCTGAGGGTTCTTCTAAGTTTGAATTTCTAATCCCCATAGGCTTCCACCAAAATCCATTTCTTGTCCCAGAGATTGCTAAGACATTTATTGAGGACTGATCTTATGCCAAGTACCATGGATACAAAGAATGGTAAAGATGCTGACCCTGGCCTTCAAGGATCTCCTATTCTAACATAGAAAAGAGAAGGTAGTATACTGGTGCCTGGGACATGACAATGACAGGGTCAAGAAAAGTTGAGCTCTGGAAATGGAAAAGTTGCTTAGCTAAACCTGTCATCATGAGGAAGAGGAGAGAAAATGGCCAATCATCCCCAGGGTTTACCAGGAGAAGGGATTACTGCTGGGGAATAAAAGGATCCTTCTTCCTCAAAGAAGTGTTTACACTTAGCCTTGAAGAGGGGTGGTACTTGAGGCTACATTTCCTCCTCATCCATCTCTCAGCTTCTTGAATTATGTAGATATCAATGACTTCCAGCATTCAGTAGGCATAAATGACTTCCTGGATTCAGGAAAACTGCAATGACTTCCTGCTTCAGTTGGTTGGTTCTTGTCCTTCATTATCAAAGACCAAAATAACATCCCTTCATCTGTGATAAATTACAGTGTGTGTAACTATGACTGATTAGACCAATACGAGCTTGGAATGCTCTATTGGTTGGGCACAGATAGTCCATGTGAACACCTGAGGTGGGTATTCTAAACTTATGTATGTCATGTTTCCTTTGAGCTGCTTCCATTCTGCTTTCCTCATAGAGTGCAGCACCCCTCTGATAAGGGCACACCATGCTGGGCGGTCCTGTGCCAGGGTGTCCCATGCTGTATGATCAATTCCAAAGTTCTTAGGAGAGACCTTCAGAGTATCTCTGTATTGCTTCTTCTGACCCCCTTGTGAGCTCTTGAACTGTGTGAGTTCTCCATATAATAATCTTTTTGCCCAGTCCATCATAGTTGTCCTCTCTGTAGTAACATTTGTTTGGGTTTTTGTTTGTTTGTTTGTTTTTTTAGGTTTTTTCAAGCAAATGGGGTTAAGTGGCTTGCTCAAGGCCACACAGCTAGGTAATTATTAAGTGTCTGAGACAGGATTTGAACCCAGGTACTCCTGACTCCAGGGCCGGTGCTTTATCCACTGCGCCACCTAGCCGCCCCTGTAGTAACATTTGAATGCTTGACATTTCAGTTTGAGAAAGAACCTCAGGGTCTGGTAACTTTGCCAGGTGAGCTTCAGAATCTTCCTAAAACAATTTAAATGGCCAGGCACTGATCGACTGGCCAGGTTTCACACGCATACAGTAATATGGTCAGCACAATGGCTCTGTAGACCTTCAATCTGGTGGTCAGTCTAATGCGTCTTCTCTCCCCCACTTTCTATCGGAACCGCCCAAATACTGAACTAACTCTGGCAATGCATGTCAACCACATTGTCAATGTGTACCTCCTTGAAAAGGAAAAAGCCAAGGCAAGTGAACTTGTCCACAGTCCTCAAAACTTCTCCATTTGCTGTCATCATTGATTTCACATATGGATGGTGTGGTGCCAGCCGATGGAGTTCATTGGTGTTCATTGTTAGACCAAAATGAGCCCAAGCAGCAGAGGAGCGATCCATCCTTTGTTGCATCTCAACTTCAGAGGCTGCATTGAAGGCACAATCATCTGCAAACAAAAGATCTTGCACCAACCCTCCCCTCCACTTTGGTCTTGGCTTGTAGTCTTTTCAAGCTGAAGAATTTGCCTCAGTGCTGTAGCTGACCTTGAGGCCATGTTCATCCTCAGTGAAGGCGTTTGATAACATCATTCTAAAAAGTAGGGAGCAAGGACACAGCCTTGTTTCATTCTACTGGTGACTAGGAAATCTTGAGAGCATTGTACACCATTTAGAACCCAGGCAAACACACCATCATGAAATTGATGTACAATACTGATGAACTTCTTTGGGTAACCAAATTTTGATATAATTTTCCATAAACCCTCAAGATTGATGGTATCAAAGGCCTTGGTTAGATTTACAAATGTTTACAGACCTCTGCTCTGTGCCTGGCATTTTTTAAGATCTTGGGGATTTTTTGTTTGTTTGTTTGGTTTTTGCAAGGCAATGGGGTTAAGTGACTTGCCCAGGATCCCACAGGTAGGTAATTATTAAGTGTCTGAGGCTGGATTTGAACCCAGGTCCTCCTGACTCCAGGCCTAGTGCTCTATCCACTGAGCTACCTAGCGCCCTTGTGCCTAGCATTTTCCCTGGAGTTGTTGGGTAGCAAACACTATAAAGACTGTTCTTCAACCCTTTCTGAAGTCACACTGGCTCTCAGGAAGGTGACCATCTTCCAGGTGAAAAATCAGCCTATTAAGAAGGACTCTGGCAAGAATCTTACCAGCAATGACTAAAATAAAAATACCCTTGTGATTGTGGCTTGATGAAAATGATGGGGAAATACAGAAGCTGCTAAATGAAAAATGAGAACTCCACAGGATTTACCAACAGGATAGTTCATCCATTTCTAAGAAGGCAGCATTTAATTCCCTCAAAAGTAAAGTACAGGGCAGCTAGGTGGCATAATGGATAAAGCACTGGCCTTGGAGTCAGGAGGACCTGGGTTCAAATCCGGCCTCAGACACTTAATAATGACCTAGCTGTGTGGCCTTGGGCAAGCCACTTAACCCCATTTGCCTTGCAAAAACCTTAAAAAAAAGTAAAGTACAAGTGAAGCTTAGAAAGATGCAGTATTCTTGGCTCATTAAAAATGCAGATGAAATTTTATGCAGACAGTAACAAATCAAAATGCCTTTATGATGCCCTGAAGGTTATTTATGGACCAAAGAACTATGGTGCATCTCAACTATTCAGTGCTGATGGATTCAAATTGATTAACAATAGGGACATGATCCTAAAGGAATGGATTGAACACTTCCATAGCGTTCTTAATAGACTATCATCAATCAGAGCCAAAGTCATTGACTAGTCACCTCAAGTTGAAGTTAATCAGTCCCGAGCTAAATTTCCAACTGAAGAAGAGATTTTGAATGCCATTAGGCAGGCTCCTTTCATGTGGCAAAGCACCTGGTGCTGATTCTATTCCAGTTGAGATCTACAAGGTGGGGGGTCCACTGCTCATCCAAAAGCTGACTGAAATTTTCCAGGTTGTATGGCATGAAGAAGTTATCCCCCAAGAATTCAAGGATGTGTCCATCTTCCATCTCTACTTTCAGTAGGCCATCAATGACTTCCTGGATTCAATAGGCATCAATGATTTCCTGCATTCAGTAGATATCAATGCCCTCCTTGATTCAGTAGGCAGCAATGACTTCTTGCATTTGGTTGGCAGGGAGGGACTTCAGGCATTAGCATGTGGGGGCCTGGGATGAAAATGGAAGATTTGTAGAATACGTGATTGACCAGAAAAATCCCATAGAAGGACATTAGATAAAAAGACACAAGTGAAACAGGTCCGACCCACAAGAGCTTATGTTCTGCTGAAGGGGAGACATTTGAGGGCCAGAGCTCTAAGAAGTAGAAAGACCTTCTATATGAGAGAGCGCTTGAGCCAAGCTTCAAGGTGGGCAGAGGGGAGGGGGGGAAGCATTCCAGGAATGGGTGTATGTCCAGCCTGTACTAAGGTAGTACCAGGGCAGATGGATAGTCTCATATGGAGGAACCAGAGAAGGCTATATGGCCTGGACCAAAAAGTGGGTGGAAGGGAATAACAGACAATCTGTTAGGAAAGATGGGTTGGAGTTCATTGTGGAAGACTTTAATATTCAAATGAAGGGCCACAAGGAACTCCTTGGAGCTTCTTCAGTGAGGGAAGACTATTGACCTCAGTTTTAGAGTTTGTATTTGGAGTTAGGTGGACACAAGATTATATAGGGAATTCAGAGTCATACTAAGATGACTCTGAAAGCCTGTTAGAATATCAAGCCTCACAGGGCAGCTAGGTGGCACAGTGGATAAAGCACCGGCCCTGGAGTCAGGAGTACCTGGGTTCAAATCCGGTCTAAGACACTTAATAATTACCTAGCCTATGGCCTTGGGCAAGCCACTTAACCCCATTGCCTTGCAAAAATCTAAAAAAAAAAAAAAAATTACCTAGCTGTGTGGCCTTGGGCAAGCCACTTAACCCTATTTGCCTTGCAAAAACCTAAAAAAAAAAAAAGAGGACCAGGCCTCTTTCTTGCAGGGAAAGGGGAGCATTTGATTGGTTTTGAGCAGGAAAAGTTTGACATAATGAACTGATCACTTAGGAGAGAATAATATGTTAACAAATGGGCTAGAGGGGAGAAGAAAGTGAAGGTGTCAAGGCCTGAGACAAGCATGGTTGAGGTAATAGTAGCTAGACTAGAATTATACAAAGGTGAAGGTAACTGAAAAGTCAGTAAGGAAGGTCAATAAAAGACTCCTGGCCGCTAAAAAAGAGCCTAGACAGGGGGCGGCTAGGTGGTGCAGTAAATAGAGCACCTGCCTCGGGGTCAGGAGTACCTGGGTTCAAATTTGACCTCAGACACTTAATAATTACCTAGCTGTGTGGCCTTGGGCAAGCCACTTGACCCCATTGCCTTGAAAAACTAAAAAAAAATGTGTGAAGTGGGGGGAAAGGGGAGAGAATTTAGAAGTCAAAATTTTCAAAAATAAACGTAAAAATTGTTTTTAGGAACAGCTAGATGGTACAATGGATACAGCACTGGCCCTAGAAGGAGTACCTGGGTTCAAATCTGGCCTCAGACACTTAATAATTACCTAGCTTTGTGGCCTTGGGCAAGCCACTTAACCCCACTGCCTTGAAAAATCTAAAAAATAAAATAAAATAAATAAATAAATAAATAAACAAATAAAAAGAGCCTAGACATCAGACTAAATTAGTAGAAATTGGTAAAGACAAAGAGGAGACTGAGGGAAGATCATGAGCTGATGGTGAGATGCCCAAGTGGAAAGGTCCAGAAGATGGCCAAAGGTACAGGACTGAGATCCAAGGCAGTCAGGGTCAAAGTTAGGGCTCATGAGGCACTCACAAAGAGAAGAGAGCTAGATACAAGTTTCAGGGCTCATGATGGAACCTTGGGGAATGCCACAGCTGGAACCTTGGATATGGGAGCAGAGATCTAAGGCTGTCAAGGAGCATTTAACAGAGGAAGCAATTGAAGCCTGGAGAATTTACCCAGGATCATACTGATTCATAGGATTATATTATGGAAGCCAAAGGAGGACTGAATGATCAGTAGGGGCAAAGGTCAAGGGGGAAAAATCTAGTTGGATTCAAAGGATAGAAGAATATGGGTAAGTGAAAAGAGAGGACTATTCTAGATCTAAGGGGAAGAGGTTGAACAAAGGTCCCCAAATGGCAATGTACCCATACATGTCTGAGGGGAGGGGACGTGCATGCAGTGGACAGCCCATGTCTCTCCCTCGCTCCCCAACACAGCTGGGCTTTGGATCATCATTTAGACCTTGAACACCAGGCAGATGTTTTTCTGGAGTGAGGAAGAATAGGAAATGCTGTAAACCTCAATATAGGATGAAGAGTTGATAGCAGTGGCCAGCTGCTTTTTCTCCCCACTCAGCAATCATGTGGCCATGAACACATGTTACCACCTCTATTTCTGTCTTTAGGGGTATTCTTTCCTTGTGACCTTTGAAAGGATAGGAGAGCCACTAGAAACTCAACAACTTAAGAGTCTGCTGGTAGCCACAGCAACTAACCTAATGAGAAGCCATCCCTGAGGATCAGTATCCTTGCCCCAGACCAGCTGTGAATGACCTGCTGTGAATGTGATATGGTGAATGTTGTTGGTCACCACTTTAGGCCTGATCCACTCTCCCCAGGAACCAAGGTGGCAGAGAAGAATAGGCTCTTGGTTTACTATATATTTGGAACTTGTCTCTCTTTTTTTTCAGGAAATACCCTGTACAAAAGTGAAAACCAAACCCAATCAGACAAGGGAGTATATAGGTCTGCAAAAGGGAACCATTATCGCTTTTTGAAAAGGAGAGGAAAGAGATCTGATGTAATAAAGTAGTGTTTTCATGTTTTCCTTGGCAGACCAGACTCTACAATAGAAAACACAAAAAGAAACACTCTTCCACTGTCGATATGATAATGGTTATTTATTTAGATGAATATACCCTGAATGTTGTTTGGAGTAATGATATCAGCACCATCACTTGTGCCATAGTTAGCCAGAGTGGTCATGTGTGTGGTCAAGAGGAGCCCAGCTGAAGAGTTTGCCAGACCAAGAGGTTTGGGCTTGGTGTACAATGGTTGGGGCATCGTAAGAATAAGTTAGCATACCCCAGGTTAGGCCACCATCATTTCTGGTTTCCTAAACACTGAGTATTGACGGAGCTGTGGCGGAACATGGCAACACTCTTCATGGACAGTAGACCTCCTTGTTCTGGCCTTCTTGCCCCAGCCAGTTCCTCAGCCCCACATGAAGGGAAAGCCATCTAATTACTTGGTGACTCACTCACCACCCAGTGACTGGCATAGACTGCCTTGTGATTCATGGTCCTGATGGCTTAACTTTGACATACTTAGTCCCAAAATAAGAGCAGCATGTCAGGGTTCTAGCCTCGATGAAAGGTTGCCCAGGAAACCAGAAGCCTCCTTCTGGAGGTAACTAGGATGGGACAACCAGAGTTTGCCCTTAGGGAACTCAAAGTTAAAAGGCACACTGGCAGCACTAAATCTCCTTCAGCCTGAAGAACTGAGCTTAGCACCTAATTATCAAGAATAATTAGTAAATAGGAAGCTACCCAATGGGAGTGGCCACACCCCAGCTCTCATCTAGCTTAGCTGGCTGCTCCCAGCAATCAGCTGTCCAGAAGCAGCCCTGGGGATGGCCATGGCCCATGACAGCCAGTCAGGGCTGGGATTGATCCATTCTGGGGCAGGCCTGGAGTTAGGATGATTCCCTGCCACAGTCCTGATGTCTGTCTGTGAGTCCCAGAAGAGAAAGAAGCTGCAGGTCTGAGAAATTGCCCCAGCAGCCCAGAATTTGGCTCAGCTGGGGAGAAATCCCCTAGATGGGCCTTGGGGCCTACTGGCCTCCAAGAGCTCCTTCCTGGACCATTAGAAATTCATGCCTTTGGGTTAAAGCTGCAAGTCTTTCAGATTTCCTTGTTGAAATGCAAGGGCTCTTGGGGATTCAGCTATTAAACCATTAGCATCTTAGTGTGAATTCATTTAGTATATTCCCTCTCAGACCTCTGGGGAATAGAATTTGCAAAAAATAAAGTGAGTGGAGTGAGAGGGAGGGTGGATCCAGAGGTCAAAGGAGTTTGGAGAACCTCTCCATTTAGCTTCAGGGGGAGGGGAGGGGAGGGGTGTCACCAAAATCTGGAATTTTGTCCTGACAGGACCCTGGGAAACCTGCTAGTTCATGCCCCTCATTTTACAGATCAAGAAACTGGGACATTTGCCCTTGCCTTGTGATTAGGACAGACATCCCAGGCAGGGAAACCTGAAGGCTGCCATTTGGGACCAAGGAGGCTGGGGGGGGGGGCGGGGGAAGAGGGGGTCATTGGCCTGAGTGTAGCAGCCAGTCCTGCCCGGGAACACTGGGAGGCAGGTAGCTGAGCTCCCCATTTTCAGGGACAAAGGGTATGACCTCAGCAGTTCTGACTGCAGAGTCAGCAACACCAAGAACAAGGTCCAGGGGGCTGGTCTGCCGACCCTGCACAGTTATCTACACCTGGCAGCCCTGGAGACCATTCACAGAAGAATAAGATGGCATCCACTAGACCGGGCCCCTTCTGGGCCAGCTTGAGGAGGCTGTGTGGGGAAGAAGGGAGAGCCAGAGGGAGGAGGGAGCCCTAGCTTCCCTTCTGAAGGGTAGAAGCCTTCACAGGCCCAGGCCAAGCCACCCTTAAGCCCTTGGTAGCAAGGTCATTGATTCATCCATACTTTCACCCTGAAGCAGCCATCACTGATAGCAGCTTAGCCTTTCTGTTCCCAAGAGGACTAGCATTTCCACATGCCTCCCTCTGGGCTCTAGGCTACTTTCAGTGAACCCATGCTTCCCACCACTTTTAGCCAAAGTGGCTTCCTTATACATGTTGTCTCCCCCAAATAATGAAAGCTCCTCAAGGCAGGGGTTGTTCCCTCTCTGACCCTCTGACCCCTGGTGCTTAGGAAAGATTTGTGGAGTGAAGTGACTTGTGTGGGAAGCCCAGAGAGAGGCTGGGGGCCTCCAGGAAGTGGAATCCTTTGGCCTGATCCTTCTCTCTTGGTCTCTTCATCTTTCCTGTTCCACCATGAAAAGCCAGAGTTCCTGATCCTAATGGGACCAGTGCCTACCTGCCCCATGGTGGCACATGGTGTCTAGAGTCAATGATAGACTTGGTGTTAGGAATCCTAGATTCTACAAGGAATAGTTTCCCTGTCAGATCTATGAAAAGGGAAGCAGTTTCTGACCAAAGAAGAGAATAGAGAACATTATAAAATACAAAATGAATCATTTTGATTACATTAAATTGAAAAGTTTTTGCACAAATAAAACCAATGCAACCAAGATTAAAAGGAAGATAGTAAGTTGGAAAACAATTCTTTTGACAAAGATCTTGTTTCTAATATATATAGAGAACTGAGTCAAATTATTAAAAATACAAGTATTCCTCAATTGGTCAGGGGATATGAACAGGCAATTGTCAGATGAAGAAATTAAAGCTATCCAAAGTTATATGAAAAAATGTTCTAAATCATTATTGATTAGAGAAATACAAATTAGAACATCTCTGCAGTACAAACTCATACCTATCATATTGCCCAATGTGACTAAAAAGGAAAATGATCAATGTTGGAGGGGATATGAGAAAACTAGGACACTAAGGCATTGTTGTTAGAGTTGTGAACTTCAACCATTTGGGACACCAAATTGGAACTATGTCCAAACTGTGTATAACCTTTGATCCAGCAATACCACTACTGAGTCTATATCCCAAAGAGATAACCAAAAGGGGTAAAAATCCTACATGTACAAAAATATTCATAACAGCTCTTTTCATGGTGGAAAAGAATTGGAAATTGAGGGGATGCCCTCAAATGACTGAACAAATTGCATTATATGAAATGTAATGTAATACTGTTGTGCTATAAGAAATCATAAGGGATGGAATTTCAGAAAAGTCTAGAAGGAATTGCATGAATTGATGCAGAGAGAAGAGAGCAAAGCCAGAAGAACATGATATACACTAACAGCAAATTGGGTGATGATCAACTATGATGGACTTGTTTATCTCAGAAGTACAGTAATCAAAGAAAATTCTAAAAGACTTGTGATGGAAAATGCCATTATATCCAGAGAGGGAAGTGTGGAGTTTAATGTAGATCAAAGCTAACTATCTTCAAGTTTTTTTTTTTTGATCTCTTAATTTTATTTTTAATTCTCACTTTGTACAAATGTTTTTTTTACATTAAAATGTTCTTGTTTAAGAGTAAACAAAATACCCCTCCCCCCATGAATATAGACTTGCTTGGGTGATAAAGTAAAGGGGAGAGAAAAAAATTAAAATTAAAAAAAGAATAATAGTAATAATTGTAGGTATGGCCAAGTGGCGCAATGGATGAAGCACCAGCCCTGGAGCCACGAGCATCCCAGCCCACATCCAGCCCCGTAGACCCAATAATCACCTAGCTGTGTGACATGCAAGCCATCTGATCCCCACTGCCCTGCAAAAACCTAAAAGAAGAAAAAAAAGACCCAAAATAAAATAAAATAGTAATAATAGTAGGGGTGGCTGGGTGGCAGACAGAGCATTGGCCCTTGAGTCAGGAGCACCCGGGTCCAAATCCGGCCTCAGACACCCAAAGATCACTCTGCTATGTGGCCCCAGGCAGGCCACCCAGCCCCATTTGCCCTACACCCTCCCCCAAATAATAATAATAAAAAATGTGCTTCAGTCTTTGTTCCAACACCAAAAACTCTGTGATGGGTGGATCGCATTCTTTATGGTAAGTCCATCACAAAAGTTGCTTCCATATTTTTCCAACATTGCCATTGCTGATCGCAACTCCCTCCTTTCTTATTTCTCCACTACCATGTACTATATTTTCTCTCTCCTTTCTCTCTGACTCTGCTTTAGGGTTGCTGAGTGGCGCAGCAGACAGATCTCTGGTCCTGGGGCCAAGAAGCCCTGAGCCCCTATACCACCCCTTAGGCCCAGAATCCACCTGGCCCTATGGTCCAGGACAGGCCTTTCAATCCCAGCCCCTTGCAAGAAGTAAAAAAGAAAATGTGTTATATCTGATCACTCTCCCCCATGGTCCATCCTCTCCTCCTTTATTCACATCCCTAACCCTTCCCCCTGCTCCCCACCTTCTTACTCCAGATGCCTATACCCCATTGAGTATATATGCTGTTTCCTCTCCTAGCCACCTCTGATGAGAGCAAAGGTTCCCTCATTCCCCCTTGCCTCCCCCCTTGCCTCCCCCCTTCCATATCATTGCAATAGCTCATTGTAATAAAAAAATCTTATTATATGAAATATCTTGGCCTATTCCCCCTCTCCTTTTTCTTTCTCCCATTACATTTACCTTTTTTTCTATTGACTCCATTTTTACACCATATTTTATCTTCGAATTCAGCTTTCTCCTGTGCTTCAACTATAAAAGCTCCCTCTACCTGCTCTATTAACTGAGGAGGTTCATATGAGTATTATCAGTGTCATTTTTCTATGCAGGAATGCATGCAGTTCATCATCATTAAGTCCCTCATATTTCCCCCCTCTCCTCCAATCTCCATGCTTCACCTGAGTCCTGTACCTGAAGATCAAACCTTCTGTTCAGCTCTGGCCATTGCAGAAGGAACATTTGAAATTCCCCTGGTTCATTGAAAGTCCATCTTTTTCCCTGGAAGAGGACATTCAGCCTTGCTGGGTAGTTCATTCTTGGCTGCATTCTAAGCTCTTTTGCCTTCCGGTATATTGTATTCCAAGCCCTACGAGCTTCCAATGTAGTTGCTGCTAAGTCCTGTGTGATCCTGACTGCAGCTCCATGATATTTGAACTGTGTCCTTCTGGCTGCTTGTAATATTTTCTCTTTGACTTGGGAGTTCTGGAACTTGGCTATAATATTCCTAGGGGTTGGTTTTTTGGGATCTCTTTCTCGGGGGGATCGGGGGATTCTCTCCATTTCTATTTTGCCCTCTGCTTCTAGAATATCAGGGCAATTTTCCTGTAGTAATTCTTTGAAAGTGATCTCAAGGCTCTTTTCCTGATCATGACTTTCAGGTATTCCAATAATTTTTAAATTATCTTTCCTAAGTCTGTTTTCCATATCAGTTGTTTTTTCAATGAGATATTTCACATTTTCTTCTAATTTTTCATTTTTTTGGTTTTGAAGTATTGATTCCTGATTTCTGGTAAATTCATCAATCTCCCTGAATTCTATTCTTTGTCTGAAGGATTTGTTTTCCTCAGAGTTTTCTTATCTTTTTTTCCATCTGGTCAATTTTGCTTTTTAAGGCATTCTTCTCAATAACTTTTTGAATTGTTTTATTCATTTGACCTAAGCTGCTTTTTAGCACGCTATTTTCTTCAGCATTTTTTTGGATTTCTTTGACTAAGCTGCTGACTTCATTTTCATGTTTTTCCTGCCTCTCTCTCCTTTCTTTTCCCAGTTTTTCTTCCAACTCCTTCATTTGATTTTCAAATTCTTTTTTGAGCTCTGTCATAGACTGAACCCAATTTCTGTTTTGCTTGGAGTCTTTAGATGCAGGAGCTTGTACCTTCTCATCTTCAGACTGAGTATTTTGATCCTTCTTGGGCTCATGAGCAAAATATTTCTCAATGGTGTTCCTCTTTATTTCTCTGCTTGCTCATTTTCCCAGCCTGAGCCTGGTTTTGGGGTGCTTCCTGAACTTTTGGGACACTCCCACAAGGGTCTCAGTGTGTGAGGCTCTGTCCTCCCTCCTGGTCTGTGAATGACCACATGCGCCCCCCTCTGCCATGGGGCTGAGGTGGGGGGGTCCCTGCTGTTTTATGGGGGGGCCTGGACTGCGATCAGGATCTGAATGTGGTCAGAGCCTCAGAGTCCTGTTCCAGGGGCAGAGGACAGAGCTCTGCAGTCTCTCTTCACTCCCCTCCCTCAGCTCAATGGGCTCATGCCCTGGGGACTGCTGCTTACCCACTCCGCCTGCTTCTGTTTCCTGGATCAGGACTGGGGAAAGACCAAGCTGCTTGCTGTGCACCCTGAGGGCTGGGTTCCACGTGCTTGCTCTGGCAGAGGTCCCCCGCTGTTCCCCCACTTTGTGCCCGGTGCTCCCCGGGGTGCAGCTCAGGCAACTCCCTCACTGCTGTGAGCTGCGGCTCCCAGCGCCCTGGGGCTGCCTCCAGGAGGCTGAAGTTCTTTGGCTCTGGCGGGCCACCCCTCTGGCGAGCCGCCCCTCCGACCCTGGGGAGCAGAGCCTTTCTGCTCTTTTCCAGGTTACCTTGAGTAGGAGAACTGCCTCAATGGGTCCCTTTGTGGGTTCTGTCTCTCGAAAGTTTAGTTAGAGTCCTTAGTTTCACGTTTTATCAGAGAGCTGCTAAGACTGGATCCCTTCTTGTCGCCATCTTGGCTCCACCCCCCATCTTCAAGTTTTAAAAGCTGTTTGAGGTATTATGTCTTTTCTCTCATGTTTTTTTTCCCTTCTATATCGATTTGATTCTTCTTTCCTTGATTCTTCACTGATTAATATGGATCTAGGTGGCACAATGGATAGAGCACTGGTCTTGGAGTCAGGAGAATGGAGTTCAAATCTGGCCTCAGAGTTTTGACTCTCACTAACTGTGTGACCTTGGGCAAATCACTTGACCCTGATTGTTTGTCATCCAGGACCATCTCCAGTGATCCTGATTCCTATCTGATCACTGGACCCAGATGACTCCAGAGGAGAAAGTGAGGTTGGTGATTCAACATAGCCCCCCTCATTTCAATCCAATTCATCACCTCCATACTCCCTGAAAATGAAGGACAAAAAATAATATGGATCTCTCTTTAGTATGGTTATACTGATAGCCCATATTAGATTGCTTTCTATCAAGGGAAGGGGGAAGGAAGGGAGGGAGGAAGAAAAAACATACAATTCAAAACCTAGCCCAAAAATGACTGTTGAAAACTACTGTTGAATGCAGCTGGGAAAAGAAAGAAAGAAAGAAAGAAAGAAAGAAAGAAAGAAAGAAAGAAAGAAAGAAAGAAAGAAAGAAAGAAAGAAAGAAAGAAAGAAAGAAAGAAAGAAAGAAAGAAAGAAGAAAGAAGAAAGAAAAGAAAAGAAAAGAAAAGAAAAGAAAAGAAAAGAAGGAAAGAAGGAAGGAAGGAAGGAAGGAAGGAAGAAAGAAAGAAAGAAAGAAAGAAAGAAAGAAAGAAAGAAAGAAAGAAAGAAAGAAAGGAAAGAAAGAAAGAAAGAAAGAAAGAAAGAAAGAAAGAAAGAAAGAAAGAAAAAGAAAGAAAGAAAGAAACAGAAAGGAGGGAGGGAGGGAAGGGGGAGGGAGGGAAGGAAGGAAGGAAGGAAGGAAGGAAGGAAGAAAGAAAGGAAGGAAGGAAGGAAGGAAGGAAAGAAGGAAGGAAGGAAGGAAGGAAAGAAGGAAGGAAGGAAGGAAGGAAGAAAGAAAGAAAGAAAGAAAGAAAGAAAGAAAGAAAGAAAGAAAGAAAGAAAGAGAAAAAAGTCCTAGGTTCTGTCACTTTATAGCTCCATAATGTGAACTTGAGCCTCAGTTGCTTCATCTAGTCCATGGAAGGGTAGAGTTGGCTTATGAGGTTTCTTTCAGCTGTCTGGCTCTCCCATCAAAGATGGAACATGCTGAATCCCTTATAAATATAAGACCCTCACAGGTTCTGGGTGGCCCTGGAGAAGCACCAGAGTCAAGGAGCTAGCCCTGGACTGGGAGGAGGAGTCCGGGGTGCTAATTGCCCCCCTCTAATACTTATTTTCTGTGTGAGTATGGACAAGCCACAATGAGCCTACCCAGGCTTCTCAAAACAGTGTGTCCATACTCCCTCTAATCTTCAATCTCTCCCTGTCTTCTGATTGCTTCCTTTCTGTACCCCAGTTACCCACTTCATCATTCACCTGACACTGATCTCTGAAGTGACCCATGACCTCCCAGCTGCCAAATCCAATGTCCTTTTCTCAGTCTTCCTCCTTTTTGACCTCCCTGTGGTCTCTAACATTGGAGACTTCTGTCTACTCTGGAGGTTTCTGGGTCACCACTTGCTTTTCCCAGTCTCCTTGGCTGAATCTTCATTCAGACCAAGCCTCAGATCAGAGCTCTCTCTCCTGGGCCTTCTTCCCTTATTATCTCACTTCTTGGTGATTTCATCAGCTCTCAGCTTCCACAAGCATCTCTCTCCTAATTTCCAGGCCTGTATCACCCACTGCTTCTTGGTCATCTCAAATGGGATGTACAACATATGTTTCAAACTCAACATGTCCCCTCAAACTTCTTCTCAACTTCGCTCATTCTGCAGAAGGCATCCTATGGGTCTCCAACCTTGGTGTCATCCTTGACTCCTCACTGGAACTAGCTCACTCCACCCCATAGCCAATCTGTTGCCAGCACACACCCTTTCTTCCATTCACCCATATCCACTCTGGTCCAGGTCCCATGACTTCACACCTGCTGCTTGGTCTTTCTGCCTCAAGTCTCTTCACAGTTTGGTGCATCCTTCACTCAGCTGCCAAAGTGATTTTCCAAATGCTCAGCCTTCTCCCCTCCCTGCTCTCAATAATCTTCTCTGGCTCCCTAGTGTCTCCAGGCTGAAATACAAAGTCCTCAGTTTGGCATTTCAATCTCTTTCTACCCTGGTTCCTTCCTACTTTTCCAATCTTCTTACATCTTATCTCCCTCCACAGGATATTTCCTTTCCCACCTCCATACCTTTGCTCTGGCTGTTCCCATGCCAGTCACGTTCTTCCTCCTCATTGCCACCCCCCCAATTTCCTTCAAGCCTCAGCTCAAGGTCCCCTTCTTCAAAGCTAGTGCCTTTCTTGCTAAGATTACTTTCTATCTATTCTTTCCAGTTCTGCTGTTTGAGGGCGGGGACCGTGTTTTATATTCCCTGTTCACAACACAGTACATGGTGCTTATTAGATGCCTGGAGGTGGGCCTTGCTGGCTCTCCAATTTTACAGATGAAGACAGTAAGGCTTATGATGGCCCAAGGTAACACAGGGAGATAGGGCTTCAGAGCTTGGGCTTCCTCTTTTTATGTTGTGGTTACCTTCTCACTCCATAGTCTCTGGAACCTGAGAACATCTCTGCTCACTCCCACAATGCCCATGTCATGGAGAGCAAGTGGGAGCTACCACTACCCTTTCTATGACCCTAACTTATTTAAACCTCACAAGAAGTCACTACTGACCTGATTTTCTCCCTTTTCCTGATGACGTTTAGAGATTAGGAATTGCCCAGGGTTACACAGATGAGAAGTGTTGACGGAGGAGATTGGAACCCATGAATCCTTAAATCCAAGTCTAGCGTGCTTTCTAGTATGCTCTGCTGACCCCAGGTCTAGTCCCAAGTCTGTCACTGACAAGCTGTGTGCCCTTGGTTAAGTTACTTCCTCTCTAAAGGTCTCTCAGAAAAATGTATGATGGTTTGGTTCTCTCCCAAGAGAAAAGATGCTTCTTAACTGTTTTTCAAATCTCAATGGACCTGATCTACATGCATGGAATCAGATGAGCATCTTGGCAGGATGGATGTGGCTCCCACCTAACTCCCTGGATTCCACAGGACTTGCTCCACTACTTTTGTCATCTGTATGTTTAGAGACAGACCCGATACCCTTGTGTGACCTCAAGAAGGTCCCTTCCCCTCTCCTTGGCTCAGTTTCCCCCTCTTTAAAATGAAGGAAGTAGACCAGACAGCCTCCTCTAAGCTCCCTTCCAGCCTGGTCCCCTGGTCTCCTTTCTCATTCTGTGTCAAGGTCCACTTGTTTCATGACAATACTTTGGAGTCTGGATGAGTTGTCTGCACAATAAATATTGAAACAGTGATACGTGCGGTCCCTGAAATTTGTACTCAAGCCATTCCCATGAAAAACAGGCCCTTTCTCCAAAACTTGGCTATAAAAAAGTACAGTGCACCTCCCCTCCCAGGGGAGTTCCCGTGACCCTGAGTTCAAGCCCCTTGTGTTAAACCCAGCTTCATCTCCACTGAGCCATGGAGGTATGGGCACAGGCAGGGTGCCCCACTGACACCAGCCCATTCTTCTTAATCTCATCCAGAACATCCAGCCTCCTTCCTCATTGGAACACCAAAGGAGATAGAGGGGGAAGTCTCTAGACACCAGAAAGTCAGACTCTAGACAAAGGCCCCAAGTGTGTTCCTCATCAACCACCTCTTATCTTTGCAATCCTCCAAAGAATCCCAAAGGGCACCCAGATCCAAATGGAAGGCTGGGACACAGCCTGGGGGGGGGACTGGTCTTAGCCTGAGGGGATAGGACTGAGGCTAGGCCTGGGGAGGGGGCTGCGTGGAGGGGCTAGGCCTGGGAAGATGGGGGAGGTTGGGAGGCTAGCCTTAGCCTGGGAGTCTTGTCTTTGGGTCTCCTAGCTCCTGGAGACTTCACTCTTATTCTCTTCCCTTGCCAGGGTTAAGGCAAGTCCCTCGGAGTGTGGGGGTGCAGAAACACTTTATTTCTAAAGTTCATTTGCTTAGACAGCCATGCCTAGGCCTTTGAACTTCCTAGGCCCCAGAGGTGGGAGGAAGCAAGCCTTCTTGGTTTCATCTACTTCAGATAAGGTGAAATGGAACTTTGAGATTTACGCAGTGACTGCTTGGTAACCCAGACTTTGGTTCATAACTGGTTGAAATGAAAATTCTCCATTGCTTTTCATTTGATGTGGGGGAGAAGAGGACATGAACATCATTTATCCATGAATTATCCAGATAAATTTACTTGGATCACTTTACCTGTTAGTTGGCCGGAAGGAGGTTCCTTCTGCCAGGGGCAGAACTTGAGAAATGTGTGGGCAAAGGTGCAGTCCATGGGCCCTCTGGGCACACAAGGGATGGGGGGGGCTCTTTCCCCTCATTGCCAACCTGTCAGGTTTTCCTCTCCCAGTATTTATGGATAACCAGATCCACAAGTTGAATGACTCATGGGGGATAGTCTATACAGGTGGTACCATATCTGCAGATATCTCCACACCTGATAGGCTTTTCATGGGGAGTTTCAGTGGGGCACCCACGGGGAATCACTGAGCATATCCAAGTAGACTTGGGGCAGGAGTTTTCAGCAAGGACTCCAGGCCCACTCCAGATGCCCGCAGAGGGTTCTGGCCCTGACTCCACAACTCCCCCAAGGGCCACTTGTGACAATGAAGGCCATGCTTTTCTCTCCTCCCTGAAGTAGCCCCTGAATTGTTCTATTCAATGTTCTTATACTGACAGAATTCCCCTAATTACAGACTTAAAGTTAAACCTCCACTTGAGAAATGTAAAAACTCCCAGTTCATCTTCACTGTTGCTGCTCAGCTGCCAGAGGGATATTCCTCAATGGGGGAATCTATGCAGGTAACTCCTGTGGTCATAAATTCCAGTGTCTCCCTATTACTTTTAGAATTGAATTCAAGTGTCTTGGTTTAGTATTTCAAACCATTCCTAACCTGGCACTGATGTCCCTTTCCATCCTGGTTGTACAGGATCCATACTCCTTGAAGGCAGAGATGGTTTCATTTTTGACTCTGCATCCTGGGTGTCTAGGATAGTGCCTGGTACATGATAAGTTCTTAAAAACATGTGCTGCAGCCCTGGAATCAAGAGAACTTGAGGTCAAATCCAGCCTCAGTCACTTGACATGTACTAGCGGTGTGACTCTGGGCAAGTCACTTCATCCCACTGCCGGGCCAAAAAAAAGGTTCTGATTTAAGCTGTGACAGCAGATAGGGATTATCAGTCATTCACAATTTGTATGAATGAGTTTGGTACACTTGCCTCCTTCAACCAAATGAATTGTAATTTTGTTTAGGGAATAGGGGAAGTCATGACTTGGGAAATCTAGAGCACTGTCAGACTAATAATAGCCAATGTTTATAAGGTTTACCAGGCTCTAGACAGAGAGCTTTACAAATATCTAGCTTAGGAGCCAGATGCTCCTATGATCCCCATTATCCAGGTGAGGAAACAGAGACATGCAGAAGTAAAGTGACTTGCCCAGGGTCACACAGCTAGCCAGTATCTGAGGCACACAGTGCTACCCCGTTTTGTGTGAAGGACAGGAAGGCACTTAGGGAGTAGGAGAAGGTACATAAAGGAAGGAAAAAACCAAGGATTCCCCTATTTCAACATTTTGCTGAGGTCTGGCCTGGAACTCAGCCAAGGTGGAAGAACTACCTTTTCTCCCTTTAGTCACCAGCTCAAAGGATGAACCAGGCTCCAAGCCCAGCTCCAGGCCCAGCTCCAGGTCCAACTCTCACTGCTTCAGCAGCATTTGGAGAGAAAGAGGTTTGTATGGGCTGCCCTGTCCCTGCTCAGTGGAAGATGGCATCAGGAAAGAGGCAGGCTCCATGATACTTAGTCCTGCCTCACAAGGCAGAGACCTAGCCTGGGGTTGCCCTGTCTGCTTCATTAAGGGGACTGAAGGCATGTAAAACCAGTCCAACTAAGGGGAAGAGTGTCCTAGGTGATCCCTTCCCCCTCACAGAGAGGGAATGAGTCCTAGGGGAGGAGACTGAAGCCTTGGGGGCTAGGTCCAGGTAAGCTGCTGCTGAGCTTGCTGACCCAGATCAATATGAGACAGCTAGGTGATGCAGTGGAAAGAGCAGTGGCCCTCTAGTCAAGATGACCTGGGTTTCAATCCAGCCTCAGACCCTTAACACGAATTTGCTGTGTGACCTTGAACAAGTCACTTCACCTACCTCATGTAGGGCCATCTCCAGTCATCCTGATTCCTATCTGGCCACTGGACCCAGATGGCTCCAGAGGAGAAAGTGAGGCTGGGGACTTAACACAGCACCCCCACACACACACTCAAATCCAATTTATGTGCTTGCCATGGCATCACCTCCCTGATGTCATGGTCTTCTTTAAGAATAAAGGACAAACAACAACAAAATTATGTTCTCCCTCTTTCTCTGTCTCTTAGCCTTCTCTGTCTCTCTGACTGTCTCTTTTTGTCTTTGTCTCCATCTCTGTCACTCTGTAAACCTTCCAGGCCATGGAAATTCCAACTGCTATTTAAGATCTTGGTCCACTCAGAGTGACCTCCAATTTCCAGTATTTTATCATCTTAGGGGTCACCTAGGTCAGTGATATCAAACTCAAATAAAAACAGTGGAACTAAACCTTACCCCTGGTCCCCTGGGGATAGCAGATTGACTTAAAAAACCATGTATTATTTTATCCATATTCTGTTTTACTTTTATTTATTTTGTTAAATTGGCACAAAATTGCATTTTGATTTGATTTAGGGGCAGCATGGTTGTGTGTTGTGCAATCATCTTTTACAGAAGAAGAAACAAGGTAAGGGCAGCCCAGAGAGGGGAAGGTACTTGCCCAGGGTCATACAGTATATGTCAAAGGCAGGGCTTGGACTTGGAGGTCATAGTAAGCTGCTATTCATGATTAACATTTGGGGTGGTTAGGGTGACCATTCCTCAGTCTTCAAGCTTTCCAAAAGTTGGTTGACTCCAAGGGATTAAAGAGGGGAAAAGGCAGCAATAAGAGAAGAAAAAGAATTTGAAAGAATTAGAATAGGGAAGGAAGAGACAAAACTCTCACTCTTTGCAGATGACATGATGGTATACCTGGAGAATCCCAAGAAATCATCCAAAAAACTACTGGAAACAATTAGCAATTTTAGCAAAGTGTCAGGTTATAAAATAAAACATCATAAATCCTCAAAATTTCTATATGTGACTAGCAAGATACAGCAGGAAGAGCTAGAAAGAGAAATCCCATTCAAAGTAACCTCAGACAATATAAAATACCTGGGAGTCTACCTGCCAAGGCAGTCTCAGAAACTTTTTGAAAACAATTACAAAACACTTCTCACACAAATAAAATCAAAATTAAATAACTTGGCAAACATCAACTGCTCATGGATAGGCCAAGCTAACATAATAAAAATGACAATTCTACCAAAATTAAATAACCTGTTTAGTGCCCTACCAATCAAAATTCCAAAAAATTACTTTAATGAGTTAGAAAAAGTTGTAAGTAAATTCATATGGAGAAATAAAAAGTCAAGAAATTCCAGCATTCAATGAAAAAAAAAGTGCAAAAGAAGGTGGCTTAGCCTTACCAGATCAAAAATTATATTATAAATCATCAGTCATCAAAACTGTCTGGGATTGGCTAAGAAATAGAGTGGTGGACCAGTGGAATAGATTAGGTGCAATAGCAGGAAATGATTCTAGTAATCCGCGGTTTGATAAACCCAAAGAGTCCAGCTATTGGGATAAAAACTCTCTTTGATAAAAACTGCTGGGGAAATTGGAAGTTAGTATGGGAGAAACTTAGATTAGACCAACACCTCACACACTATACCAAGATAAGATCCAAATGGATACAGGATTTAGACATAAAAAAAAAATACTATAAGCAAATCAAGACGATCAAGGACTAGTTTACCTGTCAGATCTATGGAAAGGGGAGCAGTTTATGACTAAGGAAGAGTTGGAGAACATCACCAAAAACAAACTAGATGATTTCAATTACATTAAATTAAAAAGCTTTTGCACAGACAAAGCCACTGTAACCAAGATCAAAAGAAATGTAGTAAACTGGGAAACAATCTTTACAACTAGTATTTCTGACAAAGGACTCATTCCAAAAATATACAGAGAACTTAGTCAAATGTTCAAAAAAAAGCCATTCCCCAATTGACAAATGGTCAAAGGATATGCAAAGGCAATTTACGGATGAGGAGATCAAAGAGATCCATTGTTATATGAAAAATTGCTCTAAATCATTACTTATTAGAGAAATGCAAATTAAAGCTTTTCTGGGGTACCACCTCACACCTCTCAGATTGGCCAACATGACCAGAAAGGATAACGATTATTGTTGGAAGAGTTGTGGGAAATCTGGGACACTTACATTGTTGGTGGAGCTGTGAACTCATCCAGCCTTTCTGGAGAGTAATCAGGAATGATGCCCAAAGGGCAACAAAATTGTGCATACCCTTTGACCCAGCAATACCACTACTGGGTTGATACCCTGAAGAGATGATGAAAAAGGGTAAAAACATCACTTGTAGAAAAATATCCATAGCAACCCTGTTTGTAGTGGCAAAGAATTAGAAATTAGTGAATGTCCTTCAATTGGGGAATGGCTTAGCAAACTGTGGTCTATGTGTGTCATGGAACATTATTGTTCTATTAGAAACCAGGAGGGATGGGAATTCAGGGAAGCCTGGAGGGATTTGTATGAACTGATGCTGAGGGAGATGAGCAGAACCAAAAAAACATTGTACACCCTAACAGCAACATGGGGGCGATGATCAACCTTGATGGACTTGCTCATTCCATCAGGCACAATTTGGGGGTATCTGCAATGAAGAATACCATCTGTATCCAGAGAAAGAATTGTGGAGTTTGAACAGACCAAAGGCTATTACCTTCAATTTAGAAAAAAAAAAACCCTGTTATCTTATGTAATTTTGTGATCTCTTATACTTTATTTTTCTTCTTTAAGGATATGATTTCTCTCTCATCACATTCAACTGAGATCAGTGCATACCATGGAAACAAAGCCTTCTGTGGGGGGTGGGGGCAGAGGAAAGCAAGAATGGGGGAAAATTGTAAAACTCAATATTAATAAAATCTTTCTAAAGGAAAAAAAGAGGGGGCGGGGAAAGAGGTCTCTGTAAGATTGCAGATGTTCCTGAGAAAGGGAACCAGGGATAGATGTCCTATTCCCAACCATCCTACAAGACCCCCAACCCAAGTACTGCCACTCAGCCCTCTCTTATAGCAGCTTTAAGAAGTCTTCTGGACTCTTATGGCTGCTACAGGTCAGGACTGTGAGGGTTTGGTACCTTAAGAGCAGCCACCCTGAGCCCATTCAGGGGGCTTGATGAACTCTGCTTCTTGGGACCAACTTGTTGAGCCACCTAAGCCTTCCACCATCTAAATCTTGCTCCAGAGACTCCCTCTTGCCACCAAGGACCCTCCTTCACCTAACATTCCCCTCCTGATCTCTTTATTCTACCCTTGTCCTACCCCCTCTCCCAAACTCTCATCCAGGTAAAAGTCTTAATGATACATTGGCTGTCCTTTTGCACTGGAGTTGCCAGTATACCTGGCTTATCATCCATATTTGAGATGTCTGGGTCTAGACCTCAATAACCATGGCCTTGGCTTGGATTCAGAGTCTAGGGGCTACCATATTGTGTTGCCCTTCTCAGTGGGCTCTGGCTCACATTAAGCTGAGTCATTTGTCCAGTCACACAAGTTTGAACCTCAGAGTCATTCTCAATCTCTCCTTTTTGCTCACTCCTCAAATACAATATGTGCCAGGTGTCATCAAGTCTACCAACCACCACAGTCTCCATCTTCATCCTTCTCTACTTCAGGCCCACCTCCCCTCTCACCTGAACTCTTACTCTGGCCTTCTCCTGCCTCTCCTCACTCCAGGTGAGGCTCTACCCAGCTTCCCGGGTGATTCACCTAAGGGAACCTCCCATGACTTCCTACAGCCTTTAGGATGAAATATAAACTCTTCCATTTGGCACCAAAAGTCCTACCCAGTCTGACTCCAACTAATCTTTCTAATATGCTTCCTTCTCAGACATGACTATATTCCAACCAAACTGGCCTATCTCCTATTGCCTGTGAATACCATTCTTTCTCTCATCTCTCTCAGGTCCTTTGGATGGGATGCCTAGAATGCTCTCAGCTCCACCTTGTGGGAGCCCTAGTTCCCTTAGCCTCACTCAGCTCAAGGACCACCTCCTACAATGTTTCCTCAGTTTACCTGATTAACCCCAATTGAATGTGTTCAAGGCACCCATTACTTCACATGGCTTTGTATCTATGCATTATATTCCCCCTCCCCCCAATAGAGTATAAGCTCCTCCAGATCAGGGATTCCTTTTACTTTTGTCATTGTAACCCTAGGGCTTAGCACAGTGCTTGCCAGGTAGTGGATACTGAGTCAATGTATATGGAATGAAACTGCACGGAGTTGTGTTGTCTTCTTTGTGGGGTGTTTAGCAGGGCCAAAGAAGAGGTGATGCACAGGTGGACGCTGGGTTCTAGACTTTGGGTCTCATTTTCTTTAGCAGTTCCTGCCATCAGGGCTACCACCATGCTTGTCTCTGATGTTCCCATGCTCTACAACCACAACCAAATATCTTCAAGGTCTAAAAAATCTTCCTCTTGTCTTGGCCCCAGTGTGATAAAAGCCATCCAACTGAGGGGATTTGCCAAACCAGGGAAGTCCAGTGGCACCAACCAGTAGAACTCGATCATCCCAAAGAGGCACCAGCCAGCACCATATTTGTTTCTTTTAGGAAAGATTCTTCCTCCAATACACACAGGACAAGCCATGATGCTGCACCTGACTTGGCACTTCCTCCCTCTTCTGAAAGACTGCTGAGATGCAGACCTCTTGGGGATGGGCCAGGCACAAGCACTGGGTTAGAAGGCAAAGTTTGCAAACACTAAGTGTTCGATAAATGCTTTTTTTCACTTTGTCAGTTTGGGGTGGTAGTGGATAGAGTGCTGGCTTTGGAGTGACAAAGTTCTGCTGAATGACACTTATATTTACCTCAGTTTCATCATCTGTAAAATGGGCATGAGAATAGGAACTACCTCCTTGGATTGTTGTGAGGAGCAAATGAGATAATTCTAAAGAGCTTAGCACAAAGTAAGCACTATCTGAATGTTAATTGTGATTATGATTACTTCTGCATTCATTAACTAGTGATTCAGTGCACGGACCTCATAGGCTTCGTGACAATGCTGGGGGGTGATCCTACAAATTTGAACAAAAGGCTCTGAAGGGGAAGGAGGGCAGGGAGGGATGGGGTGAAGCAGAGAGTGGAGGAAACAGCAGCAGGGTCAACAGCAGGGGAAGGTGCCAACCAGGAAGGAGCAGAGCATCAGAGAGGCCTAGCAAGTCACAATACACAAGATCTACCAGCCATCAAGCAAGTCCAGGGCCTCAAGTGACTTGAGGCAAAACCTTTATTTCTCTATAAAATGAAGAGCTTGGCATGGGGAGCTCTGGGCACAGCCTGGAAGAGGCCCCTGGCCAGAGTGCTGGCCCAGGCAAGGTGAGCCTGGTCATTTAGCTTCCTGAGCATGTTCTGTCAAGAAAGACAGCTTGGAAAAATGGGAGTGTTCACAAAGCTGCTTGCTTGTCCTCCTCGCAATGAACCCAAGGTCCCCAAGAGTGATGAGGGTAAATGGGGAAGGGAGGGGTCCCAGCAGGCCAGACAACACCTGATTCAAGACCCTAGGCATCAAGGGGCTGACAGCAGGGTCTGCTGGAGAGGAGAGGTGACCCAAGGGCCCTGTGGGAACTTGGGAGATGACAGAGAATCAGCACCGACAAAGACTCCTCCCAGGAGACCCCCTATAGGGATGGAAAGGCGGCTCTGAGATGGGTCTCAGATGACATCAACAGTCTCAGACCTCCCAAGAAGGAAGGAAGCAGTGGGTTCAAGTACCTGAGGAAAATAGGGTCTGGTTTCTGCAAGCCCCTTGTCAACTTGAGATCAAAATTGTCCCTTTTCTTTTTGATGATTCTCCCTGTCACTGGTTTTTAATCATAAACTTCCCCCCCATTCTTAGATGAGCAAGGGAATTTTTTTTCTTGCTTCTCTAAGATATGAGCTGAGGGACAGTGTGATCCAGGGGCAAGAGTGCAGATTCTAAAGACTTCCTTGGGATCTGGTATTGACTACCTATATGACCTTGGTCAACTCATTTCCTTTGACCTCTCTGTTGACCTCCTGGTCCTCCTTCATAAATAAGGTGACTGGGTAAGGTGGCTTCCATGGTCTCTTCCAGCTCCTGATTTTATGGGATAAAGTTGCTCAAACTTTGTATAGAAGACTATCTTCCATTCACCCTGGTCTAATTCTCATGATTATAAGTCCCCCATAATGTAGTTTAATTGAAATGTGGACTACTGGGGGCGGAGCCAAGATGGCGACATGAAGTCTTAGGAGCTCTCTAATAAAAACTCATAAACTAAGGACTCCAACTAAACTTTCGAGAGACAGAACCCACAAAGGGACCCATTGAGGCAGTTCTCCTACTCAAGGTAACCTGGAAAAGAGCAGAAAGGCTCTGCTCCCCGGGGCCGGAGGGGCAGCCCGCCAGAGGGATGGCCCGCCAGAGCCAAAGAACTTCAGCCTCCCGGAGGCAGCCCCAGGGCGCTGGGAGCCTCAGCTCACAGCAGCCGGGGAGTCTCCTGAGCTGCACCCCGGGGAGCACTGGCACAAATTGGGGGAACAGCGGGGGACCTCTGCCAGAGCGAGCATGTGGAGCCCAGCCCTCGGGGCACACAGCAAGCAACCTGGCCTTTCAGTAGCCTAGACCTGGAAACAGAAGCAGGTGGAGCCAGTAAGCAGGAGCCCCCAGGGCATGAGCCCATTGAGCTGAGGGAGGGGAGTAAAGAGAGACTGCCGAGCTCTGCCCCTGGAACAGGACTCTGGAGCTCTAACCACATTCAGATCCTGATAGCAGTCTAGGCCCCCCCATAGAACAGCAGGGCTCCCCCCACCTCAGCCCCGTGGCAGAGGGGGGCGCTTATGGTCATTCACAGACCAGGAGGGAGGACAGAACCTCACACACTGAGACCCTTGTGGGAATGTCCCAAAAGCTCAGGAAGCACCCCTAAAAACAGGCTTAGGCTGGGAAAATGAACAAAGAAACAAGAGGAAGACCATTGAGAAATATTTTGCAAATGAGCCCAAGAAGGATTAAAATACTCAGTCTGAAGATGAGGAAGCACAAGCTCCTGCATCTAAAGACTCCAAGAAAAACAGAAATTGGGCTCAGGCTATGATAGAGCTCAAAAAAGACTTTGAAAATCAAATGAGGGAGTTAGAAGAAAAACTGGGAAAAGAAAGGAGAGAGATGCAGGAAAAACATGAAAATGAAGTCAGCAGCTTAGTCAAGGAAATCCAAAAAAATGCTGAAGAAAATAGCATGCTAAAAAGCAGCTTAGGTCAAATGGATAAAACAGTTCAAAAAGTTATTGAGAAGAAGAATGCTTTAAAAAGCAAAATTGGCCAGATGGAAAAAGAGATAAGAAAACTCTGAGGAGAATAAATCCTTCAGACAAAGAATAGAATTCAGGGAGATTGATGAATTTACCAGAAATCAGGAATCAATACTTCAAAACCAAAAAAATGAAAAATTAGAAGAAAATGTGAAATATCTCATTGAAAAAACAACTGATATGGAAAACAGACTTAGGAAAGATAATTTGAAAATTATTGGAATACCTGAAAGTCATGATCAGGAAAAGAGCCTTGACATCATTTTCAAAGAATTACTACAGGAAAATTGCCCTGATATTCTAGAAGCAGAGGGCAAAATAGAAATGGAGAGAATCCCCCGATCCCCCCGAGAAAGAGATCCCAAAAAACCAACCCCTAGGAATATTATAGCCAAGTTCCAGAACTCCCAAGTCAAAGAGAAAATATTACAAGCAGCCAGAAGGACACAGTTCAAATATCGTGGAGCTGCAGTCAGGATCACACAGGACTTAGCAGCAGCTACATTGGAAGCTCGTAGGGCTTGGAATACAATATACTGGAAGGCAAAAGAGCTTAGAATGCAGCCAAGAATGAACTACCCAGCAAGGCTGAATGTCCTCTTCCAGGGAAAAAGATGGACTTTCAATGAACCAGGGGAATTTCAAAGCTTCTTTTTGGAATGGCCAGAGCTGAACAGAAGGTTTGATCTTCAGATACAGGACTCAGGTGAAGCATGGAGATTGGAGGAGAGGGGGGAAATATGAGGGACTTAATGAGGATGAACTACATGTATAGAAAAATGATACTGATAATATTCATGTGAACCATCTCAGTTAATAGAGCAGGTAGAGGGAGCTTTTATAGTTGAAGCACAGGAGAAAGCTGAATTCGAAGATAAAATATGGTTTAAAAATGGAGTCAATAAGAAAAAAAGGGAAATGGAATGGGAGAAAGAAAAAGGAGAGGGGGAATAGTCCAAGCTATTTCATATAATAAGATTTTTTTTATTACAATGAGCTATTGCAATGATATGGAAGGGGGGAGGCAAGGGGGAATGAGGGAACCTTTGCTCTCATCAGAGATGGCTAGGAGAGGAAACAGCAAATATGCTCAATGGGGTATAGACAACTGGAGTAAGAAGGAGGGGGGAGCAGAGGGAAGGGGTGGGGATGTAAATAAAGGAGGAGAGGATGGACCATGGGGGGAGAGTGGTCAGATATAACACATTTTCTTTTTTTACTTCTTGCAAGGGGCTGGGATTGGAAGGCCTGCCCAGGACCATAGGGCCAGGTGGATCCTGGTCCTAAGGGGTGGTATGGGGGCTCAGGGCTTCTTGGTCCCAGGACCAGGGATCTGTCTGCTGCGCCACTCAGCAACCCTACAGCAGAGTCAGAGTGAAAGGAGAGAGAAAATATAGTACATGGTAGTGGAGAAATAAGAAAGGAAGGAGTTGCGAGCAGCAATGGCAATGTTGGAAAAATATGGAAGTAACTTTTGTGATGGACTTATCATAAAGAATGTGATCCACTCACGACAGAGTTGATGGTGTTGGATCAAAGACTAAAACACATTTTTTGTTATTATTATTTGGGGGAGGGTGCAGGGCAAGTGGGGCTGGGTGGCCTGCCTGGGGCCACATAGCAGGGTGATCATTGGGTGTCTGGGGCTGGATTCAGACCCAGGTGCTCCTGGCTCAAGGGCCAATGCTCTGTCTGCCACCCAGCCACCCCTACTATTATTACTATTTTATTTTATTTTGGGTCTTTCTTTTTTTTTCTTTTCTTCTTTTTGGTTTTTGCAAGGCAGTGGGGATCGGGTGGCTTGCATGTCACATGGCTGGGTGATTATTCGGTTTACGAAGCTGGATATGGACTCGGGTGCTCATGGCTCCAGGACTGGTGCTTTGTCCATTGCACCACCTGGCCATACCTACAATTATTACTATTATTTTTTTTTACTTTTAATTTTTTTCTCCTCCCTTTACTTTTTTGCCCAAGCAAGTCTATCTATATTCATGGGGGGAGGGGTATTTTGTTTACTTGTAAACAAGTATATTTTATTAATGTAAAGAAAAACATTTGTACAAAATGAAAATAAAAAAGAAATTAAAAAAAAAAAGAAATGTGGACTCCCTCCTTTCTGAAAAGATCATAGACTTAGAGCCAGAAAAGAGTTAGAGAACATCTGTCCCAGTCCCCTTTATTTTGGAGAGAAGGAAACTGAGGCCCAGGGGTGGGAGGATAGAGATGGGAGTCAGCCAAATAGGAAATGGCAGAGTTGGCTCCTCTGATTGCAAACAGAGAGAGTTCTCCCTTGCATCATCATGTGGGTTGGCAATAAGGGAGGGGAGCAACTTGAAGCAATTCTTTTGTTGAACCCCTGTAGTCAATGAAGAATTGTATCTGCTCCTTTCTTAGGAATACAGCAGAGGATGCCTTTCCTATTCAAAGAGACAAGTAAATAATCCCAGACTGTCCCTAAATATACATTTACCTACAACATAACGGAAACCTCCCAGGGGGTAGTGGGCCTGTGCCCAGGAAGATCAATTAGGTAATGGTAACTGGGCCCTGGGGACACAATGACAAACAAGGATCCAATCCCTGCTGGGAAAGAGTTTACATTCTAAGAGGGGAGACAGCCAGGACACATACAAATGAGAGTTATAAAATAGAAAAATAGCTAGTGAAGAAACCCAACTAACTTGCAGAGGAGGTAAGCACAAGGCAGTTTAGGAGGAAGACCCTGGCAATGAGAGTATCTAAAAAAGGGGTTTCATGAGAAAGATGGTGTTGGGGAAGCTGAGGCAAGGGTGAGGAGGGAGGACATTCCAGACAAGGGGGTGTTCCCTGGATCCCAACTCATTTTACCTACCCTTCCCTCCATCCATCTTACATCAGTGTCTCAGGGATCCATCTCCCCACTAGGAGGTGGTTTTCAGCTTCTTCCCCTCATTCCCTGCAGAATCAAAGTCAGCATCACAGGTTGAGATCTGCAAGGGCACCTTCGAGGTCAATGAGCTCAGTCCCTTCATTTTGCAGATCTCACTCCTTACTGGTCTTGCACACAAAAATACCCTAGTCCCCACTCTGGCTTCCAGGCTCCCCAAGTCAGACAGCAGGGGCCTGGAGCAGGCTCTGAGCTCTACGGGCTCCGGCTCACTGGTTTTTTCCCTGCCTGACTTCTGGTCTCTTTGGCAGAACCCCAACTCCCTCCCAATCAATGTCTTAGCCATATAGCCCCCTCTTTGTCCTGTTCAATTCCATGGATCCAACTACCTTTGAGCTCATGGCTTAATTCTTTCCCTTCTACTTCAGTCTCTGGAAGCCCTGCCTCCTCTCAGCCCTCAAACAATTTATAACTTAGAAAACTTAATTTTGACTTGACCCCAAGTACCTTGTCTTAATGCTAAACTCAAAGTTGCCTATCACTTCCCTTTCCCTCTGTATATACCCAGCCTTGACAAGAATATGGTTCCCCAACATGTGGAGGAGTGCTGGCACTTTTTTCCTTAACCTGGCCCCTGCCTAAACCCTTTCAGGGCTGTTTGGGGGAAAACAACTTATTTCCTCCCCTAGAGATGCATAGTGAAAAACCTAGGGGAAAAGGAGGTAGGGAAAAATTGCAGGGGAAGCAGCCCTGACAGGAGAACAGGAGGACTCTGGGTGGGAGGTGCTCTTGTTTTGTCTGAGGAGATGGCGCAGAAAGACTAGCGAATGTTCAAGTTGTCATACTTCACTGGGAAAACTGGTAGACCAGGTGGCCATTCTGGAGAGCTGGCCAGCACTAAACTGGGTCCCTGGAAATTGAAAAAAGTTAGAAAGAGTCCATTGCCTTTCTACTAACAGGGTGCAGCTAGGTTAGGATTTTGGGAGAAGGCTTCTGGCCCTTAGAACTGGGTGTGATTCTGGAAAGCAACATATGAAGTTTGTCCCATGTTCTTGAAGAAGACCACGTTTCAGGAAGTTGATGCCATGACAAGCACATGAACTGGATTGGAGTGGGTGTTAAGTTACCAACCTCACTTTTTCCTCCAGAGTCATCTGGGTCTAGTGGCCAATATGAATCAGGGTGACTGGAGAGGGCCCTGGATGCCAGACAATCAGGCTCAAGTGACTTGCCCAAGGTCACACAACTAGCAAGAGTCAAGTATCTGAGGTAAAATTTCAACTCCCATCATCCTGACTTCAGGGCCAGTGCTCTATCCACTGTACCATCTAGCCACATCTATCTTTGGGACTAATGGCTGCCTGCTCAAGGGTCTCAATTCCACCAAACTTTCTTCTATTATGTGGAAAGAAGGACTACAAGGTGCTCTGGGTTTTCTGGCACTCCCAGTTGTACAATTCAACCAAGTTTTTGGAATTGGGGCTATGGGCCAAGAGAACGAGAAAAGTCTCCAGAGAGTACAGGGAAGGCACAAGTAGCCCTTTGTGTCCTGAGAGACCCAAGGGTGAAACAAGGAACTTCCTGCCTCCACCCAAATCAGAAGCCCCAAGGCCTACAGAAATCTGATCCTGATGATATGGTCTGATAAGAGAGAATGCTTGTTCTGGAAGCTAGACTTCTCAATGCCTCCCAATGTCATTTTAGCCCTTCTGGCTGCTGTCTCCTACTATTGGCTCCTCTTGAACTGGAAACACATAAAACTCCCCTTCCCACTCGACTCAGCTTTTTGACTCCCCTACTGCCTCATCCTGCCTCACCCTTCTTGTACTTAGAAGATTTGTTGAATCCCCCTACTGGATTTCATCTTAGCTTTGACCCAATGTCCACCGTCCAAATCTTTTTGGAAGCTGATGGTGTCCTCTAGCCTCTTAGCTGTTCTTCCTTCTTTGGGATTATCTGCAAATTTACTAAGCATGCCACTTATGGTCAATCTTCATTCTTTTTTGGCTTTTAAGCCCCAGCCATGCATCTGAGTATGGGGCTCTTCTGTACCTATCTGGCATCATGGCACCCTTTGGTAGTAAATCTGGCACCCCTTCTCAGAACTTGCTTTGGTTCCTACATTCAGAATAGAAGGAAATGGGGCAACTAGGTGGCACAGTGGTGGGACATTGGCCCTGGAGTCAGTAGGACATGAGTTCAGATCTGGCTAGATAATAATTACCTAGCTATGTGTCCTTGGGCAAGACACTTAACTCCATTGCCTTGCAAAAACAAAGAACAAAAATAGAATAGAAGGAAATGCTAAATTTCATTTAGCGATAAGCAAAAGTGAAGATATCATTTTTATTCCTATCTAAGGGATTCAAAATGATGCAAGAAGAACCTATTGAAATCTCTTCCCAGACCCCCTTGAGGATCTGGGAACTCCAAGTTAAGAACCCATGTACTAGAGGCATCTTGATGAAGTGAATGGGGCTTCAAGTTTAGAGGATACAGATCCCACTTCAGATACTGGCCAATTACATGGCCCTGACCAAGTCACTTCCCCTCTGTGGGATTCAGTTTCCTTTTCTGTGCAATTGTGAGGTTGGACTTAATGACTTTTAAGGTTCTTTCCAGCTCTAAGTTGGGAAGTCTATGACATTCTATTTCTATCAATCACTGATAAAATCAAAGCAGCCTTTGTCTAGCATTGGAAAGCTGGGGGATTAGATGGCTTGGTGTCTGGGCTGAACCCTTGCTCCAGAGCATGCTTGACCTTACCTCCAACCAGGCAAGATCCAGACACTGGAGCCCCTTGAAGGCCTTTTTCAAGTACAGCACCAGTATACAATATGAACACTGGGACATGGGAAGGAGATGATTGACCGTCAAGTCACTGCATGCCTCCTGGAACCCTCCCTGACCTTTCATTCCAGGGGGACCCATAGACAGTACTGAACTGTGAATCTCCAGAACTATATTCAGCCCCTGGAGAGGGTTGCCACATCCTGAAAAATTCCCAAGGAGCCAGCCTGTGTTAACACAGGGAAGGGGAAGAGCCTGGGTAAGGAGAATTGGTGTGGGATGGGAGGAACATGGAGGCTCAGGAGATACCTGGTTCTACCAGATCCTCCTAGGGTTTACTAGGCAAGAGCCTATGTGAAACTGCAGATCAGGGACTGGAAATCTTTAAGTGATACTATTCTTGTACAGAAGCTCGGTCCTGCCCCCATGTGTCTGAAAATGTCTTAGCAAGTTTGGGAAAAACCATAGGGGCAAATGGAGAAGGGTTGGGGAAGTGGCCATAGAGGTACCTTTACTGGGACTTGGCTGCCACCTGGTAGCCAGTCACACTTAAACCAGTCTCAGGCCACTCAGCTCCTGCATTCAAAAATCTGCCAGGCCTTAGTTGGCAGGCCCACAGCCGGCTAACCTGCAGAGTAGAAATGCTTCCACTCCTTGTTGATCTCAGTGAGAGCTTCTCAAATGTTATCGTTGTTGATGTCATATTAACTTTTGTGTCAGGAATTATGTATTCAGTGGAACCAGGAAAGATTTCCTGGGAGTTGGGTCTCTAGACCCATCATCTGGGCCTCTCTTTCTCAGCCCTTCCCAGCCTGGGAAGAGCAGATACAAACTACAGCTGGGAGTAGGAGCTGGGAACTGTAGAAGTCTGGGGGTGTAGAGATCCCACCTTTTGAGAACTTTTGACCCAGAGAGAGAGAGAGTAAAGCTTTGTGAATCTTGGCTTTGATACCTTTGTGGTTCATTTGTGATCATTTGTTAGAGGCTTGACTGAAAGAAACCAATATTGATCAAGAGAGTTTCCTAAACAAAGAAATACTTCAAAGGAGGTCAGAGGCTTGGAGATCAAGACCTGAGAAGGACCAGGGAGGTCATCTCCCTCCTTTCAGAAGATCAAATAGAAATGAAGTGTCCTTTGAGCAGCGTGGCAGATTATAAAAAGACCCAAGGTCAGGCTATTCTGCCCTTGGGAAGGTAGTGATGAAAAGGCTCATGATGATGACCTGAGTCAAAAAACAAGTGGGTGGGGTGTTTGGGTTGAACAAGCAGCTGAAAACCCAGGCCTGCAGGGCTGTCCTACCCTTGTGTTCCAAAAAAAAAGAGATTTTAAGGAAATTTATAGGACATGACCAACTCCAAGTTTATGAGCAATCTGATTCAATCTGTCAGACACAAAAGGACATTAGAAATGGATGGCTGATAGAAGTGGAATTTGAGGGGATGCATATCAGTTTTTATCAGTTGGGGAATGGCTGAACAAGTTAGTGTATATGAATGAAAATGGAGTACTATTGTTCTGTAAGAAACCATGGACCACACTTTAGAGAAGCACGGAAAGATTTGCATGAACTGATGCTGGATGAAGTGAGCAGAATCAGGAGACCATTGTATATGTTAACAACATTGGGAGATGACCAACTATAATGGATGCAGCTCCTCTTAACCAGTTTAGAGATCTAGGACAATCCTGAGGGACCCGTGTGGATAATGCCATCCACATCCAGAGGAAAAAATCTAGGAAGTCTGAATCTGAGCAAAGCAGACTGTGTTTGCTTTTTAAAACTTCCTTTATATTTTTCCTTTCTTTCTCATAGTTTTTTTCCTTTAGTTCTATTTTCTCTTTCACAACATGGCTAATATGGAAATGTGTTAAATATGATTGTACAGGGGAAGCTAGGTGGCACAGTGGATAGAGCACTGGCCCTGGAGTCAGGAGGACATGAGTTCAAATCCAGCCTCAGACACTTAATAATTACCTAGCTGGGTGGCCTTGTGCAAACCACTTAACCCCATTGCTTTGCAAAAACTAAAAACAAATATGATTGTACATACACAACTTTTACCAGATTGGTTTCTACCATGGAGGGGTGAGGGTGGGAGGGGAATGGAGAGTAGTAGAAAAATTATGGAATTCATAAACTTGAAAATGGATGAATGTTATAAACTATCTTTGCAAGTAATTGGAAAAATTAAAGGAAATTAAAATAAAAAAGAAATGGATGCTTGTTGCACCCAACTGAGGTGAAGTGGGGAGTGAAAGTTATTGAGAAGGACCTTTCTCCCATGTTTGTTTTTCTTCCCAGTGTCCAGCACTGATTATAACCCCCCCCCAAAAAAACCCAAAGTACACCCAATCCTACACTTTTCTGCTTGTCTCCAGTAGAAGTTTGAATTGGAAGAAGGAAACAGCAGATTAGATGGCACTACCACTTGCTACCTTCTCCTCCTCGAATTCTGGCTGTTTGAGGGAAGGGAAAATTCTGCCCTCTAGTCCTCATCTTACATTAGCTTCTTCTCTAGGTGGTACAATCGAGAAAGTACTGGACTAGGAGTCATGAAAACCTGAGTTTGAATTTAACCTCAGATACTTTCTAGCTCTGTGAGCTAGTAATCCAGGAAAGTTATTGAAATCCTCTCAACCTAGTTTCCTCATCTATAAAACAAGGATAATAATAGCATCTATCATACAATGTTGTTGTGACGATCCAATGAGTTAATCCATGTAATATGCTTTGCAAACTTCTCCTGAGTTTTGAATAAACATGATTCTCCCCAGAGTCTTTGTGGCCTGCCTAAGCTTTGCCAGAGGTCCGTTCCCCCCTCCCCAGATTTGGAATTTTAAAGTCCCTTGCAAAATCAGCTGGGCTAAACTGGCACCTGTCCTCATCCAACATCTCACCAAATACATACAGTACTTAACAGAATAGAGGTTATTTACTAATACCCCAGGAAGTCACCTGGGAACACCCAACCCAACAAACAGGCAACAAGGTAGGCACCAGACATTGTGCAAAGTTGGCCATCACTTGACAGATTGCTTCAGGACTAAATCATATGACAGACTGTGTATTCTCTGCAGCCTTTGAAGCAAAGATACAACACAGTGTGGACCGAATCTCTGGTGCTTGAGGTAGTTTTGTCCTAAAAACGAACACCCAAAAACTCTTATCTACCAGTCAGTGCCAAATCATCCATATGGAAAGCCATCTGTTACAGTAAATGGAGAAATATTGAATGTTTTGTATAAGTCACTTACCTTGGC
Source organism: Macrotis lagotis (assembly GCF_037893015.1). Taxonomy (NCBI): domain Eukaryota; kingdom Metazoa; phylum Chordata; class Mammalia; order Peramelemorphia; family Peramelidae; genus Macrotis; species Macrotis lagotis. The sequence continues at coordinate 74,366,127 of NC_133666.1, forward strand.
AGTAGACTTTCCAGGAATGTCCCACATAGGTGATGAGGTTGACACATGCATTACCAGAGCTAGCTCAGTATTTGGGAGACTCCTAGAGAAAGTGTGGGAGAGAAGAGGCATTAGACGACTACCAGATGGAAGGTCTCCAGAGACATTGTGCTGACCTCATCACTGTATGCCTGTGAGACCTGGACACTCTACTGGCACCATGCCAAGAAACTGAATTGCCTCCATTTGAGTTGTCATAGGAAGGTTGTGAAGATCACCCAGCAGAAGAGAGCAGACACTGAGGGCTCTTTGTAAGCTTAGTTACCAAACATTCAAACTCTACTATGAAGAGCACTATGATGGGCTGACCACATTGTTTGAATGAAGCACATTTGCCTAAAAAACTATATAGACCTCACACAAGACAAACACTACCCTGATGGTCAGAAGCAGTGATACAAGGACACTTTCAAGGTCTCTCTGAGGAACTTTGGTATTGATTGTGAGACACGGGAGATACTAGCACAGGACAGCCCAGCATCAAATAAGGCACTGTGCTATATGAGTAAAACAGAAGAACTTCAGTAGCTCAAAAGAAATGTGAGTTGTGCAAATTTAGAGCTGTTTACACTCCAAATGTTCATATGGACTATTTTTGCCCAACCTGTGGTAGAGCCTTCCAAACTCATATTGGTTTGATCAGCCACAGTTAGATGCCCTGGACCTTGATCCCCAACAAAGAGAAATCATTTTGGTTATCTTCAATCATAAAGCTCAACAACTAACCAACCAATCTGCATGCAAGATACATCACAGCATTACCTAAAGCAAATGAACATAGAAATAACCCTGCTCTTCTCAAGTGCATTTGTGTGGGACTATTCCCTCACACTGCTATAATTAAAACCAAATCTGACTTCCTGACCTTCTTCAGATGATGATATATGAATGTTAGTTTTTTAGGGTCTCCATTGCCTGGGTCCAAAACTTTTCCAAGGAGATTAGTACTTCCCTTGTTATTTTTCTTGGGAAACCTACATATGAGTTTTCATTTTTGTGTTTCTAAAGTAATTATTCCACTTTGTATCTTCAACCCATATTTTAACCTGTTTCTGAATTATTTGCATGTGGGGCTTCACAGCAGGTATACTTCCAGACATCCCTGGGTCTATTTTGCAAGTCACAATGTCTAGCAACTCTTAGAAACTAGGTGGATTCTCCTTGAAGAGCCATCTACTCAACTGTTCTCTAATGGATTCATTTTCCTTGAGACTTGGGCACACTCATTGCAACCTGACCTCCTCATCCATTTCAATTTTTATTGTCCCTAATTCAACTAATCTCTGTCCATTTAGCAGTTGCCTGAAAAGTCACATGACTTTCCATCTTTGCTCTGAGATGTAGCTGCATCCAATGTGTAATATGCTTGACTGGGTGTTTCTCCATCCCTAAAACATTATTTTACTGTGTCCTATGTGAAGTTCTGGCCATCAGGCCTTGCCAAGGACATTTCCTTTAAGGCTCTCCATCAGCCAGGTTCTCTTCCCCACTGTTTCCAATACTCATGTAATCCAGGTCTCCCATATTTGTTTCCTGGGGGGGGGCACAACAGCTTTTGAAGACCAAGACAGAAAGGAATCAGAATTTGGGTCAGTTGAATCTGCAAGGGAGTTCTCTCTTGCCTCAGTTTCCTCACCTGTAAGGTAGGAATAATAACAGCACCTGGCTCACAGGCCAGTTGTAAGACTCTGGTAAGATTATGGATACTATGGGCTAACATAGAAATCAAGAATGTCTAAGCTGGAAGGGGCTTCAGTAGTTCAACCCAGACCTGAACAAGAGTACCTAGATCTGTCACATCTGGGAGCAGGAAGCAGCCAGTCCCTGCTGGAAGAACTTTCCGAAGAGTTAGAGCAACACTAGCTAGTATGATGGCAGTCTAGGGACTGGCTGCTTCATTTATTGGCTCCTGACTTTTTTTTCTTAGAAAAGGTGGTTTTTCTAAGTAAATATGTCATCAGCACATACTGGCCTTTTTACCTCTCTATTCCCTAGGTGAATCTGGTCTGATGAGGATGCTTCCCATTGTGTCTTCATAATGGTGGGAATTCTGGGGTTCCAGGAAATACTTTGAAAAATTGTATATTCTTTTAAGAGGGAAGTTTTGTGAGGGGGGGTCACTGAGGGATGTATTTTATTGAAGATTTTTTTCTGTATCTCTTTTGGTTTTGATTCTCTTCACCCTTTCATTTCAAACAAAAATGAAAACTCACATGAAGGTCACATGAATGACATTGAAGTAGTCCAGCTTGGAATCAACATGGTCTGAGTTCACCTGCCATCTGCTCCTTGGTAGCTACTCGGGCCTGGCCAAGTCAATGAATCAATAGGTCATCTAAAGTCATGCCAGGCATTGTCTTGTTGATGCAGACAAAAATGCACAAGTGCCGGCTTTCTTTCTTTTTTTAGGGGTTTTTGCAAGGCAATGGGGGCTAAGCGACTTGGCCAAGGCCACACAGTTAGGTAATTTTAAGTGTCTGAGGTTGAATTTGAACTCAGGTACTCCTGAATCCAGGGCCAGTGCTCTATCCACTGTGCCACCTAGCTGCCCCAAGTGCCTGCTTTCAAGAACCTTTTATTTTATTAGGACAAAGAAGAGAGAAAGCCCAAAGTAATTGGGGGAGGGAAGATATTGGTAGTTGGGAAGGTGTTAAGGCTAAAGGGTTGTTTCCTGTAAAACTCTCCACTTATAAGACATCAGCACAACATCTCACACCCTATATCAAAATAAGGTCAAGATGGGTAGAGGATTTAGACATAAAGTGCAATAGTATAGATAAATTAATCGACCAACAATACTCTATCATCTGATCCATGGAAAAAGGGATACATTTTTGACCAAACAAGAATTAGCACACATTATAAACTGCAAAATGAATGATGTTGACTATATTAAATTTAAAAAATTTCACACTAATAAAATCACTGCTGCCAAGATTAGAAAGAAAGAAGAAAGCTGGAAAACAATCTTTACAACCAGGAGCTCTGATAAAGGTCTTATTTCTAAAATATATAGAGAATTGCATTAAATTTATAAGATCACAAGTCATTCATCAATTGATAGATGGTCAAAGGATATGAACAGACAGTTTTCAAATGAAGAAACTAAAACTATATATAATCATATCAAAAAATGCTCCAAATCACTGTTGATTAGAGAAATGCAAATTAAAACACCAATGAAGTATCATCTCACACCTATTAGATTAACCAAAACAAGAAAAAGGGAAGACGATCTATGTTGAAAAGGTTGTGGGAGGATTGGGACATTGATGCATTGCTGGTAGAGTTGTGAACTGATCCAACTTTTCAGGGGAGCGATATGGAACTATGTTCAAAGAGCAATAAAACTGTTCATACCCTTTGACCCAGCAATTCCAATTCTAGGTCTGTATTCAGAAGAAACTGTAAAAAATGGGGAAAATCCTACATGTTCCAAAATAATCATAGCAGCTTTTTTGTAGTGGCAAAGAATTGGACATTGAGGGGATGCCCATCCATTGGGGAATGGCTAAACAAGTTATGGTACATGAAGACTATGTTTTAAGAAGCCATGAATGGTCAGACTTCAGAGAAGCACAGAATGACTTAGGAGATCTGATGCTGAGCAAAGGGAGCAGAGTGAAGAGAACAATGTGCACATTAACAACAACATGGTGAGATGGTCAACCTTAATGCAAGTGGCTCTTCTCAGAAGTCCAGAGTGCTAGGACAACTGTATTTGAATGGTTATAGACTATTATAGCCAACCAAGAGGAAGAAAAGCAAAACAAAACAAAACACACAGAAAAAAATAACCCTTCTGAATCTGATCAATACTTTATAAAAATGATCTCATATATCTATTTCCCTTAATCCTAATTCCTCATGTCAAAAATTACTAATTTCTAAATATGTTTAAAGAAATATGTATGTAAAATGCTAACCGGACTGTTCCCTACTGAGGGGAAGGGGGTGGGAAGGGAGGGTGGAAGGAAATTTTGTAAGTTGGAAATTTGTATGTACAAATGGATGAAAATAAATAAATACATTTTAAAATTTAATAATTAAAAAAAAAGACATCAACACATGTCCTGAGCTAATCACAGCCAAGCTGTCCGCTTCTTGTGCTAGGCAAAACATCATGTAAAAGCCAAAGAACCCTGAACCTCTGGGTCTTTGTACTGACCATGAGCCTTGAACCCACATTATCTCAGCAGCTGCAGATGAGGAGGGAGTACATTGCAGACTTGGAAGGCAGTCTGTGCAAAGGCATGGAGGGGGGAAATATGGAATGTTGTATATAAGAAGCAGCAAAGAGAGCCAGGATGAGTGGAACATAGAGTGCATGAAGAGGAGTGAAGGCTAATAAAACCCAAAATAAAACTCACCACCTTACACACTGATTCCAAAAGCTATATAATCCAAGTGTCCCGTATTTGTGTATGTGTGTAACACTCTTTGAATGGTAAGTTTAGGATACTATATTTGTTGTTAGGGGGAATCGGGAGCCACTGGAGGTTATTGAGCAATTTGCAGAATAAACAATTTCGTGAGGAAGAAGGGAGATGCTTTAGATAGATCATGGGCTCATAAGTAGAGGTGTCAAATAGTTGTGGGCCACACATGACTGACAAAAGTCTTGAATGTGGGTCAAACCAGATGAAAATATAGTTCCTGATTTTGATCTATTAATTTAAAAAAGTAAAATATAAATATATGGTTTTCTAAGTCTAAATGTAACCTGCTGGCCTCCATGATCTCTATGTCTATTTGAGTTTGATACTATTGATCTAGTCTATTTCCTTCATTTTTCAGATTAGGAAACTGAGGCCTTGATGTAGTTTGGTTGCTGTGGCTGTTGCTGTTGAGCCATTTTTCAGCTGTGTCAGACTCTTTGGGATGCAGTTTAGGGTTTTCTTGGAAGACAGACTGGACTGTTTTACCATTCCTTCTGCAGCTCATTTGGCAGATGAAGTCTTTCTTTCTACCCTTAGCTAGCATGGATCTAGTTCTTTGAAATTTGCACATTTCTTCCTACAGATTTTTATTGTATAAGCAGGATAATTCCTGAGGTAGGCCATAATTTTTTTCCATTTTCCAGAAGAGGAAAATGAGGCTCAGAGAGTGACTTGGCTCGTTAAATATCCAAGTTGGATTTGAAGCTAGACCTTCCTGCTGCTGAACCTAGCCTCCTATTCACTGTATCTGTCACTCTCAGTTTGTCCATCTGTAGTTAAAAATCCTCTCTATCACATAGGGTAAAAGAATGACGTGTCTTTGGAAGGCTTGGAAAGAATTCTTGGCCTGTGGATCCCATTGAAAGTGGATGACTGTGGGCTGACAGGTGACAGGAGCTGTAGCCAGCTCTTACCTGGTGAGATGATTGAGAAAAGTTCATGGTGAGTGTTCGCACATAGCAAAAGCAGCGAAGGTTGCAGGTCTGGCCTTGATTTACTGTTTGGTTGTTTGTGTAGACTAGAGAGTGTACTGGAGAAAATGTTAATGATGCGAATTAAACTTCAAAGAGTGTTACACATACAACCACCAGCCCAAGCAGGTTATTGAACAATTACCATGGAACCCGCTCCACATTGGTGCCTTTCTCCATGCTGGGAACAGTCTGAACCCAGCATCCATTGGTGATTTGAGTAGTTTCTTATACTGAATTTGTCTCTTGTGTCTATTATAAATTTGAATAACCTCGGTTTTTGGTAATAAGCACTCTTTGCATTACCTTCTCCCAGAAGTCTCAGAATCTGTTCTAGTCCCCAATGGTCTCACGACCTCTCGGAGTTTGAATTTCAGCTCTGTTGCTCGCTCCTTATGGGACCTTAATCAAGTCATGGAATCTTTGCCTAGCCTCAGTTGCTCCATCTGCAAAATGAGGCATTTCAACCAGATGCCCTTGTCCCTTCCTTTCTTTTTTCCCTTTCTGTGGTCTCCGATTTTCTGAGCACAGCTGGTAGCCTTGCCAAATAGGAGTTCAGAGGATGGAAGCAGAATGGCCTTGTTCTGCATGGCCCCATCTGGTGCACTTGGCAGCAAGGGGAAAAGGGCAAGGAGGCTGGATTTGCCTGGAACCAGAAGCGGTCAGGGGGTCGGAGGAGGCGGGGCTGGCGAGCTAGGTGGTCTGCAGGTGCCCATGCCCAGAATGACCCTTGACCTGCCTAGCTGCAGGGAGGGGCGCCCGTGGGGATGGGAGGGGTGGGAGGAAGACTGAGGTGGGGCTGACCGCTGGGAAAGCGCACCTGCCTGGCCTCAGTTTCCCCCTGGGCGTATGGCTGTAGTAAGCAGATGCCCTGGCAGCGCCCGCGAGACCCGGTGCTTGGGGACACCTACGGGGCGTCCCAGCGCAGGCCGCGGAGCCCAGGCCTCCCCTCCCACGCCCGAGGCGCGCCGCCAGCAGACCCCCGGGCCGCGGGCCTGTCGAGGCGGGCCGGGGGCGGAGCCGGCTGAGCTCAGCTTTGGGCCTGCGCGAGATTTAAAGGGGTCGCCAAGCCGCCCCGGGCCGGGCCTCGCTCCCCCTTGCGCCCTGCCTCTCGGTGGGGAAATGGCGGCCGGTCCCTAGGAGGACGCCGAGGCCGGAGCCTGCCCCTGCTCCCGGGCCCCGCCCGGAGGAAAGCAGTGCGAGTAGGACCGGCGGGGTGCCCAGCCGCGGCCGGGCCGGCCCCTGGGGAGGCCCCTTGGGCCTAGTGCAGGCTGGCTGGCTGGTCCCCCGCCCCGCCTCCGGTCCGGCCCCGCCCCGACCCCGCCTCCGGCCCGGCCCGAGCCGCCGCCGCTAGCGCCGCGGCCACCACCCGGCCAGAGGCGAGATGAGGAGCAGGAGCAACTCGGGGGTCCGGCTGGACGGCTACGCCCGCCTGGTGCAGCAGACCATCCTGTGCCACCAGGTGAGAGTGGGGGGCGGGGGCCCTGCAAACCCCAGCCTTGCCCTTGGCCAACTTGGCTTGGCCGCCCGGCCTCAATTTCTCCCAGCAAGTGGAGACAAGCGTCCTGGGGGATGGCGCTGCATGCTCCCCACAAGCGCCTGGCTCCCAGGAGGTGCCCAACAAAGACTTTCCGACTGAGCATGGGGCGCGAGGTCCTGACCTGGGACCAGAGCCCCCCCCGAGATCACCCTTACTCTTCCTTCTAAACCGCTCCCCCCCAGTCTGGCAAAACCCCACCCCCCACCCCCCACCCCCGTCACACACAAAATCCCAAGGCATGGCATGATCCTTTGTTCTCCTAGGCCGTTCCTTTTGGTCTGGCCTTAGCTTGGGAAAGTTGAGGGGCCCGTGGAGATCCTCACCCCTGGCTCTTCGGCTTACAAAGAGGGGAAGTCAGGGCCCCAGAGGGCAAGGGACTCAGGATCACAGAATAACCCAGATACAGATGACCTTGGAGAGCACTGAGGCCAGTCCTCTCCTAGTACAGAGGAGGGAAACTGAGGCCCAAAGACAGGCAGCAGCTAGCCTCAGTTCACACAGCCAGGAAGGAGGGGGGACACTCTTGCACAGTTAGGGTTCATAATTCCTTCTTCCCAGACTTGTTGTCAAGCTGTGGTCCTATTCAGAGTGTCAGCGATTCAGATTTAAAGGCCAGACTCCAGCCTTAGAATAACAAGCTTTGCTGTTTCAGAGGGGAGCCAAAGAAGGAAATGATGAGCCCATTTCCTGGATTAGGTTTCCTCCAGCTCCCGGGAAATTCAGGGACCTTCCAGGTAGCTTCCATCTCCCCACCCTTCCGTCTTTGGGCCTCCTCTGACTTCCATTTTTGGCTCTGCAGAATCCTGTGACTGGCTTACTTCCAGCCAGCTATGAGCAGAAAGATGCTTGGGTCCGGGATAATGTCTACAGCATCCTGGCAGTATGGGGCCTGGGCCTGGCTTACCGCAAGAATGCTGACCGAGATGAGGACAAAGCCAAGGCCTATGAATTGGAACAGGTGAAGAAATCCCTCATAGCACCAAGGTCCCCACTCTGGGGCACCCCCCCCCCCCAACCAAAGAGCTGGGAGGAGGAGAGGCAACTGAGACTTAGTTGGCAGAATTTAGCCAAGAAAACTAGGCTTTATAGTTCTTTGTCCTCTGGTCCCCTCTACTCTTGGGACATTCTGAACCTGCTTTTCCAAAAGTTGGCCCAACTCTCTCTGTCTCTGTCTCTCTCTTGCACTCTTCCTTCTCAAAAGCAGCCTGTGCTGTTTCCTGGTGGGGGGGGGGGGTGTTCCCTAAAGCTCAGATTCCTCCTGGTAAATAACAGTAGCTCCCAATTCCCAGCCTATTTGTTCTAAGAATACTCTTTGGGGTAAGTCCATGGGGCTGTCCCTTATGTTTGCCTCATGATGTTTGACTAAGACTAAGAGCCATTCCAAGTGGACACAAGGAAAGACTGTTCTTTGACTTCCACAACTCTAGCTACCCCTTTCAGGCCCCACTGGTTTGCTCAGAGATCTTATTGTAGGGGCACCTTTAGTTACCAGCACCTAAATTGGCAGACAAGGCTCAGGAAGACTACACCAGCCATTATGAGTGATAAATGCTGCTAGACCCAGCCAAGACCTGAGACCAAACACTTGGATTCTGATCCTACCCAGCTCTGTTCTTGATGACTTTGAAACCTGTACCAAAGTCACCCCTCCTCTCTGGGCTTTCTTTTCTTGATCTTTATAACAAGACATTGACAGATGAGACTTCTGACTTCTCCAAGTTTGAAATCCTTGGTCTCATGACTTGACCAAGGGCATGTGGTCCTTAGAGCCAAAACTTTTGGTGTTCATCTGATGAGGAAAGCCAAATGCAATCACTTTGGGGGCCAGGAGACCTCCCAGCTGCCACCTCCAGGGTGGTGTCAGGGTTAGGACTAGGACATGGGAATGGATAGAATGTGTTCTTGAGCTGGACCAGTAACCTGCCTGGGAAGACTCAGGGCTACAGGGCAAAGGGTAAGAGAAGATAGGTAGAGGGATAGAAATGAGGGGAACAGACAGGAGAACAAATAGAGAAACTTTCTTGATTTCCCATAAAAAGTTTGAAAGCCTCTATTCCTAGGGCTGGTGTGTGTGTGTGTGTGTATGTGTGTGTGGTGTATGTGGTATGTATGTTTGTGTATGTGTGGTTTGTGTGGGAGGTATGTGTGTGTATGGTTTGTGTGTGTGGTATATGTGGTGTGTGTGTTGTGTGTGTGTGGTTTGTGTGTGGGGGTATGTGTGTCTGTATGGTGTGTGCGTGTGGGTGTGTGTCCTAAACAACTTGAGCTGTATGATGTGCTTTGTAAAGCAGGGCTGCCTGATGGGGAAGCCCCTTGTCCTTCGTAGGGGGGAAGGGAATTAGGAATCACAGCTCATAACTTTATCCTCCCAGCTTATTGTCAATCAATTAAAAATAGACCTCTGATCTTCCTTTCCATCCTTAGGGGAAGGCCATTGCTTTATGTGCAGTGTCTTGAAGGCACTTGTTGGGGTGACATAAAAAAGGACTCCTCTCTCCCCTGCACCCCAGCAGAAGTAGTGAGCCTCATTCTCCACATGTCCTTGGTTCCCCTCAAGCTCTCATTGCTTCCTCTGCCTGGCTGGGCTCCATGGCCAGTGTGGGACAAAAGCTCCATACAAAGTGGGGCCAATCTCTGAACTTGGGCCACAGGATTTGTTCTGTAAGAGTGGGGCAGGTCTGGGGCCTGGGGGAGGGGGGATTCCAGGGCCATAGTCAGGGCTCCTTAGGCCCCAGTGGGGAAGCCATAGCTCAGTATGTCTGGCAGGATGGGTAGGTTGGGGGTGGTTTCACTTTAGGCCCCAAGCCTCCACACTTGTATATAAACTGAAGCTCCTTGTTCCCTGGAAGAGGTCCAGATGGGTGTTCCTGAGCTCTCTCCAAGGCGACTCTGGGGCCTGAGGGCTGAGTGGGCCTCCCAGGCTTCAGTGGGACACCCTCCCTTCCTGCTAGGGGCCAGCAGGAGGGCAACCCCTCAGCTCTTTTGGTGAGCCTCTCAGGGACAAATGCTGCTCAGCTTCTCTCCTTGCTCTGCTGAGTAGTTTTCCACCCTGCTCCCAGCCCCCCCCCCAGTGCTCTTCTGTGTGTTCCTGAAGCAGATACCATGCCAGTACTCAGTGGGGATAGAGTTACAGGCTTTGTAAAGGTCGGGGCCCAGTTGGGCTTGCTGACTCAGGGCGTTCCTGTCCTGGGCTGTGGGGCTAATGGGCTGCTTTTCTGTTCCTCCCTGCAGAGTGTTGTGAAGCTGATGAGGGGGCTGCTGCAGTGTATGATCAGACAGGTAGGCCACCACCATCACCAGGAGCTTCTGCTCCTCTTTCTCCTCTCCAGCCCCAATGATGCCTCAGACCACTGACTGGCTCCTTAAGATGGCTAGCCTCGAACTCCAGCTCAGTAGCACTTAACTCTATGTGACCTTGGGCAAAACACATCTCCTTTTGTGACCTTCATTTCCTTCTCTGTCAAATGACTTCTGAGCTGCCTCCCAGCTCAGAATAGAGGGAAACCTGCCCACAGCTGCCCAACTGTCAACTCTGCCCTGACCCATCTTGTACCCTGTTCCTTGGCCTTCTCTCCTGCCAGGTAGCTCAAGGAATTACTGTCAGTAATAGCAGTGGAAGCCACATATGATCAGCATTGTAAAAGACAGAGAAGGAGGGAGAATAGAGAGACAAGAAAGACAGAGACAGATGGGTACAGAAAAGGAAACATACAGAAAGACTCGCAGAGAAAAAGAGGACAGACACAGATAAGGGAGAGCTGAGAGAGACATGGACAGAGAGGGACAGAGAGATAAATACACTCCCCCCAGAGAAAGACAAAGAGAGAGAGCAGGAAGGTGGGAGAAGGGGAGAGAGAGAGAGAGAGAGAGAGAGAGAGAGAGAGAGAGAGAGAGAGAGAGAGAGAGAGAGGAGGGAAAGACACTCAGAAAGCAATAGGGAGCAGGAGGGGAAGAGACAGAGAGGAGGACAAGGAGGAGAGGAAGACATACACAGAAAATGAGAAAATGAGAATGGAAAAAGCCCAGAGCCTCCCTCTTCCAAGGACTCAATCTGACTTCATTTCTAGGGTTTCCCTCTAAGAGGAGAAGCCACATCCCAGCCTGGTGAGGTCAGGCCCATGGCTACAGTCCCGAAGCCTTGTCTGTCTCTGGCATCCAGGGATCAGACCTTCCAGGACTCCCACTGTCCCCCAGTGTCCCTCCTGCTGGACAGCTCCACTGCTGCCCCTGTCTTCATGTGCTTTGGCCTTGCCACTTGGTGTCCCATATAAGCTCTGGGAAGCAGAGATGCTTGTTCCATCCAGAGCTTTCCAAATCACTTCCAGGGACCCCTCCCCATATCCTCTGTGGTGGTAGTAGAAGACAATCCCAGGATGACAGGGATCCCACCCCTCTACTCTAAGCTCCCTCTGGGCCAGCCATATACGCACCTGTCACCCTGCCATGTATTCTGCCAACCTTTGTCTTTCTCTTCCTCCCTCCCTCCCTCCACACCCTTGAGGCTCCTGAACAACTGGCATCTGATGGACACCTGCTATCTCAGAGAGCTCTTTTCTGAACGTCTTGACTTTGACCAACTTTCCCCTTGTTGTGGGGCTGGGAAAATTGTTTTCATGTCATGTGGGCTGGGCCTGGGTTGAGACCAAAGGGATACTGCCTTCCTGCCCAGATAAAGGCAGTGAAAAGAGTAGAAGGAGCCAGGGGAGTCACAGACATCTTGAAGGAGGAGCAGGTGGCAGATCATCTGGCTATGGTGGCATCTTGAGAAAGCTTCAGGGAGGGACTGTACTGTCATCTTGGTGGCAGGCAGGATTTGGAGATAGTTCAATTTTTGTTGTTATTTGGTTGAGTCTGACTCTTGGTAACCCTAGGGACCATAGCATGCCAATGCCAACTGGTAGAGTTTTCTTGGCAAAGATACTCCAGTGCTTTGCCTTTTCCTTTTCCAGCTCATTTTACAGATGAGGAAACTGAGGCATGCAGGGTTTACTGACTTCCCCAGGGTCACATAACCAGTAAGGGTCTGGGTCCATATTTGAACTCAAGTCTTCCTGGTACCCGGTCTAGCCCTTAAACTAACTTGAGAAATTAGAGGCTGCTAGAAACAACTAGGAGACCAGTGTATCAGTACCATTGAGAGATCCCAAGAGCACTTCTAAGGTGCTAACTGGGAGGGGAGAGAGGGTTGGACGCTAGTGGTGGTGTGGGAGCTGATGAGGGATATGGATGCAGCCAAGCAGGAGACTTTGAACTTGAGATGTTGGGAGGATACATTAGAGAAATCTGGAGAGGGCCAGGTTGAGTGGAGAAGATAACAGGGTCAGTCTGAGGTGGGGGCACTTGAGGAGAGAAATTAAAGGCAGACACATGTGAGAGGCAGTGTGCACACATGCAGGTGTAGCTATAGCTGTGGAAGGAGCAACTTGTCTACCCAAGTGTCAGAAAGGGTGAACTCTGAGAGAGCTGGTACCTTGCCCCTCTTGCCCCCCCCCCAAGTCTAGGTCAATGTCTTCTGCTCAGCAGTTCTTAGAAAATGTTGGTGGGACCTGGAAAAAGAGAACAGAGATGCCAGCCAGTCTGAGCTATTCTATCCTCAGTGGCATTGGGGGTAAGAAGGACCCCCAAACTCCAGTTCTGGAGCCCATACTAGTTTTCCCTGTCCTGTTTTAGGTGGACAAAGTCGAGTCCTTCAAATACAGTCAGAGCACAAAGGACAGTCTTCATGCGAAGTACAACACCAATACCTGTGCCACTGTGGTAGAGGACGATCAGTGGGGCCACCTACAGTTGGATGCCACCTCTGTTTTCCTGCTGTTCCTGGCCCAAATGACCGCCTCAGGTGAGTCAGGAGGGTGTGCCCATCCACAACACTTGATCAGAGGTGAGATGTCATTCTCAAATGCTTGGCCTCCCAAGGCTATCAGGAGGATGCAATGAGCTCTTGATGCAAGGACGTCAGAAAACCATCTTTCCCCCAGTGCTGAAGACCAGCCACTGGCCACTAAGAAGCAGTGATGTGATTGGCCTACATTGTGTTGGGATTGGAGGGAAATGACTAGTCACAAAAATCCAGTGGGACTTTCCCACCTTCTTGTACTTTCAGATCATCTTAATCTAACTTTGTTATTTAGGGCTCAAGTTCCCTCCCTTTTGGGGAGTGCCTCAGGGGCTTCTTCTGTCTCTGGGGCCAGTCCTTAAGATGATTACCTCTGTATTTTAAAGGAGAGGAAAAGATGGACATTTTGTCAGATTCCACTGGTTCCATGTCGGAAAATAGAATTACAAACTTTTATTCACCATAGACTCCGGTAGGATTATGAGAGCCCAAAGCTAGGACTGAAAGGGACCTCCAAGGTATCGCATATGACTCCTTTATTTAGAGGAGGAAACAGTCACCCAAGCAAGTAGTAGAAGTAATGGTGAACTGCTCCCCCCACTTGTTCTGTGAGAGCTGAAAAGGACTTTGAAGATGATCTTGGCCAATCCTATCTTGGCAGGGGATTTTTCATTGTCAGAGGGAGAAGATTTATGTTTATAGTCTAGGAATTCCTTCTACCAGGCAACTGGGGGCACCACATTGGGGAAGAGCCCTGGGCCTGGAGTCAGAAATACTTGTATGAGTCCTGCTATAGATGCTTACTAGCTGTATGATCCTAGGCAAGTCACTTCACCTCATTTGCCTCAGTTTCCTTAACTGTAACATGAAGATAATAACAACAGCTACTTCCTAGGATTGTTGTGAGAATAAAACAATGAGATAACATCTGGAAGGCATGCTTTGCAACTCTGAAAATGGTAAGACAACCATAGGCATACCCTCATTGTTGCTTGCCTTATCAGTAAAACCCTAGATGCTGATATTGTTTTGTTCTATGTCATAGATAGTCGAATAACCATGCTAGCAAACGCCATAGAGACCATTTTATAGAGGAGGAAACTAAGGTTCAGGAAGAGGAGCAACTAGCTCATGTATTGTGAATATTTTCCCTTGATAAGAAAGACATATAATTCACTTTTTTTAGCTAAGTCCACATCATGTTTTTTATTCTTTTTTTTTTGGTTTATTTATTTTATATTATTACAATAATCTTGTTGTGAGAGTGAATATAAATCCCTCCCCCCCAAAAGATAAAGAAACCTCAAGAACAGTGAGAGAGAAAAAAAAAGTACACTTCAACTGTGTTCAGATTCCAATGGACTCCAACTTTATCCTAAGTCCACCAGAGAAGTTGCTTCAATATTTTTCCCACAGTTGCTAATACTAGCTGTATTTCCCTCTACTCTTCCTCCCCACTTCCATCTTTTCTATTCTCTCTCTCTCCTTTCACCCTGTGCCTGCTCAGAAGTGTGTTGCATCTGAGGACCCTCTCCCACGATCTTCCCTCTCTTCTATCATTTGTTTCCTTCCCTCCCCCCATTCCCCCTTATCCCATCCCTTTCCTCTCATTTTTCTCTAGGGCAAGAGAGATTTCTCTGCCCTATTGACACAACATGATTTTAATAATAATGGGAATGGGGTAGCTAGGTGTCACAGTGGATAGAGCACTGGCCCTGGAGTCAGGAAGACCTGAGTTCAAATCCAGCCTCAGACACTTAATAATTACCTAGCTGTGTGGCCTTAGGCAAATCACTTAACCATTGCAAAAAAACTAAAAATAATAATAATAATGATGGGAAAATTGTTGTAGTTTTAGGAAACCATGTAAAAATATTTTCATAAAGATGTTTCCAGTTGGTGTACACTAATATGGGCACTTCTTCCCCAAAGAAAGATCAGCAGTCTAACTATAATTAGTAAGTTCTTGAAAGTTGCCTAAGAGGTGGATAAAATGAAGTGAACTGACTACTGAGAGCAAGTTGAGCAGCTGCTCCATTACTTTTAGCTTTCATTTTTCTCCAACTAGGAAAAATGACCTTTGGACTCAAGAGATTAGACTGGAAACTCCCTGAAGGCCTGAACTATCTTTCCTCTTTTTTGTGACTCTAGAATTTAGCACTGTTTGGCTCCTAGGAGGTGTTTAATCAGTGTTTATTGATTGATTGGTTGGTTCTGAGGCATAGTAAGAAATCTTCTGGTTGCCCTTGATGAATTCATGTCAATACCCAGAAGAACTAGCTCCTTGGTTCCTGAGAGACCAGGCAGCTGGGACTGCTGAACCACTCAGATGACAGTGGTACGTGAAGGATCATGGAAAATAGAAGGACTACAAGATTAGAAAAGGGTAAATGACATCCCCTCAGATACCACTCCCAGGCGGCATCCCCAGATGGCACCCTGATTTTCATAAAAGGGAAGAGAACAGAACCTACAAACAACAGGCCAGGGATCTTGGCTTCTAGTCTCAGAAAAATGCTAGAGTGGACCATTAAAGGAATGATTAGCAATAAAAGAGAAAGGAAAAACAGTAATTCCAAGACCAGGGCCTGACAGACTCAGCTCATTTCCTTTTTGACCAGGACTTCTCAAATAGCTGATGAGAGCATTCTCATAGACACAGTTTACTTGATTTTTGATCTAGTATCTTATATATTATTATTCATTATTGAAACATAACCTATGCACTAGCATAATTATATGGATTTTGTTGGTAATGTTTGAATTATCGAACCCAAAGAATAGTCATTAATAACCCAGTTATCATCTTGTCGGATGGGTAGTGAGGATCCCAGGCATGCCTGCTTATCCCTGTATCAATGACTTTGAGTGAGACCCAGAAGGTGTGTGCATTCAATAGTCAGGTATCTTAAAACTGGGAAGGAGAGATGCCCCAGCTGCCAGTCAGGATTCCAAGGGCTCTTGAGGGGCTCCAGCACTAGTCTGAGATGAAATTACTAAGGATGAATGGAAAATCTTACACATGGGTAGAGGTGTGGTTAGACAACAGTTCTAGTTGTTTTTTCAATTGTTATATATTTTTATTTTTCCAATTACATGTTATGAAAGTTTTTCAACATTCATCTACATGCATGTGCATATTTTTAAGTTACATGATTTCTTTCTACCCTCCCTTCCCAACCCCTTCCCCTCAGCGGCAAACAGTCAGGTGAATAATGGACATACACATTTGTATTTAACATATTTACAGATGAGTCATTCTCGGTGTGAGGAATTTGATTAAGGGAAAAGAAAGAAAACCATGAGATAGGAAAGAAATACAGAAGAGAAATTTTTAAAAAGTGAATGTATGCTGGTGGAGTTGTGAGTAGATCCATCCTTTCTGGAGAGCCATATGGAACTATGCTCAAAGAGCAATAAAATTGCTCATACCCTTTGACCCAGCAATTCCAATTCTAGGCCTATATCCAAAAGAAACTGTAAAAAAAGGGACAAGTCCCACATTTTCTAAAATATTCCTAGCAGCTCTTTTTGTAGTGGCAAAGAATTGGAAATTGAGGGGATGCCCATCCATTGGGGAATGGCTGAACAAGTCATGGTTTATGAATGTGATGGAATATTATTGTTCCATAAGAAACCATAAATGGTCAGACTCTAGAGAAGCATAGAATGACTTACGGGATCTGAAGCCGGGCAAAGGGAGCAGAACCGAGAGAACAATGTCCACAATAACAGCATTATGAAATGAACGACCTTGATGCTTGTTTCTCTTAGCAGTCCAGATTATCTAGGATAACTGTATTACACTAGCTATGGGCAATGTTATCCTCATCCAGAGGAAGAAAAACAAACAAAATACACAGAAAAAAACAAGACTTCCAAATCTGATGAGCACTCTATAAAAATTTCTCTCAATCCTAATTCCTCATGTCAGTTACTAATTTGTAAATATGTTTAACAAAATATCTATGTAAAATGCTAACCTGACTGTTCCCTGCTGAGGGGAGGGGGTGGGAAGGGAGGGTTGAGGGCAATTTTGTAACTTGGAAATAGGCATGTACAAATGGATGAAAATAAATAATTCAACTTTTTAAAAAGTGAATGTAGGGGGGTGGCTAGGTGGCATAGTGGATAGAGCACCGGCCCTGGAGTCAGGAGGACCTGAGTTCAAATTTGACCTCAGACACTTCATAATTACTTAGCTGTGTGGCCTTGGGCAAGCCACTTAACCCTAATGACTTGCAAAAACTAAAAAAAAAGTGAATGTAGTGTTCGTTCACATTCTGGAGGGTTTTTTTGTTTTGTTTTGTTTTGTTTTGTTTTGTTTTGTTTTGTTTTGTTTTGTTTTTCTCTGGATGGGGATGGCATTGTCCATAGTCAGTCTAATAGGGTTGTCCTAGCTTTCTGGACTGCTGAAAGGAGCTGCTTTCATCAAGGTTGTTCATCTCACAATGTTAATGTGGACACTGTTCTCTTGGTTCTACTCACTTCACTCAGTATCAGATCATTCCATGCTTCTCTAGGGTCTGACCATTTATGGTTTCTTATAGAACAATATATTTCATAGTATTCATGTATCATAACTTTTTCAGCCAATACCCAAAAGATGGGCATCCCCTCGATTTCCAATTCTTTGCCACCACAAAAAGAGCTGCTATGAATATTTTGGAACATGTGGGACTTGTTCCATTTTTTATGATGTCTTCTGGTTATTGGCCTAGAATTGGTATTGCTGGGTCAAAGAGTATGATCAGTTTTATTGCTCTTTGGGCATAGTTCCATAATACTCTCCAGAATAATGACAGCAGTTCTTTTATTTTTTTAATTTTTTTTAGTTTTTTTAGTTTTTTTAGTTTTTGCAAGGCAATGGGGTTAAATGGCTTGCCCAGGGCCACACAGCTAGGGAATTATTAAGTGTCTGAGGCCGGATTTGAACCCAGGTACTCCTGACTCCAGGGCCAGTGCTCAATCCACTGCACCACCTAGCTGCCCCGACAGCAGTTCTTTTAAATAAGAACTGTGGGTTTCAGTGGAATCCAAGCTCAGTATAAGTCAACAGGGTGTGAGGTGGCAGCTGAGCAAGTGTTTCCATTTTGGGCAACACGAAGAAGGGCAGAGGATCCAGGTTCAGGGAGACCTCTACCCTCATGGAACTTCATCAGGAGGAGTGGGATCAGTTCAGGCACCAAGGTTTAAGGAGGACACTTCGAAGCTAGAGAGGGCTCAGAGGAGGACCGCCAGGAGGATGAAGGGTTCCTGAGTTCATGCTGTGGGCATGTTTATCCTGCAGGTAGGGGATGGAGAGGGAAGAACATGAGAAGTGTCTTCAGGGATCCAAAGGACTGATATGTGAAGAAGGGATTAGATTTGTTCTCTTGGGCTCCGGGGGGAGATATGGCAGAAAGGCTGATTCAGGTTTCCTACCCATGAGAACTGACCTGCCATGGAAGGGGCTGCCTTGAGTGATGATAGTGGCTATTCCCACTTTCTTGGATATATTTGTGGGGGCTGGACTGGAGGCTTTGGAAGCACCTACTGTGTTCAAGCACTATGCCAAGTACTGGGAATACAAACATGGAAATAGAAAGTTGGTCTCTGCCCTCAAGGAGCTCCCCATGTAATTGGGAAGAAAGATGGAAATAGTGGGGTGGTCCCAGATGTAGTGGGGGTGGGGGCAGCAGTGTCAGTTCCAGGATCTGGCCCCAGCTCATCCTGACTGTGAGCCCAGTCCTGTTCTGTAGGCCACGCTGTTTCCGATAGCTGAAAAAGTGATGGCATCTTCCATGCCAGAGGTGGTGAGTGGGGGGGCGAGGTAGGTGGAGGAAGAGTACTGCTGTTATCCCTAGAGCATTGCAGAGACTGGCAAAGAATAAGGTGCTTCTGGAACATGGAAAGAGCAATAGGCAATAGTAGAAATAGATTATGAAGATGATATTCTTTTGGTAATGACCTCTGAAGATGCAGTTTTTCTGAACTAGCCTCATGGTCATAGATTCCTATATTCTAATGCAAAACTCAGCCTTTACTGCCCAATGAGGTCAGTTGCCCCTGAGTGCCAGAATTTCCAATCCCCCACTTTATCCAACTAGCTGAACTCTTCCTGAGCCAATGGAGTAATCATGTGGGCCCTCCTTTCTAGGAGAGGCTGCCTCTGGCCTTCTCCCGACTCCCCTGTTCACTGCTCTCTCTCTATCCCTTGGTGGATGAGTACAGGCTCTATCTCTTGACATTTTGTCATGGCCCAGGACACCGTGGAGGCCATTTTGCTCTCATTCTTCAGGACACTGCCCTAATAATCAGGGACATTCTGGAGTCGTTGATCATTGGACATGAAAATACTTGAAGTCCTTTTGCAGGACTGTTTGGTAGATAGGAGCATTCCTGACTCCAAGGTACTAGCAGCAAGGCGTTGTAGAGGGGATGTTTTAACTTCTCTGGTGACTTGTTTATCCAGCTTTTCTCTAGAAAAGATCTATATAGGGGGCAGCTATGTGGCATAGTGGATAAAGCACTGGCCCTGGAGTCAGGAGTACCTGGGTTCAAATCTGGTCTCAGACACTTAATAATTACCTAGCTGTGTGGCCTTGGGCAAGCCACTTATAACCCCGGTTGCCTTGCAAAAACCTAAAAAAAAAGATCTATATAACCACCATCTTAAATACTATAAACAATTATTTTCGTGATTTACTAGCAGCAAAGAAGGCATTTCATTTACTTAATTTTCAACTTGATTCCCTTGTGACTTAATTGGGGTTTTTGGTCTAGAGCTGTGATTCTCATTGTGTTGGAAATTTCCAGTATGGAGCCTCTTCCCACTGCTGCAGGTTGGCAATTTTTCTGCAACTTTGAGTCTTAGGGCGACTTAGCGACCTGCCTAGGGTCACACAGTCAGTGTGTCCTAAGTAGGCCCAAGGGGATTCAGCAGAACTTGGTATCAAGGCATGATCTTTTTTAAAAGTTTTAACAGAAGATTCTTATGTAACTATTTTTAAATGTATCATATACTTGTCACCTTAAACAGAACATACCAAATAGTATATGAAATGCCATGCTTGCCAGATTTGCAGGTGGCTTATAGGGGTAGCTAATGCATCAGATGGTTGAGTCAGAATTCAAAGTGATCTTAACAAGCTGAGTGACGGGCTTGTTTTTGCAAGGCAATGGGGTTAAATGAGCTGCTGAAGGTCACACAGCTAGGTCCATGTCCTCCTGACTCCAGGGCCGGTGCTTTGTCTGTAAGGAGAGGAAATTTAACAGGGAGAAACAGAAGGTTTTGTACTTGGGTTCACAAAATCACTGTTCAAGTGCATGAGGAGTTGAAGCAGGGTTAGACACTAATTCATGTTGCTAACTGAGTTTTTACTGAGTGGTCTCTAAGCTGGGCATGACAAAGTAGGTCAGAGACAGAGTGCCAGGAAATCAGATGGCAGTTTATTAATTACTTTCTTTGTAAGGAACCGATTTCCAAATCTTGGGATTCTTTCATTCCTTGGAGCTCCACCTTGTTGAAGTTTGGGCTCAGAATATTGACATTAATTTGGGGGGCTTGAGTGATATTCCCAGAACAAGCCTGGCAGGCAGGACAATATAAAGGTTACATTACTTGGCACTGCCCAAGTAGAGTCCTGTGGGAATGGCCAGAATGGCAGTATAATTTTGAGTTGTACAGAACAGAACAGGACTGATCCACTTCACTTAACACAGGCAAAAGAACACAGGACTTATCGTAAGGAAAACAAAAACTACTTTGTTTTCACTGTTTCCCAGACCCAGAGCCTGCTAGGAAAAAAGGAGATCTAGAAAGGAGATTATTATTATGAAATTCATTACACATATCATATTAATCAATGTAAAAATCCTAACTCTTGACGTGAAAATGATCTGAGGGTTTGGACAGCCTGCTCAAACCAAGGATGAATTGGCTGCATAGGACTGCTGTAGGTCATGTGGAATGGCCTCGTGTCTGGGATTAGGCAAGTGATCATCCTCTGTCCTGATCAGAGTGTCACATCAGAGGGCTTAGGTTGGAGGCGCTATATTTTAGAAAGGATGTACATACATATACAAGATGGTGACTGGATGGTGACAGGGGTGAAGATAGTGACCCATGAGCACCTGCTGCAAGAGCCCAGGGAAGAGAAGGCTCAGGTCAAACACTAGCATAGTCTTCAAGTATTAGAAGGGCTGTGATTTAGAAGAGGTGTTAGATATGTTCTCCTTGAGGCCAAATAGAAGTAAGACTTATGCGCATCATGGGGCATGAAACAAGAGAGGTAAGGTGTGACAGACAGCAAGGCCAACTTAGTGTGGATTTTACCAACTTCCTAATAGTGAGAGCCAGGCAAAAGTAGAAGGGGCTACCCTGCTGTCTGGTGGCTTTCTGTATGAATTATTGATTTAGGGGGTTCGGATTTGTTCCTGCAAAATCAACCACACTTAAAACAGAAAGAGTAAAAGACAAAATTTATTTACAAAAGGGGGAGGATGCAACCTCCTTTGTCACTACAGCAGCAGAATAAAATAATTAGCAATTTAGAAAAAGCCAGCAAGCTAAAGCTACAATAATGAGAATATAAAGCATTATCAATTCAGGGAAGCACTATAAAATTATTGACAGTCGTAAGAGATAGGAAGTTAAATGAGAATATAGGATATAAATGAGAGTATATAATATACATGAGAATAGAAATACCTCACCAGCCTGGGGAAAAAACATCAACACTTGGAGATCTAGATGGGTTACCCTGGAGAGCAACTTTCAGGGTCCCAACTGGGAAAGTTCCTCACAGAGCATCCTCTGTAGGAATTAGATTCCAGAGTTCTCTTTCCCAGTGTGAGCCTTAAGTAGACCCTCCACACCAGGAAGGCAATATGCTAATGGTAAGAGAAGGTGCTGTGACTGTTCATGGTAGCAGCTCATCTTGTTGTTTTTCAAACATGCATGTGCCCTTGGAGCTGGACAGGCTTTTCGGACACTTGCAGATTTGGGGGTTGACTATCACTCCAGATATGGATTGTTTTTGTGCAAGGAAGTCCAGAAGATATCCTTGGTGCTGGTGGGAGGTTATTTGAGTGACATGGAAGAACTTTCTTTATTAATCTTTCCCTTCCCTTCCTGAGTAGGCCAGGGACCTACTTGGCATTTAGATCTAGCCAGGATTTTGTGCCAGAGGGGCGGGGGGCGGGGATTGGACTAAGGATCCCTGAGTTTCTCTCTATGATTAGGCCTTTTGTTGACTCTTGGTTAGCATTATGAGTATCAATTCTTGTATTGTGCTCTAATCTATATAAATTCCATTTATTTGATTGTCTCCTGAGCCCCTGTTGTTCATTCCTAGCCTCTTAAGAATTGGACATTTGAGATTGGATATGAAGGGAACATCTCATGCTCGCCATGTCTAAATCTGAACTCATTCCATTGTTCCCACCCCCCAGACCCTCTCTTCCTTCAGGCTTTGTCATTCCTATCAAAAGTATCCCCATCCTTCTGATCTCCAACTTGGCCTTGGCCTTTCCTTCTCACTTTATGGAGCTAAATAGTTGGGAAATCCTGCCATTCCCTTCTCCTGTCTGAACCCTTTTCTTCACTCACACCATCACCACCCTCGTTCAGGCCTTCAGCACATCCTACCTGAACTCTTGTACTGGCCTCTTCTCTGACCCGTCCTTCACTGCTGCCAAATTGATTTTCTTTAAGTGCCCATCTGACCATGTGACTCCCTCTTGTCTCAGGGGTCAAAAATAAACTCTTCTGCTTCGCTTTTAAAGCCTTACCCGAATTGACCCCACCTCTCTTTCCAGCCTCCCTGCCTCTCTCCCTTTTGATCTAGCTAAAATCATTCCCAATATTCTCTCTCTCCACCTCTGCCCTTCTCATGGTACTCACCTCCATCTTAAGGGACCCCTCTCTTCCTTCAAGATGAGCACCACCTTCTAGAAAAAGCTTTTCTGATCCCCTCAAGTGCTGGAGCCATCTTTTGCTCTCTCCCTTCCTCCTTCTTCGCCTCTCTTCTTTCTTTCCTATCTCCCTCCCTCCCTTGTCCCCTCCCAGATTACCTTGCATGTAACAACTAAGCAGCTATTGGTATTTATTCTTTGGCTATTTTTGCTACACATTCTTCCTTATGTATACACTGTCTCCCCTGCAAGCCCAATGAGAACAGGGATTTCTGACATTGTGTCTCCAGCCCCGATGGACCAACAAACCCTTAGTGAACACTTGCTGTTTATTTGTTTGCTTGATGTTTCTCTAGGTCAAGCCCCTGTTGCTAATGAAGGGTGTTTGCCTCTAGCCTTCCGGCTCTCACTCTTCCCAATTTCTGAGCTCCTTCTGTCCTGTCATCCTCCTGAAGTTTAAGAAGATCCAAGAGGTGACTCAGAGAGAACAGTAACCCTTGTTTCACCATCCACTCAGTTTGAAATTGGGATCCTCAACTTGTCTTACCCACAGCATTAGCCATGTGGCTTTGGGACAAGCAGACAGACACCACTTTTTGTCCTCATTCATTGATCTCCCTTGGCCTTGCTTGGTGGCCACATTCCTGATGGCTGAGACTGCCATGAGCAGGCTTATTTTCTATGAAGAGTTTAAATGAGCCTGCATACAAACCCTTGCTCCTCACCTCCTGGGGATAAGGCTAGCCAACAGGGCTATGCCTCAGGCCAAAGTCAGGGTTCATGTGCATTGGCCCTCAGGTTAGAGCATTTCTCTTCCTTATGATCAGAGCCTTGAAGTTGGGAAGGCTCCAATCCAAGTGTCCAATGCCTTGGACACTTGCAGTCCTTGGCCCTGGATAAATCACTTGAATTTTCTGTGTCTCATCTGTCAGGGGACAGAAGACAGGAAGGGGTTGGGGAAGTGGCCTAGCTGGCCTCTGAGGCCTCGTCCCCAGCTGTGACTAGGCCTTGAGCCTGTGACTCTGGAATGAGAAGGGGTTTGTGGTCAATGCTGAAGCTGCTCTCTCCATTCTGCTCTCTTCTCAGGGCTCCATATCATCCACAGCCTAGATGAGGTCAATTTCATCCAGAATCTTGTGTTTTACATCGAATCTGCTTATAAAACAGCTGTAAGTATCTCTGTGGGAGCAGGTCCCCCCGGCCTAGCAGGAGACCTTATCCTTGTCCTGATGCTGTCCTGGGGTAGGGATGGGCCCCCCAACTTCTCAAAGACTCTGCTGGGGAGGTTGAACACTAGCCATTCCTACCTCATTGGCAAGCTTTTAGACCTGGCCCTGGCTCCAAATGGCTTGCTAGTTTGGGGAGGGCCAGAGAGATTCCCCAGTAGTAGCATGACCACCTTATCCATGGCAGCCCAGGAAACAGTTCAGTCCTTCCTGCCAAGTGCAGCTTAACCCTTTACAACTATAACCTTATAGCAGGGTGAACTCTACATGGCCCCCAGGGCCCCCCAGGGCAATCCGGGTATCAGATGTTACTATGGCCTGACCAGCCTCTCTCCTGGATAACTTCTGGGGTAGTTGCTCCTAGTTGTCCCCCTGTCCTCGGGTCTGGGGCTGGGTGTACCACAGGGGCATTGTCAGGCCTCTGTTGACCTGGCTGCTGTTTTCCTGGCAGGATTTTGGCATATGGGAACGTGGTGATAAGACTAATCAAGGTATCTCGGAGCTGAATGCAAGCTCTGTCGGGATGGCAAAGGTAATTCTCTTTAACCTTAAGTAAAACTACAAATCTCAACTTCCCTGGAACTGAGCCCTGTGGGCAGTCCAGGCCTGCTAGATGGACAGGCTGTAAACTCAGTGACTAGTCAGGAAGCAAGGAAGTCCCTTTCTGGCATCTATGGTAAGGGTCACCTGACTCCTGCCTCAACATATTCAGTGTTCAGCAGGATCTTGGGATAGGGTGACAAACCAGTGGACCTAGCTCTGAATCCAGGTTCTTCCCCTTCCTCCCTGTATAGCCCTGAAGGAGTCAGTCACTTTGCTAGATCTCAGTTTTCCTCTCTGTTTATGACCCTAGGAACTTGCTACTGATCCATTGCTGGGTAGAAAGGCCCTTATAGGACCAACAGCTCAGGAACCTCAAGTTGAAAGGGGCATTAAAGGTCCTCAGACTGACTCACAGACCCTGATGGCACCCCTCAGATGGCCAGGGAGCTCCAGAAGCACATTTCAGGATGGGGACACAGAGAGCTCAAGGGCACGTGGCTGGGGAGAACCATGGACAGATGTGAAAATGCATGTGGGGCCTCACAGCCAGATGTGGTGACCCACAGTTATGTAAGGGGATAGTAGTGGTAGAAGAGGGAAAGGATCATAGATATATGGAGACAAAAAAGAGAGGTTTGACTGACCAGATGTGGGACCGTGCAGACAGATTTGGGGGGAGCACAGACAGAAGAGATTCAACACACACACAGGTAGGTGGGGAGATACCAGACATTGGAGTCAGCCCCCAAGGGGACAGGTCTCATTTCTATGTGAGAGAAATGAGAGTCCCCAGTGAGAGTCTCTCCTGAGTTCTAGTCTTGAACTGGCCTTTGGCCACCTCCCACTGGATCTCCAAAGCCCCACAACACCTGTTTAACAGTCACCTGTTAAACATTTTCAACTGTGGGTTCCAGAGGCATCTCAAAATGACCAGGTCTAAAGTAGAGCTCTCTGCTCTTCCAGACTTCCCTGTATTGGCCAAAGACCCTGCCATCCCCTCACCTCACAGCCTCTCCATTTGGGCATCATCCTCTGCTTCTTCCCCCACATGACTCACACCTCTGTCTCCATCTATCTCTTTGTGCTTTGAAGTTTATCATCTCTCCCTCGAGAACATTGTAGTCGCCTCTGCTTGCTCTTCAGGCCTCCCCAGGCCTCTCCAGACTGGCTGGCACTCAGATGCTAAAGTCATTTCCCCCTCTCCCATCTATTCAGTGAGTGCCAGTGGCTCCCTGTTACCTCCAGGATCCAATATGACCTCCTCTGGCTCTTCCCAACTTGGTTCCTGCCTGTCTTTCTAACTTCCTTGCTCTTCTTGACTCTCCTGCTCATGCACTGGGTCCCAGCCACAAAGGTCTCCTTGCTGTTCCTCACACACAACATCCCACTTTTCCTGATTCCAAACTTTTGCACTGGCTGTCCGTCATGCCTAGCATGCTCTTTCTACTTGCCTCCTCAACCTCTGAGCTCCATGGCTCAGAATCCTGGATTTCCTTCAAATATCACTTTCTTCATGAGCCCTTTTTATTGGGCTCAGCTACTTAAGCCTCCTTCCTAAAACTACCTGCACGTATTTTCTTTTGTTTGGTAAATTTTCTTGTCTTTTTTCCAATTACATATAAACATAGTCTTTAACATTCAGTTTTGTAAGTTGAGTTTCACATTTTTCTCCCTCCCTCTCCCCCTTCCCTCTCCCAAGATGGCAGCAATCTGACTTTGATCATACATGTACATGTATTTTCTGCTCACTCATGGGTGTATATGTTATTAGCCCATTAGAATGGAAACTCCTTGAGACTACGAGCTTTTCCTTTTGATCTCTCCCATCCTGTTACAGAGTAAGCACTTCTCAGTTGATGGGCTCATTGAGGTGCATATTTCCAGAGGTTTCCCTAAAAAGAGGGGACAAAGGAAGGGCAGCAGAGACCTTGTCAAGAACTCAGTTGTCCTTGACCTTGCGACCGTGGGGACCTCAGACAGCCTTCAACATAACCTAGCCCCTAAGACCCTACACACACACACACACACACACACACACACACACACACACACACGGCATAGCACCATGATAAAGCTACCCTCAGACAGTGCCAAGATACCAAGAAGAGGGGACTTTTCCAGCTCCTTCTCTGTCTTGGGGCAGACCTCCTGCCCCAAGCTTCTGGCTCCCCCTGAGGCAGCCCTAAAAGCTAATGGGAAGCCCTTAGGGCCTCCTGGGGATGTCTGCTTCTTCTGCTAGGGTTAGGCCCTATGTGTGCTATAGCATGCCAAGCCAAGGAGTACCTGAGGTCCCACTTGGGGCACCCAATGGCTTTGTCTAGGTTGTTCTCTGGACTTTGGTTGGCTTGTCACTTTGGTATAATAACTCACTTTTAAAAGAAGAATAGCATTCGTACTAGCATTGCTCACTCACTCATTCATTCAATGACCATTGATTAAATGCCTCCTCAGGCACAGCTTGCCAGGCCTAGGGTGGAGGGAGATGCAGAGGTCTTGCTTTTAATGCAAGGCCTAGCCATGGAGAATGGCCAAAGACTTGCAGAGATGCCACCGTGTCTGTACACATATCTGTGGATGCTCAGGTGTTTTTTGGTCTCTGCTTGCTGCTCACAGGCAGCCCTGGAAGCTTTAGATGAGCTGGACCTGTTTGGTGTGAAGGGGGGGCCCCAGTCCGTGATCCACGTATTGGCGGACGAGGTTCAGCACTGCCAGGTAAGAGACCAGATGCTCAACTTTGCACTATCTTGGGTTGAATCATGCCCTGTACTTGGACCATTGAGCCTTGGAGATGGGGTGTAAGTCTATTCCTTTGCAGAGGGCCTGCTTCCATTTCAGGGGCGACTCAGCCCCTGGGCTAACTGGGATTCCCAAAGCTTTTCCTTTTCTAGATTCGCAGAGTTGGCAAAATAGGAGTACTTACTGAGCCACCCTTAGTGGTGGCCCCAAAGCCAAGGAAAGGAGATGATCCTGGCAGAGTGTCAGGGGCAGGCTAGAATTACTGTAGGCCTTGGGGAGTTCAGGGTCCTCTCTGTTGGGAGAGGAAATTTGGACTTTTTGGATACCACCCAATGAGCTCTTCACAACATGATACACAATACAGGCTTGGGGACTGACCTTTGAAGTTATTTTCAAAAGGCACTACCCATTTGGGAGAAGAGCCGAGGGGGCTGCTAGCAGCGGTATGTCTTGCAGAATGGCTCAGAAGCTAAGGTTTCCCTTATCTAAGCAGGTTCCCAGCTGTTTTCCCAGTTGCTTAGGGGCTAATAGGGCTTGAGGGCCCTGTAACTATTAGCAGAAGGTGAGGGAAGCTCTGTAAGTACAAAGGATGACTTCTGGGATGAGGGTAGGCCCAAATCTGGCCCTTCCTGCTGAAATCATCAAGCTTGGGGCTTGTTCTTGGTGGTGTTATACCCACCAGGGTAGACTGGATACCTGGTTGATATGGGCATGTTTGGGAGCAGGGGGTTGTTGACTCTAAGCAAGCCTCTCCTCCTCCAGGACTCCCCTGGCAGACCTTGGGAGAAAACTCCCTTTCAGAGAAAAGGGGCTTGTTGTCAGAGTCCTAATAGGGGTCCTTCTTCCTTTCCTCTCTCTTAGTCTATCCTCCATTCCATGCTTCCCCGAGCCTCAATGTCTAAAGAGGTAGATGCCAGTGTCCTTTCAGTGATTTCCTTCCCAGCATTTGCAGTAGAGGACAGCCACTTGGTGGAGATTACAAAGCAGGAAATAGTCACCAAGCTTCAGGTGAGCCCCTCTCCAGATCCTTCTCTCATTTACGTAGCAGCTTTAGAGAGATGTGCCAATGTCTGGGGTCCTGACCACTCATCTGCTTCAGATTTGGGGAGGGCTGAGTATCCCCACTTTTCAGAGAGGTGGTAGGCTCCAGGAGCAGAGTGCTCCCCATTCTGTTAGACATAGTATGTTGACTCTGCTGGCCTATATCAATAAAACTGAAAAAACAATTGAATGATGGGATGAAATCCAGGAAGAGACCTCAGTTCATCTGGTGTAATTCCATTGTTTTATAGAAGAAACTGAGTTTAAAGAGGTCACATTGAGTAGATTTTGTACCCAGATCCCTTGACTCCAAGTACAAGACCCTTTCTTTCTTTTAATTTGTTTTTAAATTTTTTATTTGAAAATAAAAATACATTTTATTTTCTTTTTCCAATTACATGCTTTGGTAGTTTTTCAACATTCATCCATTTGCAGATTTTTAAGTTACACATTTTTTTACCACCTTCCCTTTCCTCCCCCCTTCCCTTGGCTGTGAACAGTCTGGTAAAAGTTGTCCTTGTGTATTTGTGTTTAACATGTTTACATATTAATCATTTTGTGTAAGAGTATTTAGGACTAAAGGGAAAAGAAAGAAGAAAATAAGATAGAAAAGAAAAACATGTTTAAAAAAGTGAATTTAGTTTACATTTGGATTCTGTGGTTTTGTTTTTTTTGTTATTTTTTTTCCCCTTTGGATATGTATGGTCTTGTCCAAAACAGGTCTCCCCAGATTGTTCTAGCTCTCTGAATAGCTAAAAGGAACTACACCCATCAGAGATGATTGTCACACAATGTTGTTATTAATGTGGACAATGTTCTCTTGCTTCTGCTCCCTTCAC
Organism: Macrotis lagotis; assembly: GCF_037893015.1. Lineage (NCBI taxonomy): Eukaryota > Metazoa > Chordata > Mammalia > Peramelemorphia > Peramelidae > Macrotis > Macrotis lagotis. The sequence continues at coordinate 74,395,234 of NC_133666.1, forward strand.
TCGGTATCAGTTCATGTAATTCTTTCCAGGATTCCCTAAACTCATGATTTCTTATAGAACAATAGTACTCCATAGCATTCATATACTATAACTTGTCCAGCCATTCCTCAGTGGATATGCATCTCCTCAACTTCTGATTTCTTGCCACTACAAAAGAGCTGCTATATTTTTCGTACATGTTGGTCTTTTCCCCTTTTTTGTTAGCATTTTATTTGTTTTCCAATTATATACAATATTAGTATCTACCTATCATTTTTTGTAAGGTTTTGGATTTTATGGTTTTTCCCCCACCCTTCCTTCCCTCCCCCCTCCACAGAAGGCTGTCTGATAGTCTCTGCATTGTTTCCATGCTATACATTGATCGAAATTCAATGTGTTATAAGAGTAAACATAACCCCCCCCCCCAAGAAGATGAGAAATCTCAAGAATAGTGAGAGAAAGAAAAAATGTATTTCAGTCTGTGTTCCGATTCCAATGGCTCTGTCTCTGGGGTGAGTTGCTTTATCATAACTCAACCAGAGAAGTTGCTTCAATATTTTTTTCACAGTTGCTATTACTAGCTATACCACCACTCTTTTCCTCCCCACTCATTTATTCTATTCTCTCTCTCCTTTCATCCTGGTCCTGTCCAAAAGTGTGTTGAATCTGTGTACCCTCTCCTTCGATCTTCCCTCTCTTCTATCACTTATTCCCCCCTTTCCTCCCCCCATTCCCCCTTATTCCATCCCTTTCCTCTCATTTTTCTCTAGGGTAAGATAGATTTCTATACCATATTAAGTGTTTATGTTATTTCCTCTCTGAGCCATTTCTGATGAGAATGAAGGCTCATTCATTCCCCCTTGCCTTCCCCTTTTCTACTCCAATGAAAAAGCTTTTTCTTGGTTCTTATGTGAAATTTCTTAGCTCCTTCATCTCCTTTCCCTTCCTCCCAGTACTTTCCTTTATCACACATTGACTCCATCTTTTTACTATATTATACCATTATATTCAGCTCCTTCCTGTGTCCTGTTTATATATGTTCCTTCTAACAGCTCTTATAAATGAGAAAGTTCATATGAGTCATCAATATCTTCTTCCCGTGCAGGAATACAGACAGTTCAATATCATTGTTCCCCATAGTTATTCCTTCTCATCCACCCCCTCTATGGTTCGCCAGAGTCCTGTACTTGGAGATCAAACTTTCTGTTCAGCTCTGGTTGTCTCAGTAGGAAATTTTGAAAGTCCCCAGTTTCATTGGAAGTCCATCTTTTCCCCTGAAAGAGGATATTCAGTTTTGCTGGGTAGTTGATTCTCGGTTGTAAACCAGGATCTTTTGCCTTCCAGAATATCACATTCCAATCCCTACGAGCCCTTAATGTAGATGCTGCCAGATCCTGTGTAATCCTGACTATAGAGCCTCAGTAGTTGAATTGTTTGTTTCTGGCAGCTTTTAGAATTTTCTCTTTGATTTGGGAGTTTGGGAATTTAGCTGTAATATTCCTGGAAGTTTTTCTTTTGGGATTTCTTTCACGGGATGACCAGTGAATTCTCTTGATTTCTATTTTACCCTCTGCTTCTAGAATCTCAGGGCAATTTTGCTGTATTATTTATTGAAAAAATGAAGTCTAGGCTCTACTCCTGATCATGGCTTTCAGATACCCCAATGATTTTTAAATTATTTCCTCTGGATCTGTTTTTGAGGTCGGTTGTTTTTTCAATGAGATATTACATGCTTTCTTTTAATTTTTGGCTTTTTTGGAAGAGTTTTATTTTTTCCTGAGTTCTTGCAAAGTCATCAGCTTCCATTAGTTCCATCCTGCATTTGAAGGAGTTATTTTCTTCAGAGAGCTTTATTATCTCCCTTCCCAGCTGGCCAATTCTGTTTTTTAAGGCATTATTCTCCTCATTTGCCTTTTGTTTTGCTTTTTTCCATTCGGCCTAAACTGATTTTTAACATATTTTCTTCAGCATTTTTTTGTATATCTTTCACCAAACTGTTGATTTGGTTTTCGTGATTTTTCTGCATTGCTCTCATTTCTCCTCCCAATTTTTCCTCCACCTCCCTTAATTGCTTTTCAAAGTCTTTTTTGAGTTCATCCATAGTCTGAGCCCATTTTCTATTTATCTTGGAGGTTTTGGATACAGAAGCTTCAATTTTATCATCATCTGAATATGTGTTTTGATCTTCCATGGGACTAAAGTAATTCTCTATGGTCAGATTCTTCTTTTTCTGTTGTTTACTCATTTCCTCAGCTCAAGACAGCACTTCCAAGGCTTTGGGGGGTTTTGGGGGGAACACTCCACTGGGACCTTTATTCCTTCAAGGTCTTATGCTCTCTTGCCTGTGCTTTGATTTGTAGATGACCACCTCAGTTCCCTCTTCCCTGGAGCTATAAGGAAGGATCCTGCTTGGCTACTTACTATGGAAGCCCAAACTGCAACCTGGATCTGAGTGTAGGCTAGCAGCAGAGTCCTATCCTGAGGGAGAACAGAGAAATCTCTGCAGTCTTCCCTGACCCCCTTACTGTCTCTGGGGGTATAGGCTACTTTCTCCAGATTCTTGGTGCAGGTTCTACTGCCGGTACTCCTCACTCCACACTCATTCTGGTGTAGCAGAGTTCTCTCCCCTCCCCTTCAAGCTATTGCAGGTGATCTCTGTGCTGGGTTGGACTGGTTTGGGCTGGGCTATCCTGTGGCTGTGGCTTTTTTCCAAGCCCCAGTCCTGATGAAACACATCTTTCCTGCAGAACTTCTAAGTTATCTTTTACTGGGAAAATGTATCACTCAGTCTTTCTGTGGGTTCTTCCCCCTCTAAATTTTGGCTAGAGTCAAAATTTGTTGGCTTTTGGAGTTTGGAGGGGGAGTTCTTGGGAAATGTTGTCTTCATGCTGCTATCTTGGCTCTACCCCCCCCCCCTTTTCCCTTTTGTATGATCTCTTTTGGATATAGACCTAGTATTGGTATTGTTGGATCAAAGGGTATGGTAAGGTTTATAGCCCTTTGGGCATAGTTCCAAATAGCTCTCCAAAATGGTTGGATTAGTTCAACTCCATCAAGGTCCCAATCTTCCCATAACCTTTCTTTTGTTGTCATTCCAAGACCTTTTCATTGTCCCCACTGGACATCACTGAGGCGACTAGGGAGCACTGTATGAGCACTGGACTTGGAGGTTCAGAAGACTTGAGCTCAAATCCAGCCTCAGACTCCATTACTAGCTATGGAACCCTGGGCAAGTCATTTCATCACTGCCTCCATTTCATCCCCTACCTACATTGATATTTGATTTGTAGTCTTTAGCACATTGTTTAGCATATAGTAAGGGTCTAATAAATGCTGGTTCCATACCAGCATTACCATATCTGGACCCCTGGCCACAGACTGGTCTAGGATGGGACTGGGTGGAGACTAGCTGTTCTCCATGGTTAGAACTGGAACAGGAAAGGTCCTGAAGGCCACTGGAAGGGTGAGGGGGCAGGGGCCCCAGCAGAAGCCCAAAGCACTCCGGCCAGACATGACCTTCCTCCATTATGCCTGAAGCTCTGTGTCTGCAGTGTGAGTTCTTCTGAAGTGGACTTGGCTGGCACATTCGGCTACTCTCTGTGAAACTGATGTTCTCTTTTCCTCTCATCCCTACCCCCAGGGGCGTTATGGCTGCTGTCGCTTTCTCCGAGATGGCTACAAGACCCCCAAAGAGGTAAGTTTCTTTCCACCTGCCCTGCCCCGCCTCAACTCTCCCTGAGACCATTGGAGCTTAGTCAGTGCCAAGAGTTTGGGGGACCTCCACTATGTTCCCCACGACCCTTTGACTTTTTTCCAGAGATCACAAGGACTGAAAACTTGGTTGGTTACAGCCTTGTTTGAATTGAGCTTCCCTCCTTGTCAGGACCCCCTGGATGGGTGACTGAAGTCTGGAAGAGGCAGGTGTAGCCAGCCCTCTGCTCTGCTACCTTTCCCCTTTGCCAGGGAGCTCCAAGCAGCTGGCACCTGGTTGTGGGCTGAAGGCTCTAGTTTGTCTCTACTTGCCTCAAAGCTGAACTTCCCTTTCAGAGTACTGGGGAGATGGGCTGTGGGCATCAAAGGGCTGGGCCCAGGCACTGCCTTTCAGTGTCTTCAGGTTCACAGCTCTGCTGACTTTGCCAAGTCAGAGAAGAACTGGAGACATGGCCCCAGTTCTTCAGAGATGTATGTCCTTCCCCAATGCTGCCTCAACTACTTTGCCTCCTATTCCTTTCTGGCTTCTTGTCAGCTACCTTCCAACTGGTCTCCATCACCAGATCCAGTGCCCTTCCTGAAGCTTCATTTGCCCTCTCCTCCAGACACCTGCTAGCCTGATGACCCAGGGCAAGTCAGCAGCTCTGACCCCTCAATTCCTCATTGGGATCTTTCCATTTTGCATCTATGAACTTTATGTACCATTTCACCCAATTAACCCCACCCTACACTCATTTTGTGACTCACCTCCCTTTGATTTTTCTGACACCACACTCATTTACTCTGCCAACTGACATACCAGTGGAGACCCTCTGCTTGTCTCTAGTGCTACTCTTCCTTCTCCCCTGACCCTACCTGGCAGCAGTGGCAGCAGTGGCAGAATCTTCTGTCTTTCCTCACCAGTCATTCCTTCAGAGAGCTACACCTCATCTCAGGATTGTTCCTGACCTGACCTCTCCTGCTCCTCCCCCCCCCCCTGCCTTTTCAGTGATCTAATAGAGATGTCCACTTGGATTTCTTGAAGCTCAGCATGATTTCACTCACGCTCACTTCCCTTTCCCATATTTCCAGTCTTTCTGAGTGACCCCCTGAGGATCAGCAGGCCCCAGGTAGCAAGCTGGGGGTTCAGTTTGCTTCCTTGTTAGAACGTTTCAGGGAAGGACATGAACAGGTGGCCTAATCTCCACCCTCTTAATACTGGCGATATGTTATGGCATCTCTGACATCAGAACTGAGAGCACTTCCCAAACGTGACCTGGAGGCTTGGGGCTATTAGCCCATTTTACAAATGGGGAAACTGAGAAATGAATTGACTTGGGAGACACAGCTTATCGGTGTCAGAGGCATATCCAGGACCCAAATTTGTAGCTAAAACTCTGTTGTCCCAATAAGGGTCAGGTACCAGGGGACTAATTGTCAGTATTCTATGACCTCTGATTCACGCATACCCTCGGGAACTGAAAGAGGTCAAAAAGTATTGACAAGGGTTCAGACGGCCCTGAATTGGCAGTGGAGTTGAGGTAGCAATGTGTTTGGTACCCAAGACCTGTAGTTGCAGATGGGAGAGTCTAATGCCTGAGGCTTGGCCAGGAGCACCTACACAACACAAGAATGGTCACCAGATCACCAGACTCCCCAGGGTTTGAGAGGTCTGACCTGAGCCTCCTGTTCTACCTGCTTTGGAGGTGCCAAGTGGCCCAGGGGCCCGGGTTCTCCTTGGGGTTTTTTGCTTGCCAAAATGTGGTCTTAGAATGGAAGACAGGCTGCTGCCCTCTGGTGGCCTCCTCTGCTTCTCTGATTGTGCTGACACATGACAGACTTTGGTTTTTGCAGGATCCTTATCGTCTCTACTATGAGCCAGCTGAGCTGAAGTTGTTTGAGAACATTGAGTGTGAATGGCCTTTGTTTTGGACCTACTTCATTCTGGATGGTGTCTTCAGTGGCAACATGGAACAGGTATGGTGGCCTCCCCTTGGGAGTGGCTAGAAGATTGTCTCCAGATCCTTCTTTCCCCTTCAGTCAGTGACTGCATTGGGTCTTTGTCTCAGTGGGAGATCCTCAGGGATCTGGCTGACCTGTCTAGAGAGTAATCAGAGCTGAAAAGAATCTTTGAGATCAGGGAGTCCAACCCTCTCTGCAGGTGAGGCCAGTGAGGCTCAGAGGGGATGTGAGCCACAGAAAATCATACCACTAGCTAGAGCTGGGCCTTGAACCCAGGCCACTGACCTCAAAGCCAGGCTTCTTCCCACTTCATCACAAGGTCTCTGTTCCTATCTCATATTATGGTGATATCAACAGACTTATTTTCAGTCCATTAAGCACCTACTCTATGTCAGACCTTGTGCTAGGCCCTGGGAAGACAGAACCCCAAAGGCAGTGTTTCAGAGGCTAAGCCTGTTCAACTTTTTTCTTAAGATGTTCCATGGCTAGGTGGCATAGTGGATAAAGCACCGGCCTTGGTGTCAGGAGTACCTGGGTTCAAATCTGGTCTCAGACACTTAATAATTACCTAGCTGTGTGGCCTTGAGCAAGCCACTTAACCCCATTTGCCTTGCAAGAACCTAAAAAAAGATGTTCCCTGTCTGACTCTGCCTTTCTACCCTTATGCTAGGGAACTGATGCTCCCTCAGACATGCTAACTTTCCAGTTCTGCAATCTCTTCAACCGGAAGACCTCCTCCTCCTTTTCTCTACCTTGGCCACATCCAGGGCTAGAGACAGCCTTAATCTCACCAGCTGCCATGATCAACAACCCTGAAATTCCTTTGTCATGTACAAACTCTCCCTCTCCAATCTCTAACCTTTGTCTTCATCCTTAACCTCAACCTCCAGTAACTCCATCACTTAAACTTTTTGCCAGACCATCACTCTCTTCTCAATCTCCAGCTGTGAGTTGTTCAGCTCAACTGTGCACAATCCTATACTCTTGCATCAGTTACTCACTCAGTCAATATGCATTTATTATCTTCCTACAGTTTGCCAGACCGTGTGCTAAGTGCTGGCGCTACAAAGAAAAACTTACCCATTCCCTCATTCTGTCACTACTCAAACTGTCTTTTTGTGGGGGGAAAATCTTATTTATTTATTTTTTCAGTTATATGTAAAGATAATTTTCAACATTCATGTTTATAAAGTGTTCTTCCTCTCACCCAAGAATAGCAAGTAATCTGATATAGGTTATACAAATACAATCAAGTTACACAAAATTCCATATTAGTCATACTGTGAAAGAAGAATCAGAACAAAAGGGAAAAACTAAGAAGAGGAAAAAACAAAAAACGAATTTAAAAAAGTGAAAATAGTCTGCTTTGTTCTGCGTTCAGATTCCATAATTCTTTCTCTGGATGTGGATGGCATTTTCTGTCTCAGGTGCTGTACAATTGTTTTTGATCACTGTATTGCTGAGAAGAGCTAAATTGATTCTACTTGATCATTCTACCCAATGAATGTTACTGTTACTGTGTACAATGTTCTCTGGGTTCTACTCACTTATTTCAATATCAGGTCATATAAGTCTTTCCAGGTTTTTCTGAAATTCACCTGCTCATGATTTCTCATAGAACAACAGTGCTCCATCAGAATCATATACCATAATATACTTAGTGGATGGACATCCCTTAGTTTCCAAGTGTTTCCCACTACTATGTATTTTTTGTACATGTGGGCCTTTTTGCCTTTTTTATGATCTCTTTGGGATAGAGACCTAGTAGTGCTATTGCTGGAACAAAGATACACAATTTTTTAGCCCTTTGAACATAATTACAAATTTTTCTCCAGAATGGTTGTATCAGTTCCCAAATCTTCCAAAGTGTCCTGGTTTTTCAACATCCCCTCTAACGTTGATCATTTTCTTTTTTGGCATTTTAGTTAATCTGATAAGTGAGGTGATGCTTCAGAGTTCTTTTAATTTGCATTTCTCTAATTAATAATGATTTGAAGCATTTTTTTCATATGACTAGAGATACCATTAATTTCTTCATCTGAAAACTCTCATTTTTATCTTTTGACCATTTATTAATTTGAGAATGACTTTTATTCTCTTTTTCTTTTTTTGTAAGGCAATGGCATTAAGTGACTTGCCCAAGGTCACGTAGTTAGGTAATTATGAAGTGTCTGAGACCAGATTTAAACTCAGGTCCTCCTGACTCCAGAGCCAGTGCTCTATCCACTGTGCCACCTAACTGCCCAACTTATTCTTATAAATTTGATACAGTTCTTTATATATTTTGGAAATAAGTCATTTATCAAAAACACTACCTGTGAAAATTGTTTCCCAGCTTTCAGTTTTCCTTCGAATCTTGGTTGTATTGGTTTTGTCCATGCAAAACTTTTTAGTTTAATGTATTCAGAATTATCCATTTTGCATTTCATTAGGTTCTTTATATCTTGCTTGATTATAAATTCCTTTTTCCATAAATCTGACAGGCAAATGATTCTTTGCTCTTCTAATTGCTATCACCTTTTATGTCTACATTCTGTACCCATTTCAACCTTTTCTTGGTTAGTGTGTAAGATGTTGGTCTATACTTAGTTTCTGCCATACTATTTTACAGTTTCCCCAGCAATTTTTGTTAAAAATGAGTTCTTATCCCAAAAGTTGGAGGCTTAGGGCTTGTCAAACAGTAGATTAGTATAGTCATTTACTACTGTGCCTTGTAAACCTAACCTGTGCCACCACTCTATTTCTTAGCCAGTACCAAATATTTTTGATATCTGCTCCTTTATAATATAGTTTTAGATCTGGTACGACCAGGTTACCTTCCTTTTGATTCTTTTTTTTTTCATTAGTTCCCTTGACATTCTTGATTCATCTTTCTTCCAAATGAATTTTGTTAAATATTTTTTCTAACTCTGTAAAATAATTCTTCATAGTGTGATTGATATAGCACTGAGTAGAGATTGATTTGGGTAGATAGAATTGTCATTTTTATTATATTAATTCAACCAAGCCATACAAGTAATTAATATTTTTCCAATTATTTAGATTTGACTTCATTTGTGTGAAAAGTGTTTTGTCACTGTGTTCATACAGTTTCTGGATTTGTCTTGATGGGTAGACTCCCAAGTATTTTATATTGTCTACAGTTATTTCAAATAGAATGTCTCTTTTTCTCTTGCTGCTTGGCTTTGTTGATGGTATATAGAAATGCTGATGATTTGTATGGGTTTATTTAATATCCTGCTAATTCTTTCAAGTAGTTTTTAGTTGATTTTCTCGGATGCTCTGAGTATACCATCATATCTGCGAAGAGTAAGAGTTTTGTTTCCTCATTTTCTGTCCTCATTCCTTCAATTTCTTTTTCTTCTCTTCTTGCTAAAGCTAACAATTTTAATACAATATTGAACAAACCATAGTGATAATAATGGGTGGCCTTGTTTCACCTCTGATCTTATTAGAAAGGGTTTCAGATGTGGAAACTCTTGGGTACACTGAGCTTTATAGGACTGTTGTGAGAAACAGCTGAGGTGACATGGATAACTTTGCAAACCTCCATGTATTACGGAAATACTAGCCAGATTATTAGTGTTTACTTCTTGAATGTGAACATCTTGATGCCATTTCCCTTCTCTTTTTGTGCTCTGGAGCCTGGCCCAGCACCTTGCCCACTGATTTCCCTGACTCTAGAGAGGTGGCCCCTCAGGTCCTGTGCCCCTTGCCCAGCATAGGAAGCAAGGGAAAGCTCACAGAGCTCAGTGAAGGACAATTGGCAAAGATTTTCAGATAATAATGATGATTTCACACCAGTAATCATTGGGATCATTCTGATACTAGTAATTAGCATTGCTAGAGTTCTAAACATTGTTGGCAAACAGCCATGAGTCCTCACAAGATGGCAGTCCCCAAGTATGTGAAATCAGAAGTGTGTTCTCCTTTGGTCCAGGAGCTCAAGGTTCCAAATGCTCAGGAAGGTCGAGCATCTCCTACCCATTCTCTTTTTTTTAAAGATTTTATTTATTTTGAGTTTTACAATTTTTTCCCTAATCTTACTCCCTCCCCCACCCCCCACAGAAGGCAATCTGTCAGTCTTTACATTGTTTCCATGTTGTACATTGATCCAAATTGAATGTGATGAGAGAGAAATCATACCCTTAAGGAAGAGACATAAAGTATAAGAGATAGTGAAATCAGCATTAAGGTATCAGGTTTTTTCCCTAAATTAAAGTCAATAGTCCTTGAACTTTGTTCAAACTCCACAGTTGTTTCTCTGGATACAGATGGTATTCTCCATCGCAGAGAGCCCCAAATTGTCCCTGATTGTGGCACTGATGGAATGAGCAAGTCCATCAAGGTTGAGCAATTTTTCATATGACTATGGATTGCTTTGATTTGCTCATCTGTAAATTGCCTTTGTATATCCTTTGGCCATTTGTCAATTGGAGAATGACTTTTTTTAAAATTTGATTCAGTTCTCTGTATATTTTAGAAATGAGTCCTTTGTCAGAAACATTAGTTGTAAAGATGGTTTCCCAGTTTACTACATTTCTTTTGATCTTGGTTACAGTAGTTTTTTCTGTGCAAAAGCTTTTTAATTTAATGTAATCGAAATCATCTAGTTTGTTTTTAGTGATGTTCTCCAACTCTTCCTTAGTCATAAACTGCTCCCCTTTCCATAGATCTGACAGGTACACTAGTCCTTGACCTTCTAATTTGCTTATAGTATTTTTTTATGTCTAAATCTTCTGTCCATTTGTATCTTATCTTGGTAAAGGGTGTGAGGTGTTCCTCTAATCTAAGTTTCTTCCATACTAACTTCCAATTTTCCCAGCAGTTTTTATCGAAGAGAGAGTTTTTATCCCAATAGTTGAACTCTTTGGGTTTATCAGATTACTATAGTCGTTTCCTGCTATTGCACCTAGTCTATTCCACTGGTCCACCACTCTGTTTCTTAGCCAATACTAGATAGTTTTGATGACTGATGCTTTATAATATAATTTTAGATCGGGTGGGGCTAAGCCCCCTTCTTTTGTACTTTTTTTCATTGAATCCCTGGAAATTCTTGACTTTTTATTTCTCCATATGAATTTACTTACTTTTTCTAACTCATTAAAGTAATTTTTTGGAATGTTGATTGATAGAGCACTAAACAGGTAGTTTAGTTTTGGTAGAATTGTCATTTTTATTATATTAACTCAACCTCTCCATGAGCAGTTGATGTTTGCCCAGTAATTTAAATCTAATTTAATTTGTGTGAGAAGTGTTTTATAATTGTTTTCAAAAAGTTTCTGAGTCTGCCTTAGCAGATAGACTCCCAGGTATTTTATGTCTAAGGTTACTTTGAATGGGATTTCTCTTTCTAGCTCTTCCTGCTGTATCTTGCTAGTCATATATAGAAAAGTTGAGGATTTATGAGGGTTTATTTTATATCCTGTGACTTTGCCAAAGTTGCTAATTGTTTCCAGTAGTTTTTTGGATGATTTCTTGGCATTCTCTAGGTATACCATCATGTCATCTGCAAAGAGTGAGAGTTTTGTCTCTTCTTTCCCAATTCTAATTCCTTCAATTTCTTTTCCTTCTCTAATTGCTGAAGCTAACATTTCTAATACGATACTGAACTGTAGTGGTGATAATGGGCACCCTTGTTTCACCCCTGATCTTATTTGGAATGCCTCTAGCCTCTCCCCATTGAATAAAATGCTTGCTGGTGGTTTCAGATACATACTGCTTATTATTCTAAGGAACATTTATTCCTATACTCTCTAGTGTTTTTAGTAGGAATGGGTGCTGTAGTTTGTCAAAAGCTTTTTCAGCATCTATTGATATAATCATATAATTTCTGATAGGTTTATTGTTGATATAATTAATTATACTGACACTTTTCCTAATATTGAGCCAACCCTGTATTCCTGGGATGAATCCTACTTGGTCAAAATGTATTATCCTAGTGATAACTTGTAATCCTTTTGCTAAGATTTTATTTAAGATTTTCGCATCTATATTCATCAGGGAGATAGGTCTATAATTTTCTTTCTCTGTTTTAACTCTTCCTGGTTTAGGTATCAGCACTATATTGGTTTCATAGAAAGAGTTAGGCAGAGTTCCGTCTTCCCCTATTTTTCCAAAGAGTTTATATAGAATTGGAACCAAGTGTTCTTTAAATGTTTGGTAGAATTCATTTGTGAATCCATCAGGCCCTGGAGATTTTTTCTTAGGGAGTTCAGTGATGGCTTGTTGAATTTCTTTTTCTGAGATAGGGTTGTTTAGGTATTTAATCTCCTCTTCATTTAACCTGGTCAACTTATATTTTTGTAAATATTCATCCATTTCACTTAGATTATAATATATTGGCATAGAGTTGGGCAAAATAATTTCAAATTATTACTTTAATTTCCTACTCATTGGTGGTGAGTTCACCTTTTTCATTTATGATACTAGCAATTTGGTTTTTTCTTCTTTCTTTTTTTAATTAAATTGACCAGAGTTGTATCAATTTTATTGTTTTTTTTCATAAAACCAACTTTTGGTTTTATTTATTAATTCAATAGTTTTTTGCATTTGATTTTATTAATTTCTCCTTTAATTTTTGAAATTTCTAACTTAGTATTTAATTAGAGATTTTTAATTTGCTCTTTCTCTAATTTTTTTAATTGTATATTTAGTTCATTGATTTCCTCTTTCTTTAATTTATTCATGTAAGCATTTAAAGATATATCTCCTGACAGTCGCTTTCAGTGAATCCCATAGGTTTTGGTATGTTGTTTCATTATTGTCATTATCTAGGATAAAATAATTAATTCTTTCTATAATTTGTTGTTTGATCCACTCATTCTTTAAAATGAGGTTATTCATAAAGCTACCACCTCACACCTCTCAGATTGGCCAATATGACCAGAAAGGATAACGATCATTGTTGGAAGGGATGTGGGAAATCTGGGACAGTTGGTGGAGCTGTGAACTCATTCAACCTTTCTGGAGAGCTATTTGGAACTATGCCCAAAGGGCAACAAAAATGTACATGCCCTTTGACCCAGCAATACCACTACTGAGTCTATATCCTGAAGAGATGAAGAAAAAGGGTAAAAACATTACTTGTACAAAAATATTTATAGCAGCCCTGTTCGTGGTGGAAAAGAATTGGAAATCAAGTAAATGTCCTTCAATTGGGGGATGGCTTAGTAAACTGTGGTATATGTATGTCATGGAATACTATTGTTCTATTAGAAACCGGGAGGGACGGGATTTCAGGGAATCCTGGAGGGATTTGCATGAACTGGTGCTGAGTGAGATGAGCAGAACCAGAAAAACACTGTACACCCTAACAGCAACATGGGGGCGATGATCAACCTTGAAGGACTTGCTCATTCCATCAGTGCAATAATCAGGAGCAATTTGGGGCTGTCTGCAAAGGAGAGTGCCATCTGTATCCAGTTAAGGAGTTGTGGAGTTCGAACAAAGTTCAAGGACTTTTCCCTTTAATTAAGAAAAAACAGATATATTATTGTCTGATCTTGTTACCTCTTAGAATTATTGTCTCTTCTCTAAGGATATGATTTCTCTCTCATCACACCCAATTTGGAGCGAAGTACAACATGGAAACAAAGTAAAGACTGACAGATTGCTTTCCGTGGCGGGGAAGAGGGAAGTAAGATTGGGGGGGGAGGGAATTGTAAAACTCAAATAATATCTTTAATAAAAATTTTTAAAAAAGGGAAAAAATGAGGTTATTCAGTTTCCAATTGGTTCTGGGTCTATATCTCCCTGTCTCAATATTGCATATGATTTTTATTGCATTGTGATCTGAGAAAGATGAATTCACTATTTCTGCCTTTCTGCAGTTGATCATTAGGTTTTTATGTCCTAGTACATGGTCAATTTTTATATTAGTGCCATGCACTACAGAGAAAAAGGTATATTCCTTTCTCTCTCCATTCAATTTCCTCCATAAGTCTACCATATCTAGTTTTTCCAACAATCTATTTACCTCCCTAACTTCTTTCTTGTTTATTTTATGATTCAATTTAGCTTAATCTGAGAGTGGGAGGTTGAGGTTTCCCACTAGTAGAGTTTTGCTGTCTATGTCTTCCTGTAGTTCTTTCAGTTTCTCCTCTAAGAATCTAGATGCTATCCCATAGGGTGCATACCTATTCAGTATTGAAATCACTTTATTATCTATGGTACCTTTTAGGAGGACATAGTTTCCTTCCTTATCTCTTTTAACACTATTTTTGCTTCTGCTTTGGCTGAGATAAGGATTGCTACCCCTGATTTTTTCACTTCAACTGAAGCGAAATATATCTTGCTCCAACCTTTTATCTTTATATGTATCTCTGTGCTTCAAATGAGTTTCTTGTAAGCAGCATATTGTAGGATTCTGTTTTTTAAACCAGTCTGCTATTCACTTACATTTTAAGGGAGAGTTCATCCCATTCACATTCAAAGTTATAATTGCTAACTCTTTATTGCCCTCCATGCTATCTTCTCTCTGTATTTTCCCCCTTTTTTCCCCTTTATCCATATTCCCTAGTATTTTGTTTCTGAATACCACCCCCTTCAGTGTATTTGCCCTCCTATATCTACCCCCTCCCCTTTCTTTCCCCTTTCCCTTTTTCCCTTTTCTCTTCCCTTCCTTCTGTTAGTTCCCCTTTTTCTCCCCTTCCCTTTCTCCATCCCCCCTCCCCTTTTCCCCTTTTAATATTTGAAAGGTTAGATGTTTTTTAAGTTAACTGAGTATGTAAGTTAACTTTAAGCCAAGTCTGATGAGAGGAAGATTCAGGTGTTTCTCATCTCCTCCCTTCTTCCCCTTCCCCATCCTCTTGCTCACACACAGTGGGCTCCATTTCTTTCAGCTTCCCCAGGATAGACCCATTGCTTGGCTGTGTTTGGACTGCAGTGCTTCTGTCCACCTTAGGTGAAAGCCTACCTGACCCAGGGCATTAGCAGTTGTCTGCTTTCCCGTGTTCATGGCCTAGCTCCAGCAGGCCCAACCTGGTCCTTTGCTGCTGCTCTCAATCCAGGATGAAGCTTCTTGGCAGTGGCTCCATGTTGGCTCAGCTCCTCCTACAAACCCTCTCAGGGAAGAGACCTAAGGCATCTCCCTGCATTGCTCTCATTTTCAGGTCCAGGAGTACCGAGAAGCTCTTGAAGGGGTCCTTATCAAGGGCAAGAATGGGGTTCACCTTCTGCCTGAACTCTACAGTGTACCTCCTGAGAAGGTGAGCATAGTGCAGCAAAAGAAAAAAGAAGCCACCCCACCAGATTTACTTTTCTCACAATGTGTGGATCTTCTAGGACAGAGACAGGCATAGCTTTGACTTTCAAGGCTATAGGAATGAACCTATGCTTTCTCCATCACAGACTGTGTCTCAGGGCCTGAATTTTGGGGGTGAGCATCCATGGTGAGGCAGGAATGAAATAATGTGTCTGAGAGGCTACCATATTTGACAACCACCTCATACCAGAGGTTGGTGGCCTAGGCCAGGGCTTGCTGAGAACCCATCCACATTCTGTCCTACAGGACCCAGCTAGAGCACTCCAAGGAATGAGGAAGTACATTGAAGGAGCTCTGGGTTAGTCATTCCTATATTTGCTCCCTTGACCAGGAACAGGGAGCACAGAGCTCTTTGGGTCCCAGACCAGAACTCCAGAATTGTCTCCTGAATCTAATGTCTGAAATTGCTACCCATGTGGCCTCTTGTAGGTTGACGAAGAGTACCAGAATCCTCACACTGTGGACCGAGTGCCCATGGGCAAGCTGCCTCATATGTGGGGCCAGTCCCTCTACATCCTGGGAAACTTGATGGCAGAGGTAAGAAGAGCACCATGTGCTAGGATGCAAGTTGGATGAGGTGGCCATGGGGAGCCAGGGTGAACATTGTCATACTTTGACAAGGAGGGCAGTAATGAGAAAAAGTGGCACAGAAACCAGGTTAGTCTTCTATCAGGCCGATACCAGTGATCCTGAAGTAAGAATGGCTTCTTAGAGGTGGTAAGTTTGCACTCTTTAGTGGTCTTGTGGTAGAGGTTCATGGGCTCATGGTGAGAGACCTGGGGTCTCCCCCATCTCATAGATGATGTCATTTGTCTTTCCAGGCTTTACTTTGAGGCTCTGGGGAGAGAGGCCCTTTCTTGGGAAAATTATATCGTTATTCTTAGCAATAATGACAATAATAATATTAGCATGAATTTCTCTAGCACTTGGAGGCTTGCAGAGCTCTTTCCCAAGCTCTCTTCTCTTATCTGAGCCTCACAGTCAACCTGCAGCGTAGGTAATACTCTTATTATCTTCATTTTTGAGTTGAGGTAATGATTTAATATCTCTTGAAAGAAGCCTGACAATATTCATTGCCTCCTTGAGCCTCCCCCTCCCCTGCTCTTAGTCTGGGGGAACTGAGTCTGGCTGTAGGCTCTCAGGGACTTTGGCAGCTTGTAACTAGCCTCTTTTATGTTTGTCATTCACTTGGTGGGGGTGCCCCCAGAGCCAACATGAATGTGGAGACAAGTTCTCAGGTGTCTCTGGAAGGACTGGTGACTGGTTCTCCTTGTGGTTATTTACCTAAGCCTTCCTAAAGTAGGTGAGCCTTCCATCCGAGTTTGGAAGGATTGAGGACTCCTTCCATGGGAGAGGGTGGAGGTGGGGACTGCTGAGAGAAGAATGTGAGAGGAGGCAGGCTCCTTGGCATTTTATCTTTGAAAGTGGCACCCCAACTTTGAGCCCAAAAGAGAAACCATATTCATGCTTGTTGGATTGACCCCAGCACCCTAAATGTGACTATGATGACCTCAAGACCTATTGCTCATGTGTTGCCTCTCTGGATCCTCTCAGTTGTATGTTCTCTTCCCCTTCCCCCAGTTACTTTAAATACATTTTTTATTCAATTAACTGTGTTCATTTTATTTCCCTTCAATTGAATGTAAATTACTTGAGATCATGGACTGTTTCATTCTTATTTTTATATGTGGCCAGTGATGAACACAGGATCTGGCATACAATAGGTGCTTAATAAAGATCGATCAAGTGAATGGATAAGAAACTCTCTCCCAATGCTTATGTGGAAACAGTTAATGGAGTCTTCTCTGACAGTTATACCAGAATGCCTTGGGACTGGAAGGGAGGGCCAGGGGAACCCAGCCTAACCTCTCCCCAACCTCTGCTTTTCTCATGTTTTCCTTCTGAAATGTCTCTAATTCTACCAGGGCTGGGGTACTCACTGCTCCCAATTCATGTTCCAGTTCTTCCACCCACCCACAGGCTCTTCCCATGGGTCCACACCTCAGTGTGCCCAAATCCTTTGTGTCCTCTCACCATACAGGCCTCTACCAGGCCTGAGGGCCTTAAGGGCCTGCAGACAATCTCTTCTTGGAGTGGTTATGGGCACTAGGTGGCGCACCTACCCAAGCCCTGCTCTTGAACTTTGGGAGACTTGATTTGGAATTCCATGTAGGCCATTTCTTAGCTGTGTTAATCCCAGCAAATTAGCATTTATGAAGTGCCTACTGTATACCAGATACTGCTCTATACTGAGGATACAAAGAAAAGGGAAAGACAGCTCTAGCCTCAAGGAACTTGTCTTTTCCCATTATTCAGTCTCAATTTTCTGATCTACAAAATGGGGCTGTTAGCCCCTACTCTACCAGGTTGTTATGAGAATGAAGTTCAATAATACCGGCTTCCCCCCAAATCTTAGCATACTTTGGAGCTTGGGGTATCCTGACTGTGTAAAGCGATGTGCAATAGAAATGTTATTTACTCTTATGATTAGCCCTCCGTTACGAATGAGGAAGCTGGTGTCAGAAGTGGTCTCCCAGGCCTCTGGCTTGACCCCCAGAAGGCAGTCTGTGAGCCCAGGCTCAGTGTCTGGTCACTGGACACTAAATGACTGCTATTTTCCAGAGTCTATAACATCTGGCCCTCTGGGATCAGTCACCAGAACCATGATTGACTTGCAAGGCTCATCTACCTGATGAATGATCTAGGGATCTCAGTAGGGAGCTGGGTTCTTGGGCCAACATGTATCATGGCCCTAGCTCCTTTGGACCCCAAAGTTTGGCTTTATTTCTCCTTGTACTTAGAGTACAGCAGATAGCAGTGATGGCAAGTAAAGGAAAGCAATAAAAGTTGCCAATCTGTAGAGGCCCCTGGAAGGCTTGTCTAAGGGGAGGTGAGTACCAGAAGCTGACTTCTAGGGAAAGCTGCTCGGCTCATTCTACCTTTGGCCTTCAGATTTGCAGGCCCAGTTGAAAGTCAGGGTTGCTCTTTTCTCAGTTTGCAAACCAAAATAGATTGAAATTCCCTCAAGCAAAAATGTCCCATGGAGGTGGCCAGGTGACGGTGTGGCTAGGTGCCATGGGGAGTGCCACTAGGTGGCTTAGTGGATAGAGCACCGGCCCTGGAGTCAGGAGTACCTGAGTTTAAATCTGACCTCAAACACTAAATAATTACCTAGTTGTGTGGCCTTGGGCAAGCCACTTAACCCCATTGCCTTGCAAAAACTAAAAAAAAAATGTCCATGGTCCTGGCCTATTTGATGACTTAGAAACATCCCTGATGAATTTTGTTCATCGGCTTCACTTTCTACTAAACCAGGACTTCTTCACCTTTTCTATGTCCTGGGCTCCTTTGGCAGCCTGAGAAACCTGTGGACTCCTCAGACTAAGGTTGAAATGAAGCAAAAATTGAAGTGCATGGGGTTACAAAGGAAACCCATTCTATTGAAAATGTTAACTAAAACAAGATCAAGGGCTCCAGGTTGGGAACCCTCATATTCACCCCACTTTCCCCACACAGATAGCCTTCCTGTAGAACAAAGGATCTACAGAGAGGGAAACAAAAAGTTAGCTTGGCCAAACTAAGCGTTTTACTGAAGTGTGGGCTTCACTGCACAAGTCTCCCACTTCTGTATCCTCATGGCTCTTTTTGGAGAGGGAGAAGAAAACAAGGGCCTTCTGTGTGCCAGACCAAATGTAGTCATTAGTGATTTTGTTGTTGCTGCTCACTTCCCATTTCCATTATTGTAGACATCAAATATATTATTTTCCCAGTTCTACTTAGTTCACTACAGAAGGTTACCAAGTCTTCCCAAGCTTTTTGTGTCCTGCTACCTTTTTATTCAACTCAAAACTAAGCTGCACCCCTCCCCCTGCACTTCCCCAGACTTTCAAGACTTTTCTCCTGTAGCCCCCAATCTAAAGGTGGGGGGACTTTCCTGAGACTATATCAAACTTGTGGTTTCTGCCAGAAAGTATCATGAAGTATCAGCTTCTATGAAAAGTAGGTTGAGTCCTCTCATTGGACCAGAGGAGTCCTCTTTTCCTAGGACAGTGATGTTCACACAATCTTTCCTTTGGGATAAACATCTTTCTACTGTGCCTTTTCTGGGTATACCAACAAGGTGAGTTCCTCTGTATCCCAGGAGCCCACCACCCCAAACTTTGGGGCCAGGTGAGCAGAGGAATGGGACCCATCAGAAAAAGAAGAGGAGGGAGGAACACATTTCTTTTTCAACAATTAGATTTTTCTTTCTGTCTTTTAACTGTATCCAGTCCCCTCCCAGAATAAAGCTTTGTTTTTATTTCATCTAAATTTCTCCCTCTCTTCTTCCCCATTGCTCAATGCAGAGAGCCATCCTGTATAACAAAGAATTTTTTTGAAGAGGAATAAAAGAAAAAGACAGTCAGCAAAACCAATCACTACATTAAAACAATCAGACATTGAAAACAAAGTATCACACATTTGCACCTTCTGCTTCTGGGGACTTAGGAGGCTGGAGTCATGGTGTGTCTGTTGCCTTCTTGTTGTTTCACTTCACCTCAGGTCACATGGTCATCACACTCATCACTTCCTATGGCCCAGGCATATTCAATAATATCCATGTGCCATTCTTCTTTAGCCATTCTCTATTTGACCAACATCTTTATTTCTGGTCCTTTACTACTACAAAAAAGGGGGCTGCCATAAGTATTTTGGCATGTTGAGGACCTTTCTTTTTCATCAGTTACATCCTTGGGGTATATGCTATGCTGGGGAAGCTTAGGACCAATGAGTATGGTATTCTGCAATGGTAATTCCGATACCCATGTCTCTCCACAAATTCATCAACTTTGACTAATCTCACCTTTTGTCATCTTTGCCTTTAACTTATAGCCAAGTGACTTGGGGCATTCTTTACTATAGTTGTTAATACTTTGCATTTCTTCTTTTGAGACCCATTTATTCATACCCTTCACTTCACTTTTAGTCTGTTCATTTTCTATGAATTTTGGATTCCACATTTTTGTCAGAGATATTCAATACAAAGGTTTTGTTTTGTTTTTCTTCCCTTCTTATCCTAGATGCCTTAACTTGTTTGTGCAGCGGGTAATCAAAATGATCTCTTTTATTTTTGTAATGGCCTCTCGCCTTTGCTGAAGAACACATCCCCCACCAAGAGCTGTGGGTTGTATGTGATCTGCTTCCCTTTCTCTTTTTAAATGATGTTAACCATAATTTTCTTTAGGCTAAAAATGAAATAACAAAAGTTTAGTTTTATCCATGAAGTTTTATTCTTTACAATCATACTGAACCCATGGGTGGATGGTATCATTAAAGATACCAACCCTGATACAAAATGTGGGGAGCATTTCATACAGAAAGGACAAAGAATCATAAAACTGAGTTAGGCAGCCAATGAGATTTCATGTACATGACATACATATGTCCTCTCATAAGTTATAATATTTGCTTCACATTCCTATTGATAAGAATCCCACTTGGACTGGAGAGGGAATTGCTCTCTCTTCATCCAAGATGTATGTCTCTTATCTTATGGTTTGTTGACCCAGATAAAGAAATTTATTGGTGCTATTACAGAGCTAACCTGGTAATATTGACAGAGGCCAAGTCAACATTCAGATGTAGGAGACAGGTGAATTGACATTTTTATACACAGAGGCAACATTCAGATTTATAATTTATTAGTTGGAGACTGAGAAACCAATTTTTTTATTAGAAAGAATAACACTTAGACAATGGTAGGGTCTCAAATATTCCAGTCATGTATCCATTTTGAATTTATTGTGAAATATGGTGTAAGATATTGGCTGATGCCGAGCTCCTGCTAGCATACTTTCCAATTTTCCAAACCATTCTTATTAAATAGGGCATTATTTCCAAAGTAACATATTTTTCACTGTATCAATCTCTGGGTTATTGAGTTCCATGATTTCTAATTCTCTTTTGTCTAGTCTGTTCCATCAATCTACTTCTCTCTTTTTAAACTAATGCCAGATGATTTTAATGACTGCTGCTTTGTAATGTAGTTTGAGGTCTGGAAATGTTATTCCCCCTTCATCCCTACTTTTTTCAGGTTTCATTTGATTTTTGTTATTTTCTTTTGACATCCTAGAACTTCTGAGTAACACAATTCTTCAGGGGAGATTAAGTTCCCTTCACCAAGTATGTCGCCACAACTCCTAAGCCCAAGGTGACTTGCTGAGCTGGCGACACACCAGAGAGAGACAAATGAGATATCAGCAGGATGGAGGAGCTGAATTATGGCGGTTGGCGCTGGGAGCTTTGCAACCAGATAGGACATGTCCAGGGAAGGTTGGAGGCTGAAGCAAAACAGCTCTGGAGAAAAGAACTTGGCAGAAAGTCATGAGATCATAGGTTTGGATTTAGAAGGGAGCTAGTTGTTCTGGACTGGGCCTGACACAGCCCAGAGGCCTAGTCAATCTGTTTGATATGCAAACAAAATGAGATATGGAAACAAAATGAGGCCCATCAGTATCTAATGAAAGGAACTTTACTTCCTCTTAGCTGGAAAAGGATACTCAACATTATTCCCTCTCATTATAATTGCCTATTATAACCTTTCTAGTCTAAGCCTTTAGGCATTTAAGTTAATTAAGTTTCTATGTCTTTTAAGGAAAAATTCAACTGACTTTCAGGGAGAGGGAGAAGGTGTGTGGGTGTGAGGAGATTGTTCCCACCATAGGAACTTGGCAGTCATCTAGTTCAGATGAAGAAACTGAGGCACAGAGAGGTTGTGATTTGCTCCAAGGTCACATGGCAATGGGCAGCAGAGTAGATATTGCAACTCCTTCTGCCAACACTGCTTTCATGTGGTGTTCTCGTGGCAGGGTCAGTTGGTGGCAGAGAGGAGAGTCTGTAATTGGTTTATTTCTGCTTTTTTCTTAGGGGTTTTTAGCACCTGGGGAGATCGATCCTCTGAAT
This sequence comes from Macrotis lagotis, assembly GCF_037893015.1. Taxonomy (NCBI): domain Eukaryota; kingdom Metazoa; phylum Chordata; class Mammalia; order Peramelemorphia; family Peramelidae; genus Macrotis; species Macrotis lagotis. Next base: position 74,417,072 of record NC_133666.1, read on the forward strand.
CGCAGGTTTTCAACCATCCCCAAGCCAGATGTTGTGGTTCAAGGTAGGTGTATCCTTTTTGTCAGGACCAGAACTTGTGTTTTTAATGGCTTTGGAATGGTCCTGTGTAATGGTAATAGCATAGATCCTGATTGCATGTCAATGTTTGTCAGATATTTTGGGTATATTGTATTCTTTGATCTCAGCATTCCCAAAAGGGTGACTCTGTTATCGCTCCCATTTTACAGATGAGAAAATGGAGGCTGAGCATGTCAAAACTTGCTCATAGTCAGACAACTAGGAAGTGTCCAAGGCAGGCTTTGAACTTAGGTTTTCTTGGCTTTAAATCCAGTCCTGTCTCCCCTGTACTTCACTTTTGCCTTAAGTTGCTCTTCTGAAAAGTCACGGATTATGCTGTGAATAGCATCTGGTCTGATCGACAATTTTCTGGTTACCACAATTATCAACACATCTGTTCAACACAAGCACAGCTGGGCCCCAGAAAGTGGCACTGCTCTTATGGCTGCCTTGTCCTCCTACCCTTTCTTATTCTTATCATTAGTGTCTCTTCCAGTTTCCATCTTGGCATAGCGACTTTCAGAAGACTGTCCTCTGAGACCTTCTGCCATCTCCCAGGTGTAGCTCTTCAGAGAGCTTAGCCTCTGATTGTCACTTCTGCAGTCTTTCTTTGTAGTCCCAGAGATTAGCACAGTGACTAGCATGTCGTTGGTAGGTGATTACTAAATGAATTTTTAAGGGACTGATTGATTGCAATTTATCAATCTTCATCCCTTTTTTACTTTAACAACTTACTGACTGCTCTTCTAGCCTCCAGCCTTTACCAAACTATCCACCACACCACTGCCCAAATAAGCTCCTGAAAACACAGCTATATCAGATAAAATCATGACACATTGCTGTGGCCTGTGAGACCTTCTACAATCTAACCTAGCCCTACATTTCAGATCTTTTCTGTCACTACTTCCATACATACCCCTTCCACTCCAACCAAGCCAGTTTTTTTATTGTCCCCTCATGTGTGTTGTGTTCATTTTCTTAATAGTGTTCCAGTTATTTAAATTCTATATATCCTTCAAGGCCCACATTTGCCATGAATCCTTCCCTGACCACTTGAAATCATATGAACTTCCCAGGGATTATACTGGTAAATGTTTAACAAGTGGCTCTCTGAACAGGAGGATGCACAGCACACTTTTAAATTTTATCTGCAAAGGAACAGCTAGTTGACATTGCAGTGGGTAGAGTACTAGGCCTAGAGAAGACAAGCCCTGACTTTAAATCTAGGCTCAGAAAATTACTATCTAGGTGGCCTTAGACAAACCACTTAACTCCACTTGCCTTCCCCACCAAATTCATCTGCATCATAATTTCTTCATTTTCTTAAATCTAACCATCAGCAAAACAACAACCCAAGTCCTAATTTGTGATCTTGACTAATTTCTTAGGTGTAAATACTCATCATGAGCATTTAACAATCAACTTTCATAAAAGATGATGAACATTTAACAATCAACTTTCATAAGATGGTTCTGTCTCTCTCCCTCATCTCAAAAAACCTCCAAGTCTGACATGCTGAGCTGCTGCATTCTCACTGTTTCATGTCTTTTCTCTCCAATTCAACACTCTCAGCTTTCCTCTTTTCTTTGGGACCTTGTCCCATCAATGTTTCCTTCCCTCTCTTTTATTTTCATTTTCCTCCCCTAGCTCCTTCACCCCATCTTCCATAAAGGAAGCAGTCATTCTCCTTGCCAAGGCAAAGCCTTCTTCTACCTGTGCAAGGGATCTCTTCCCAACCTGGCTACTCCAACAAATCACCTGTTATCATCCCTGCTCTTTCAACTCATCCTCAGTCTTTCCCTGGCTCCTAGTTCTTTCCCTACTGCTTACAAACATACCCACGTCTCCCTGTGTTGTCCATTACTGAGAGCAGACACCTGTTTCTCCTCCATTTTGTGATGACCCTCTTAGTGAAGACCAACCACCTTTGGCGTTCCCACTTCCTTTCCTTTCACTCCCTTCTTAATTCTGTAATCCAGTTCCTGACCTTAGCATTCTACCAAAACAGCTTACTGTCTTCTTGTTCCTGTCTTCTGTCTAGCCTTTTAGGCCTACCTCCCTTCTGGTTCTCCTCCCTCTCTGTCTTCTCTGCTAGATCCTCCTCCACACCACGCCTCTGACCCTAGGTGTCCCTCCTGGCTTTTGTCCTGGGTCCTCTGCTCTTCTTCCTCTAAAATGCTTCACTTGGTGATTTCCTTAGCTCCCATGGAGCACCTCTCTGTGCTGATGATTCTCTGGCCCAGCCTCTGTTGTCTCCATCTGCCTCTCAGACATCTCAAACTGGTGGCCAGGAGGGCATCTGAAAACTCCACAGTCTAAAACAGAACTTATTCTCTTTTCTCCCCACCCCTCCCTTCTTTCTATTGCTAAGACCCATTGTTTTGATCTCTGTAGCATCTCTCAGAGTCATCCCCTTCTTTCCTCTGACACTTTCATCCCCTGGTGCAGGCCCTCATCTCCTCCTGCCTGCAGTACTGCAATAGCTGCTGGGGGTTGGGGGACTGTTTCCCTTCCTCGGGGCTCTCCCTACTCCAGACCATCCTCCTTTCAGTCATCAAAGTGATCTTTCTAAAACATTTCACACCCTCCCCCTGAAATGTGTAAATCCCAGTGGTTCCCTGTTACCCCAAGGATCAAATGGAAAATCCCTACCATACCCTGCTCCCTCCTCCGTTGCCAATCTTCTTTCCTCTTACTCCCTGACATGACTCTTTGATCTGGCAACCCACAAGACCTCTCACCTCCCAACTTGGGCTTTGACTGTTCTTGCTCCTGGCCTGTACCTCCTGGCCTCCTCTAAGTATCAGCTCCAGCCCCTCCTTCTAAAATAGCCATTTCTGTTCCTCTTGATTCTTGAGGCCTTCCCTCTGTTGATTCTGTCCAGAGGCCTTGGGGGCAGGAAGAGTCTTTTACCTTTCTTTGTGTACCCAGGGTTTAGATCAGCGCCTAACACATAGTACTTAAAAATGGCTAAGGATATGCATGTGCGTGTGTATGCATGCACGCGAGTGTGTGTGTGTGTGTGTGTGTGTATCTTTTTGTCTTTGACTTGCTTCAGGAATGAGCTCACTTGGTCAAGGGATCACTGGGTCAGAAAGTGGACAGTTTGCCTTCTTTTCTTACCAACTCTCCCGTTGCTTTCCAGGGTAGTTAGCTCACTTCCTGGTTCCACCAGGACACTTTCCCATTAACCATTCCCACATTTGATACAAGAGATGGAGCAGAGTCTCTGAGTTGTTTGAATGGGCAATTCTCTTATTCTTAGACATGCAGGGTATGTTTTTATGAGGCATTTAGAGTTTGCCTTTCTTCTTTTGAATACTGTTCATCTCTTGGTTCTTAGAATTAGATATTTGGATATTGACTTTGATTGGTGAGTTTTGTCACAAATATTTTCTCCTGATTTACTCCCATAAAAGCTGCAAGGGATTTTGTGTCTTTTCCAAATAAGGCCCCAGGCAAACAGAGTAATTACCCATAAGCCCTCAAGTGACTGAGTCAGAAACAGAGCCTGGTAGACTAGATACTAGAACATGTTCCCTTTAAAGGAAATCATTCAAAAGTAGTAGAACTTTATGTAGCTAAAAAGCTTTTCATTTTTTTTCTGGTGACAAATTAGAGTCTTTCCTCAATAGCTAAATGATCCAGGACATGATTGGACAGTTCTCAGGAGAAGAAATACAAGCTATCAACAACCATATGAAAAAGTATTACAGCTCACTAACAATAAGAAAAATGCAAATTCAAATGTTCTCCTCTTCATGCCCACCAGACAGACAAGGAAAATGTCAGTTGTTGGACTGTGGGAAGATAGGCCCACTGACTCCATTGTTGGTGGGCCTATGAAGTGTTGGGAAGTGGAAGTCACAGTAATGTAGAAAAGAATAAAGAAGGAAACACCCTTCTCTGGCTAATCTCTTTTCTTTCCCTATAGTGTCCTTTCTAGCTGAGACAGAAGACATCAAGGCCATCTTGAGGAACAATGGAATTGATGTGCAGACTATTGCTGAAGTGTACCCCATCAGAATACAGCCAGCCCGAATTCTCAGTCACATCTATTCTAGCCTAGGTAAGGAACCCTGCCAGCCCAGGAAACAAAGCCCACTGTTTTCCTGGGGCTTGACTTCATTCTGTACCATTAAATTCCATTGACCTTGCCTTGGAATTTAGGGGCTGCAGGATTTTTAGCTTCTTTCTGCCCCCATCTACCTCCTACATAGCCTCTTTCACAAAATGTCTCTCTACCTTTGGGGAGAATCATAGCAAACAGATGATTCAAGGCATCCTTGGAGACCAGCATGGTTGCTTGGCTATCCCAAGAGCTGTTTTTTTTTTCTTTTTTTTTTAAGAAAGATTTTATTTATTTTTGAGTTTTACAATTTTTCCCCTAATCTTACTCCCCCCCCCAGCAGGCAATCTGCCAGTCTTTACATTGTTTCCATGGTATATGTTGATCCAAATTGAATGTGATGAAAGAGAAATCATATCCTTAAGGAAGAAACATAAAGCATTAATGGTGGCAAGATCAGACAATAAGATAGCAGGTTTTTCCCCTAAATTAAAGGTAATAGTCCTTGGTCTCTGTTCAAACTCCACAGTTGTTTCTCTGGATACAGATGGTATTCTCCTTTGCAGACAGCCCCAAATTGTCCTTGATTGTTGCACTGATGGAATGAGCGCAACCATCAAGGTTGATCATTGCCCCCATGTTGCTGTTAGGGTGTACAGTGTTTTTCTGGTTCTGCTCATCTCACTCAGCATCAGTTCATGCAAATCCCTCCAGGCTTCCCTGAAATCCCATCCCTCCTGGTTTCTAATAGAACAATAGTGTTCCATAACATACATATACCACAGTTTGTTCAGCCATTCCTCAACTGAAGGACTTTCACTTAATTTCCAATTCTTTGCCACCAAAAACAGGACTGCTATGAATATTTTTGTACAAGTGATATTTTTACCCTTTTTCAGCATCTCTTCAGGGTATAGACCCAGTAGTGGTAATGCTGGATCAAAAGGTATGCACATTTTTGTTGCTCTTTGGGCATAGTTCCAAATTTCTCTTCAGAAAGGCTGGATGAGTTCACGGCTCCACCAAGAGCTTTCTTAATGAAATTGTTGACACTACCCATCCTTGGAAATCATGTTCAGAATGTGAAATGACAACAGTGAAATTAATCAGTCTTTTTTATGTAGCAGCTAGGTGGCACAGTGGATAGAGTCAGCAAGACCTGCATGCCTCAGACTTCTGAACCTTGAAATCAAGTCACTTAATTGCTTTCAACCTCAGTTTCCTCATTGTAAAATGGGGAGAATAATGTCATTTATTTCAGAGTTACTGTGAGAATCTGATGAGATAATATTTGTAAAGCATTTGCTATCGCTATTATTATTATTATTATTATTATGTTTTTGCAAGGCAAATGGGGTTAAGTGGCTTGCCCAAGGCCACACAGCTAGGTAACTATTAAGTGTCTGAGGTCATATTTGAACCCAGGTACTCCTGACTCCAAGGCCTGTGCTTTATCCACCACGCCACCTAGCCACCCCTTGTTATAATTATTATTACATATTGATTGGATATTTAGGTTTTATGGAGATGTGGTGGTTAGATGAGCCTCCAAGAAAATGACCACTTCCTCATCCATTATTGGCTTGGATTTATATTCCTTTGTACTTTATTTTTTTTTAGATTTCTTGCAAGGCAATAGGGTTAAGTGGCTTGCCAAAGGCCACACAGCTAGGTAATTATTAAGTGTCTGAGACCTGATTTGAACCCAGGTACTCCTGACTCCAAGGCCGGTGCTTTATCCACTGCGCCACCTAGCCGCCCTTTCCTTTGTACTTTAGATGAATTTCTGAGACTGCTTTTTAACTTCCAAGAAGCACTCATGAGGGTCATGCAAGGATTCTTGCTTTTCTTGGTACCAGAGGGAGGGAGCAGGGAAAGCTGTGACTCTAGGTTATTGAGATTTTCTGTAGCAGAGCAGTTGACATATTATTGGTCCTTATTCTTGCAGAGGAGATGGGGAGAGGTGGCCATCCGGTCACAGAATTACAGATTGAGGGGCTGGACTCCCAATGTAGTTATTAATGAGCCAGTCAGCTTGGCAGTACATCTCTAGTGGAATGTCCCAAGAATCTGTGCTTGGTCCAGTGCCATTTCACACTGAATGATGGCATAAAGGGTATGCCCATCAAATCAAAATGGGAGGAATGGTTGACACAGTGGAGGACAATGGCATGATCCAAAATGTTGGAGCTTTTAGCCAAATTCAAAGTTGAAATTCAGGAGGTTAAGATAGAAAATATTAACCTTGTCTTAAAGAAATCCATTTTATAAGTACAAAATGGGAGTGGGAGTGGGACAGGACATGATCAGGCCCATTCTTCAGAAAAAAAATCTGGGCTTTAATGAGCCACCAGTTCAGTATGAATCAATACTGACATAGCAGCTTAAAATTCTCATGCGGTCTTCAACTTGCACAAAGGGAAGGGCAGCTTCTAGAAATAAGGAGAGGGAGAAAGAGGAAGAAGGAGAGAACATTTATTATATGCTTACTGTATGTTGGACTTACAAATATAATATAAACAAAGCCAGTCACTTCTTGCCCTCAAGGATCTTCCATTCTAATGGAGGGAGACAACACAGAAGGAGTTTTGGTGGGGAGCTCAGGTGGTAGAGGCACAGTGTGGAGATGGCCAGGAGGTCGAGGTGGGGAGGACAGACTGGCTCCCAGCAAGATAACGTGAAGCCCAAGCTCATGTCCACAGTGCCTGAAGCTGACCAGGATGAAGATTCAAATCCCACTGTGCTCTGCTCCATTTTCAGTTTTTGGGGGTTTTTTTTTAGGTTTTTGCAAGGCAATAGGGTGAAGTGACTTGTCCAAGGCCACACAGCTAGGTAATCACTAAGTGTCTGAGACTGGATTTGAACTCAGGTACTCCTGACTCCAGGGCCGGTGCTCTATCCACTGCGCCACCCAGCTGCCCCTCCATTTTCATTTTAACATCACAGTTTAGGAAGGAAAGAACTGAGCTGTAGAGTATCCAGGATAGAGAAGACCTGAAGTCAATGTTGTGGTGAGGCCTAACTGAAGGAACAAGAACTTTTTTTTTCCCAGGGGAAAGGCAAGCCCATGGGGAGAGGCCATCATGTGTAGGAGGGACAGACTGTCTTTTCTTACTCATCTGTGCTGATGACTGTAGCACAGGCTCTCCTTTAGTCTGCATTGACCCCAATGGCCACCAAGTCTCTTTCTACTTTCAATACCCAGGAATCTAAGACTCACCCTAAGGCCATACCAGAAAGTGTCATGGGGGGCAGCTAGGTGGCACAGTGGATGGAGCACCAGCGCTGGAGTCAGGAGTACCTGAGTTCAAATCCAGCCTCAGACACTTAATGATTACCTAGCTGTGTGACCTTGGGCAAGTCACTTAACCCCATTGCCTTAAATAAAATAAAAAAAAGTGGCATGGGAGATCAGCCTCTGAACCTCATACCTTCCTTCAGTTCAGTCATTCCATTCATTGTAAGATTTCCCTTGCTTTCTGTGATTGGGTGAGGGGTTCAGCCCTCAAGAATCCTTGCTCAACACCCTAGTTCTCATTCTGTTTCAACCTTCCTCTTCATGATCAACAGAAAGTCTAACTGAAATCTAGCAACAGATTGCTTACCTGACACACCCTAGTAGGTACCCGCTGCCCATGTCCTTTTCCCCATTCATCTCTATGTCTGTGGTAGATGTTAACTTTGAGGATGATGATGATGTTGGTGTTTTGTTTTTGAAGAAGACCATGACATCAGAAAGGTAATACCAAGCATAAGAATTAGATTTAAGTGAGGGGAGGGGCTGTGCTAAGTCACCAGCCTCACTTTCTCCTTCAGAGCCATCTGGGTCCAGTGGCCAGACAGGAATCAGGACCACTGGAGATGGCCCTGGATGCAAGACAATCAAGGTTAAGTGACTTGTCCGAAGTTCCACAGCTAATAAGAGTCTGAGGCTGGATTCAAACTTCCATCCTCCTGACTCCAAGGCCAGTGCTCTATCCACTGCACCATCTAGCAGCCCTATAGTAACTTTAAAAATATAATTGATTTCTTTTATAATTTATTCTACAAGCATTTCCTGATCCCTACCCGTGTTAGTTATTTTTAGAAATAAAGAAAAACAATTAAGCCAAAGTAGTTGACAAAACTGCTGCTTTTGATGGTACATGAGCCTATCAGCTCTTATAGTCTCCCCCACTTCTCAATCAAGAGCTGCCTCTGATGTTTCACCAGTAGAGGTTCTCCAGGTATGATCTCATGTCCTAAAAACTTATATTTCATTTCTAAAAAGTTTTTGAATACTTAGTGTTTTATTTCTCTTCAATAACATATAAAAACAATTGTTAGCATTCATTTTTTAAAACTATTTTTTAAAAACTTTTTTAAAACTTCCTTCCTGGGGAAGCTAGGTAGCGCAGTGAATAGAGCACTGGCCCTGGAGTCAGGAGTACCTGAGTTCAAATCCGGCCTCAGACACTTAATAATTACTTAGCTGTGTGGCCTTGGGCAAGCCACTTAACCCCATTGCCTTGCAAAAAAAAAAACCCCTAAAAAACCAAAACGAAATATAACAAAAACTTCCTTCCTCTTGACCCCCCCCAGAAGGAAAGCAGTTTGATTTCTATATAGAATATACATGTGTAGTCATAGTTATGTTGTGAGAGAAAACATAGAACAAAAAAAAACTCAAGAAAAATAAAGTTAAAAAAAAGTCTGCTTCAGTCTGTACTCAGACATCATCAGCTCTTTGGGGATGGAGAGCATTTTTCATCCTAAGTCCTTCAGAACTCTCATTGTATTTCAGAGAAAAGATAAGTCATTCATAGCTTATTATCTTACCATATTGCCATTAGTTTGTACTCTGTACATTTCACTTTACATCAACTTTGTGAGTCTTTCCAGGTTTTTCTGAGAGCATCCTACTCATCATTTCTAATAGCATAATAGTATTCCATCCATTACATAGCACAGTTTGTTCAGCCATTCCCCAATGGCTTTTCTGTCACCAGAAAAGATCTACTATAAATATTTTTGTATATGTAATTCTTCTTCACCTTTATTTTTTAATCTTTATCTTTTAGATACAGAAATAGAAATGGTATTGCTGGGTCAAAGGGTATGTATGATTCAATGCCTTTGGGCAGAGTTCCAAATTGCTCCACAGAATGCTTGAATCAGTCCAACATCAGTGCATTAATGTCTCATTTTTTTCACATATCCCCTCCACCATTTATCATTTTCCTTTTCTGTCTTATTAGCTACTCTTATGAAGGAGGTACCTCAGAAGTGTTTCATTTTGCATTCCTCCAATCAGTAGTGATTTAGAGTAACTTTCACATGTCTATCAATAACATTGCTTATTACTTATCTGAAAACTGTTCACATCTCTTGATCACCCATCAATTGGGGAATGACTCCTGTTTTTATAAATTTGGCTCAGTTCTCTACATGTTTGAGGAATTAGGCCTTTATCAGAGAAACATGCTTCATAATTTTTTCACAAAATTTTTCAGTCAAAATATGATTATTAAATGTATTTCCCTCCATCCTGTTCTCCCCCTCCCTGCTTATTATATTCTCTCTCTCCTTTTACCCTGTCTCTCATCAAAAGTGTTTTACTTCTGACTACCACCTTCCCCTATCTATCCTCCCTTCTCTTATCCCCTTCCCCTCCTACTTTCCTACCAAGGTAAGATAGATTTCTACTCTCACTTGAATAAGTATGTCATTTTCTTTTTGAGCTAATTCTGATGAGAAGAAGGTTCACTCACTTCCCCCATCTTCCTTTCCACTGTAAAAACTTTTTCTTGTTTCTTTTATGTGAGATAATTTAGCCCATTAATTTATCCTATTCTACCCCTCTCTTTCCCTTTTCCCCAGGGCATTCCTCTTTCTCATTACTTAATTTTACTTTTATAGATATCATCCCTTCATACTCAACTTACATCCATGCTCTCTGTCTATATATACTCCAAATTGCCTTAATAATGAGAAGTTCTTATGAGTTACAAGTATCATCTTCCTAAGCAGGAATGTAAACAGTCTAACCTTATTAAATTCCTTATTATTTCCCTTTCCTGTTTACTTTTTTATGCTTTTCTTGAGTCTTATATTTGAAAGTCAAATTTTCTATTCAACTCTGGTCTTTTCATCAAGAATACTTGAAAGTTTTGTATTTCATTGAATGTCTATTTTTCCCCTGAAGAATTATATTCGATTTTGTTGGGAAGGTGATTCTTAGTTATAATCCTAGCTCCTTTGCCCACTGGAATATCTGATCCTTTAATGCAGAAGCTACTAAATCTTGTGTTATCCTGACCGTGACTTCATGGTACTTGAATTGTTTATTTCTGGCTGCTTTTAGTATTCTCTCCTTGACCTGGAATTTGGCTATAATATTTCTTGGAGTTTTCATATTGGGATCTCTTTCAGGAAGTGATCAATGAATTCTTTCAATTTCTATTTACCCTCTGATTCTAGAATATCAGGGCAATTTTCCTTGATAATTTTTGAAAGATGATATTGATTTTTTATCACCGTTTTTAGGTAGTCAACAATTTTTAAACTATCTCTCCTGAATCTATTTTCCAAGTCGGTTGTTTTTTTTCAACAAGATTTTTTTCACTATTTCTCTATATTATATGTCAAAAAACCCAATAATTTAGATAAAATGGATGTTAAGTATACATGTTTGTAGCAACAGTTTTGTTTTTCTTGCTCTCTCAAAAAGAGAAAAAGGCAGATTTTCATTGATTAGAAATATAACAATTAAGAAATTGTAAAAAATCTTAGATTAATAGAAGAAATAGCTTATATCAATAACTATATTAGAAAAAATTTACAAATCATAAATGAAATCTCAAAGAAAACAGCTCTTGGACCAGATGGATTTATAAATTAATACTATCAGACATTTAAAGAATAATAAATTCCAAAATTATATGAACTGTTCACAAAAATCAGAAAACAAACGACCCTTTCAATCTCTTTTGATGATGCACTTATGATTTTCATACCAAAGACAGGAAGAGGCAAAGCATGGAAAGAAAACTGTAAACCAATGTACTTCAGGAAGACTGATGTAAAAACATTAAATCAAATATTAGTAAAGAGATTAAATAACATATTAAAATATTATACAGTTTGACCAGGTTAGATTTATACCGAGATCAGAGGTTTAATTTAAGGAAAAAACTTGGCAATTCTTGCAAGTTTATGTTTCTCTGTATTCAGCATTTGTTGATTCTTCTAGCACAATCATGTTCCATTATATTCACGTTCCACAATTTGTTTAGCCATTCCTCAATCAGTGGGCATCTGTTTTGTTTCCTGTGGTTTGTTGCCACAAAAAAAAATGCTATTGTGAATATTTTGTTTTATATGTAGCCTGTCCTTTTTCTTTTTTTTTTATCATTGACCTCATTGAGGTTTATACTTAGCAGTGGAATTGTTGCATCCCAGAGTATTTTAGCTTCTTTCTTTGCATATTTCCAAACCACTTTCCTGAAGGGTTCTACTGATTTTCAGCTCTACCAATGATGCATTAGGGCAAAAATTCCTTTTCAGAGATTTTGGCTGATTTTGACTAAAGTTGATACACAAGTTAAAAACAATGACCAAGATACACCCCAAGTTCATTTTTTACTTCAGATGGCTACCTTAAGACAAAAATGTCATTTGTAAGAAAATCAGGCAGATCTTTGGGATTTTCCAGAAATTTTGTGCACAGAAGAAGTGGGAAGGCCCAGAATACAGCTAGTACTTCATAAAGTCATTGATTTCCAGATAGCTTCTTTGTTCTCTTCTTGTAACTTTCTTGGATGTTCATTATGGCTCCTGATTAGAGTGTACATAGCTTGAAGTGAGGGAAGACTATACTGCCGCCTTTCCTTCTGTCACACTGTAGTGCCTAGCAGAGTAATCCTTCTACGCAGAACACCCAAAACAAATTTACAGCCTATTAAACAACATGGTGACAATTTCTCAATCCTGTCTTAGGCCGCAACAGCCGAATGAAACTCAGTGGAAGACCATATCGACATATGGGGGTCCTAGGAACATCTAAACTCTATGACATTCGCAAAACTGTCTTCGCTTTCACCCCACAGGTGGGTAGAATGGGCTGGTGAATGATTCGAACTTGGATGGCACTTCCATCTACAGGTCGGAAAGACATGAGCTTCTTGTTATCTGGTATCTCTAGTGATTCTGTTATGTGAGGGCCACCCTATGAGTCCTAACCTCACACTCAGCTGTCCCACAGATAGGGAATAGATCTTCTGCACAGCAACCTTTACAAGAGTACCTTGAGTGATCCAGAGCTTCCATCTGTTTGGGGGGCTCTGAGGTTGCCCAGAATCAGATTTCTCTCTCTCCCCTTCTGACATTTGAAGTTAGCCTAGGGCAAGGACCTGCCTTTAAATCCCAACTCTGTTGCTTCCTACCTAGGTGACCTTGAGCAAATTCCTTCCCCTCTGAGCTTCCTCACTTTCCTCCTATGTCAAATGAGGAGCTAGACCAGATGCTCTCCAAGGCCTGATCTTGTGTTAGTGACAATGCTCAGAGAAGATGCCTGCCCATCTTCTCATCTTGAACAACAAGGGCTACAGCTTGACCTCACATGGCCCAGGGCAGGTGTCAAAGGCTCCTGCCATGTTCACTAGCCCCAGGTAGTAGGAATTGAGAGGAATAGGGAATATACTAATAAGATCTATGATCAGCCAATCAGGAAGCAGTTAGTAGGTATCTGCTTATGCTGGGCACTAACTTGACTGATTCCTGTGGCAGCATCATGTGCAGGGCTGGGGCAGAGGGGAATAGTCTTCCAGTCTTGGCCATGGCCCATCTCTCCATCCTTTCCAATGGAGACTCCCCTGGAGTTGTGGTTGCCACCACCAAGTGCTTCAGCAACTTTTCAGCAGTGAGTGTGTGGAATATTGGATAACTGTTAGCATTTCCTCAACAGTATTGAATGCTGGTGGTAATGCCTTTTTCAGTCTCTTGCCTTTTCCCCTCAGTTCCTAGATCAACAACAGTTCTACTTGGCCCTTGACAACAAGATGATAGTCGAGATGCTACGAACAGACCTTTCCTATTTGTGTAGCCGCTGGAGAATGACAGGCCACCCCACTGTCACCTTTCCCATCCTAAACACCATGCTTGGTAAGAATTGTCCCTCTAAGCTCCAGCTCAAGGACAGTGATGCTTCCTAAGTACTCTGAATCTGATTTCTCTTTGGAGGGTCAAGGTGTTAGAGTGTTGGGCTAGGGATCATGAGATATAGAGGCCTCCCTTCAGCCTCTGCTGCACTCTCCCTACGTGACCCTCCATAAGGCAAGGAACATCTTTGGGCCCCACGAGTGACAATCCCTTTGCTTCCCTTTGTGTACAGTTAAACTCTATAGTCCTCTAGGCTCTCTGGCTTTCCATTTTCTCATTTTGCCAGTAAAGGTGATGATCTCTAAAGTGCCTATCTCCTTCTCTCACTTTGAGGTTGTGCATGGAAGATGCCACTTTGCCAATGTCTGCTAGCTTCAGCATCAGTCCACAATGAGTGTGGGGGCCTCTCTTCCCAAGGCCTAGCTTAAGGGAAGCCCTCAGATCCAGGAGAGAGCAAGCTCTTGGCCTTTCTTTCTCCATTTTGGCATTTCTCCCTGAAAAGAGGATGAGACTTTGCTTTCCTTTCAGTGTCCAGGAACTGGCTGCCATTGATGCAATGGCTTCTATTATATGGTCCAGCTGGTCTCCACCTTGGCTTTCTTGGCTCTGGCTAAGTGCCCTGAATTGACTTTTGTGATAGACAGTCTTTAGATTTTAATCAGCTGTGGTTCAGACAGAGGCCTTGGAGCTTTGGCTGGGTCATATTTTGAGCCATGAGGCAGCGGAGTTGTACTTTCCCCCATTTCAGCTGATATAGATGGATTTACTGAGTAGTGACTGTGTTCCAAGTCCTTTCCTCAAGAAGTCTAAGATCTCATTGACCAGAAGGTGGACTTCCATGAAACTGTGAAAGGAAATGTGTAAAGGAATGCCCCATTCTGTGGGCCAGGCTCTCAGCCCTGCAACATGGCCAAAAGGATGAACTGAACACTCAGGAGGGCAGTGACTTGCCCAAGGTCACCTGATAACTCAAACTGCCTCACCCATTTTCTGTGTAAGGAGTACTAGAAGAGACAGACACTTGTTGGTTGCCTCTCTTTGTCTCAGTCATTGGAGAGAAAATACCTGAGCATCTCCCAGGGCAATTCAAGGCTCTCATCCTTCTCAGACTTCCAGGAAGGGCTCCAGTACACTAGTGTGGGGCCCAACCTGTCACTGACACATCTCGAGCTTTGTTTTTCTCCCCTAGAACATGGTGGTTCTCATGCTTGCCCTTCTTCCCTGTCAGGGTTGTCACGAGAAAATTACTTTGTGGTCTTGAAAATGTTTCCCAAGGCTCCAGATGGCTAAGGCCTAGGGGCAGGAATGAACAGGTTCTGGGGAGGATGGGAAACAAAGATGAGATTGGGATGGCAAAGCTAGGACCCTAAAGAAAATAGGGAGCTGGGAGGGCCATGTTGAATATGACAGCAAGACCAGGCAAGTGGCAACAGAATTGGCAGTTTGGGAGCTTGTGGAGGAGCACAGCCATGCAATGGAGGCTTACAACAGATATGGATCTGTGTCACATGAGCAGTCAGGGGTGGGTAGAGAATGGGGGGCAAGGAAGGGGTGAGTGGGGTGGACTTTTCCTCCTAGCCCACAGAAACTACAAGCTGCCAATGCATCTTAGATAGTCACCTGAGGCTTGGAGTATGAAGAGGTAACTCAACTAGGATGTGTGTCTGAGGCAGGATTGAACTCAGATCTTCCAGACTTCAGCTAGGAGGAAGAGATGGGGATGGGGAGCCCTGACAAAGTTTTGTTCCACCATAACACCTACTTGGAGCTCTTTGGAATGTTTTTTGGTTTCTTTGCTTTGGGGGTTGTTATCTTAGAGAAGACCCTAGTCAAGGCTTTCTTGGAATAGCCCAGAATTCCTGGAAGGCTGGCCTAGAATCCATTGTCCAGAAGTCTGGACTCATATAGGGTTGAGTCCCAGGGTGTGTCTGAGCTCTACTCAGGGCCAAAGCCATCCTCCAATGGAGATTCTGTGAAAATCTTGTATCTCACCAAGGTGTAGAGTTATGGCCTTGAGGATTCCCATGCCAAGTATTAGGCAATATCATTACATTAGAAGGCTACCCTTCTAAGGGGGCGCGATTATTAAAATACCACCCAGCATTGAGAGGATTGGGAGGGAAAGCGAGTTATTGACCCTGGTGTCTCTGCTGGGACAGTTGAAAGCAATCGCTACTTTTTTACTACCTCTGAGTTCTGGCACTAAATGCTGCTTCTCTTTCTCTTAAGATCAATCAGGAACCACTCTAGATGCATCTGTTCTGGCAATGCTCAGAAAAATGCAGGATGGCTATTTTGGGGGGGCAAGGTAAGTGGCCATGGACAGCACAGGACCTAAGGGTGCAGCTTGGGAGAACCTCCCCCACTGGATCCCATTTGGATGCTGGGCACCCATTGCCATTGTATGAGGGGGGAAGCTGACCTACTACTTTGCTGGCTTGAGTGTTGCAGACAAGATCCCAAGATGCTCATGAATGGAAATATGTAGGGAACTTGGAGGCATCTAGTCCAACCCCCTCATCTTACAGAGAAGGACACTGAGGCCCAGTGAGAAGTAACTTGACCAAAGACACATAGACAGAAAGGAGGGAACACTAAGTCTTGTCCACTTTCCATTCCACTCTTCTGTTACCTCCCAAAGCATGGATGGCCTTGGAGATCTTTGGGGGACAATGGTCAGAGACTTGTCCTCATCTGTTCTATTCTCTTTCCTGCTTCCCTTTGTGCCCACAGGCATGGATCTGTTAGATGCCTGGCAAAGTTCAATGGTCCATCTGGGGATGGTCAGCACAGTGCCTGCTACATGCAGTGAATGACTTGATTACTGACATCTCCCTGGGCCTTGTTAGCCCAGCTTCAGAATCAGGGAAGGGATGGTGTGGAATTGCACTTCAATCTAGATGAGCCCCTAACAGCCCTGGGCTACCGCTGCAGACTTCCCCTGAAGCCCAAGGAGTTCAGGAGGCATTCCAGCCTGTTTATCCATCTGATTATCAGGGTCCAAGCAGGGAAACTATCTGAGTTCTTGACAACATCCTGCTGTACCCACCTGAGCTTCATGGATCCTGGCCAGGAGGGCAAGCTGTATGGTGAGGATGGTGATGATGATGACTATGATGGAGAATTATACTCAGACAACTGGCTGGATGGCTTGGACACTTCTAAGCAGGGTAAGAGACTGGGAACCCAAAAGAATGCAGCTGTAGGCAGTGATACCAGATCTTAATAAATAGCTGTTGGAATCTATATACACTTCTATCACTGCTATACTTTTCTTTCCCTTCTCAGAAGTCTGCTTCTAGGCTAATGGCCTAGGGCAGAAGCTCTAGTCTGGGTGGTTGGACAAATCCCTCAACCTGCTAGATGAACCCTTTCCTGGAGATCTGGGGATGAAGGGGCAGACTGGCAGAAAGAGGAAGCAGTGGGGAAGTAGAGCTAGATGATCCAAAATCAGGGGTGTTGTGGGGAGATAGGAAGGGGAAGAAGATGGGTAGAAGTGACAATAAATGGTAGAGAAGAGGGAGGGCTTTGAGCTTCTAGACAGCTCAGAGGGTCAGTGTAGGGGCAGGGGGCAGTGTCTTCTCTCAGAAGAATCAAGATAAAGGAGGCATGGCCTCCTTTTCAGAGATTTTGGCTGATTTTGACTAAAGTTGATACACAAGTTAAAAACAATGACCAAGATACACCCCAAGTTCATTTTTTACTTCAGATGGCTACCTTAAGACAAAAATGTCATTTGTAAGAAAATCGGGCAGATCTTTGGGATTTTCCAGAAATTTTGTGCACAGAAGTGGGAAGGCCCAGAATACAGTTAGTACTTCATAAAGTCATTGATTTCCAAATAGCTTCTTTGTTCTCTTCTTGTAACTTTCTTGGATGTTCATTATGGCTCCTGATTAGAGTGTACATAGCTTGAAGTGAGGGAAGACTATACTGCCGCCTTTCCTTCTGTCACACTGTAGTGCCTAGCAGAGTAATCCTTCTACGCAGAACACCCAGAACAAATTTACAGCCTATTAAACAACATTAAACAACAACCTAACCAGGCTTTGACTGGGCATATTGGCAGGGGTACTGGAGGGTTTTCTGTAGAAATTCAGTAGTTCCCTCTACAATCTGCCTTATTATATGTGAGTAATCTCTGGCTTCCTCCCATGGAGGAGGAGGGCGAGGTGATGAGAATGTCAAACTCCGGCCAGGAGGGACAAATGCACTGGAAGCCACTTGTATCCTTTCCCTTTGGCAAGGTTAACCTTACTACTTGTGCCCTCCTGCCTGCCCAAGGTCTGTTTGTGTGACTTGGTCTCCCTGGGTCTCAGTTTGCTCCTTTGTCAAATGGGAGAGTTGGTCAACCCAGATGGCCTCTGGGATCTCTCCTGTCTCTAGGTCTGGGTCTCTCTTGCATTCTTCTTCCACCGTGTTCGAATGATCTCCCTTAATAAAGTGTAACAAACCAAGAACAGAGGCTGAATGATTCCTGAATGAATGGATCTTAGGCCGAGGTTCAAGGCTGTGGCGCCCCGTGTGGGGGCAAGCCAGGCTTTCATTCGGGTTGTTCTGGAATGGGTTGTATGCGAATGAACTAAAGTGTGCTCCTCTCTTTCCTCCTCCACTCTCCCTGCAGTCCGTGGTAGTGATGAAGTTCTGTGGTACTTAGACCACCTTTTGGAGCACACGGCACACAAGCCCACACTGCCCCCTACTGCCCAGCAGGGAGGGCTCAATCGCTTCCGAACGGCAGTGCAAACCACCCGTGACTTCATGTCCTTGGTGACCAAGGCTAAGGGGCTGCATGTACAGAGTGAGTGATCCCATGACCCCCTGATGGAGGAAAGTAAAGACCTTACAGTGAAGAAAGGGAGCCAGCCAGGAACAGTGGAGCCACCTGTGATCATGGGACAGAGGAGGCCTCTGGGGGAGAGGGAAGGACCTTTCCTTTACTCCCTTAGAGATAGTTTCATCAGTGGACAAGAAATAGAATACAAGGCCCAAATGACTTTGAGGGTGCAAGTACTGACTTGGGCAGTTTCAGGAAGCAGCAAATGGACTTCATCCTTTCCATGGAGGGGCCACCTTCTTCATAGGCCTAGGCTGGGGACTAGCTATCTCCTTCTTGGTATGCACATAGAGGGCAGGCCAGGAGAGAGTTATAGGAAGTTCCTTGTGCCTGCAGCAAGGGCAGTACCACCAAACTTGCTGTTCTTGGTGCAGGATTTTGAAGAAGGGCTTCTGGCTAGTTCACATGCCATGTAGATCCTGAGCTAACCCCCCATCAGGTGACTAATGGATTTGGAGGCAGAGACCCTAGGTTCAAATCTCAGCTCTGCTCCTTGCATGACTTTGAGATAGTTGGTTAACCTCTTGGGGCCTCAGTTTATTCATCTGTAAAATGAGGGGGTTAGTTTCGCCAGTCCTCAGATACCTTCTACCTCTGAATTGATGCTCCTGGGATCTTAGACATTCAGGAAACAAGTTAATGGTGATGCCTCTTTGCCTTGGAGTTGCTCAGCCCAAAGGGCCAGCTTCTCATGGCTGCCCAGTAAGTGGGACCCAGGCTTTCTGATCATTTTGGGAGGCCCCAAACTCTGGGAAATGGTCTCCCCATACCTCCAACATTGTCTTCTTCCAGATGCTCACTTGTACCTACCCACAAAGTTACTGCCAAGCTCCCGGACTTCATTCAGTTTCCTGGATGCCACACCTCCCCTTTCTCAAGCTGAGCAGGTAATCTGTCACCCCCTAGGAAATGGACATCAATCTGGGTGAGTGGCCACCACCATGGCTTTCTGTGTTCCACTAGTGGTTCAGGAAAGCACCAGTCTCCTTTCATTTGATGTCAACTAGTTGTACTTGCTTTGGTTTGATTGTAGATGAGAGGCCTGAGGCACCAGCTGCTTCTGGCTCTGATTTTCCCCAGATACTGGTAATCAGAGCAGAGCTGCACTCTAATAAACATGGGGACTGGAGGGAAAAGATGGATTGGGTCTGGGGACTCTGATTGACTGAAAACCATTTGGGAGACCCTTCTTCTCATTCCCCTTCTCTTCCTCCTTCCCTTCCTCCTTCCCCCCTCTTCTCCTTCCTATTCTTCTTCCCCTTCTTCTCTTCCTTCCTCTCTTCTTGCTCCTTTTCCACTCCTTCCCTTCCTCTTCTCTTCCTCCTTCTTCCCCTTCTTCTTCCTCTTCCTCCTTGTCCTCTTCCCCCTCCTTCTCCTTCCTTGTTTCATTACTCTGTTCCAGGTTCCTTCTGTCCATGTGGAAATGCACCTTCCCCGGGATGAATCTGGGGAGATCGACTTCCAAGCCCTGGTGAGCCAGTTGCATGAGTGCCCAAGCCTACAGGACCAAGCCGACATCCTCTACATGCTTTACACCATGAAGTATGTGACCCTGACTCAGTTATTTTGAAGCTTAAGAAGTCCCTCTTGGGTGTTTAACTCTGTAAATGAAATATTGAAATCCATGAGTTTTGCAGGTAGGGAGATCTTCTTGTAGGTGTCAGTCTTTTGGGGAGCAAAGGAGAGAAAAGGGGGCTAGTGAAGGTAGAGTGAGGTAGGAGGAAGGCAACAGCATAAAACAGTGGGAAGAGAGGTGGATTTGGAGCCATGGACCTGAGTTTGAATTCCAACTCTGTCCATTCTACTCACGTGACCTTCCCCCCGTGCCTCAGTTTCCTTCTCTGTAAAGAAAGGGGGTTGGATCAGATGACCTCTGATTGATATCCTTGCCTGCTCTAAATGTCTGACAGCCTCTCCACCTGGCCCACCACTGCTGCTGACTGTTATTCCTTCTTGTCCTCTGTAGAAGATCTTGCAATCCAGTGGTTGAAAACCTACTAGGTCAGGGATGGGTTGCAAGGGAACAAGACAAGGTTCAGATGTAGCTTCCAAACCTAACCAGGCTTTGACTGGGCATATTGGCAGGGGTACAGGAGGGTTTTATGTAGAAATTCAGTAGTTCCCTCTACAATCTGCCTTATTATATGTGAGTAATCTCTGGCTTCCAGGCCAACTGAGCTCCCAGATATTCCTCAGCCTGGCACTCCAGTGCCAAGGGTGTGGCCACCCCTCCCTCTTATTAACACTTGTCCCTTCCTTAATTGTCTTAGGCTCATAGGATGGTAGATTTAGAGCTAAGGAATCTTAGTCCAATGCCATCATTTTGCAAATGAGGCAAGTGAGAATTTGAGAGGTTAGGGAACTGCCCTGGCTCACCTGGCTAATAAATGTCTGAAGCAAAATTAGAATATTGCATTCTAATGGTGGAGAGAGGTCCATCTCTAAGTATACAAAGAAACTAGAAAGAAAAAAAAAGTCAAGTTGTTAGAACTCCGGTAGATTGGGAAGGAGTGTTTAAAAGAGCTAACTACACCAGACACCATGCTAAGCCATAGGGATACCAAGAAAGGCAAAAACACAATCCCTGCCCTCAAGGAGCTCCTAGTCTAATGTAGAAGACAACATGCAGACAACTAAGGACAGACAAACATTAGACACAGTAAATGGGAGGCAATCTCAGAGGGAAAACCCTAGTAGGGAGGAAGAGGAAGAAAAGGCCTCCTATAGAAGGTGAGATTTGAGCTCTACATGGAAGTGGAGGTGAAAAGGGCATTCCAGAACGGGGTTTCTCTACCAATGAAAAGATAAAGAGTAAGGATAAAGAGTGTCCTGTATGAGGAATGACAAGGAGACCAGCGTACATGGATAGGGCCAGACAGAGAACTCATACTTCATCCTGGAGGATAACATAGGGGACCCCTGAAGTTTATTGAGTAGGGGTAGGATAACATGGTCAAAAAAAATCACCTTAGAGTGGGGAAAGACTGGAAGGCAAGGAGGCCAATTCTATTTGCTGTGGTCCAGGCATGATAAGGGACCTTCACCACAGGAGTGACTGTGCAAGTAGAAAGAGATGTTGTGAAGGTAGAAATGACAAAATTTGGCCAAAGATAAGTTCTGTGTAATGAATGCAAGTGAATAGATGAGATGACATCAAGGTCATGATAGGAATTTGCAAAGACGGAAGGGGAAAATATAATGAATTCTGTTTGGACTTTTTGAGTTTGAGATTCATATGGGACATTCAATTCCATGTGTCCAAAAGTTGGATAAGAGAGACTGGAGGTCAGCAGAACAAGTGGAGATGGATATGCATTTCTCTGGTAATCATCTGCATTGAATCCATGGGAAATGGTGAGATCACCAAGAGAGGGATAATACAGATAATATGAAGGGAGAAGGAAAGAGAGCCCAGGATAAGTTCTAACCTTGGGGGATGTCTAGAATTAGTGGGTGTGACCTGGAGAAAGATTCATTAAAGGAGACTGAGAAAGATTGTTCAAATGGGTAAGAGGAGGACCAGGAGAGAATGAGGAACCCCAGAGAAGAGAGAGAGAGAGAGAGAATCCAGAAGAGGGTGCTGGACAGCATCCAAGGCTGCTGAGGTCAGGAAAGATGAGGAGTGAGAAAAAGCCATTCAATCTGGCAATTAAGAAATCACTGGAAACTTTGGAGAGAACTGTGGAATAATGAGATCAGAAACCATATTAAAGAAAGTTTAGATGGTAATGAGAGGAAAGGACTATGGACAGTTTTGTCTTAGAAGTTTGGCCATGGCACCAGTCTGGGAGCAGCTAGCAGCCTCGCGTCCGGGGGACCCCTCCGCATCCTCACCAGCCACCTCTCTTCCAGCCCAGATTCACCCCAAAATGGGAACTTCTGTCAAGGATCAGCTGATTTTGAATGTCCTAAAGGAAGACCAGGTCCCCCATAACAAGATCACTGTTGTAGGGGTTGGTGCCGTTGGCATGGCATGTGCCATCAGTATCTTGATGAAGGACTTGGCTGATGAACTTGCCCTAGTTGATGTCATAAAAGATAAGCTAAAGGGAGAGATGATGGATCTCCAACATGGCAGCCTTTTCCTCAAAACACCAAAGATTGTTTCTGGCAAAGACTACAGTGTAACTGCAAACTCAAAACTGGTTGTTGTTATTGCTGGGGCACGTCAACAGGAGGGAGAAAGTTGTCTTAACTTGGTCCAGCGAAATGTGAATACTTTTAAATTCATCATTCCCAATATTGTTAAATACAGCCCTAATTGCAAGCTGCTTATTGTTTCCAACCCAGTGGATATTTTGACATATGTGGCCTGGAAGCTGAGTGGCTTTCCTAAAAATCGTGTTATTGGAAGTGGTTGCAATCTGGATTCTGCCCGTTTCCGTTACCTAATGAGGGAGAGACTTGGTATCCATTCTTCAAGTTGTCATGGATGGATTCTTGGGGAACATGGAGACTCCAGTGTTCCTGTGTGGAGTAGTGTGAATGTTGCAGGTGTATCTCTAAAGAATCTTTATCCTGCTTTGGGAACTGATAGTGATTCAGAAAATTGGAAGCAAGTTCACAAACAAGTGGTTGACAGTGCTTATGAAGTCATCAAGCTGAAGGGCTACACTTCTTGGGCCATTGGCTTGTCTGTGGCAGATCTGGCAGACAGCATTATGAAAAATCTTAGGAGAGTGCATCCAGTTTCCACCATGATTAAGGGTCTATATGGCATTAATGAAGATGTCTTCCTTAGTGTCCCTTGTGTCTTGGGGCAGAATGGTATTTCTGATGTGGTGATGGTAAATCTGACTCTGGAGGAGGAGGCCCGTTTAAAGAAGAGTGCAGAAACTCTTTGGGGAATCCAGAAGGAGCTGCAATTTTAAAACTTTAAATGTGCTTCCATTTTACTGTCTTGAGAACATGACAGTGATTAAGGGATTGTGTATGATGTGCTATGGTCAAATCCTTCCTCTGATTTAGTAATTGAACACCAGAAATGTAAAACTTAAGAATACACTCTAGACTCTAGACTCTTCCTAAAGTTAAAAATGGGGAATACAATGTGACTATTTGTTAAACACTGTTATTTGCACAGTGATGCTGGATCAGACTTGTACAGTCATAAACATAGTTACTGTCAAGCAGAACCACAGGTTATGTCACTGCCTATTTTGTAGGTGCTAGTTTCCCAAAGGTCCATAACATTCTTGGACACAACACCATACATACTAATAAAGTAGCAATACTTTATTGATACATTTTATCCTTCCCTCCATTAGAGCTCTTTAGCATGGCCCCATGAATCACCTTTCCAGAGGACCTGATTTTGTCTACTTATATATATATATATAATTTCAATAGTTATAAATTTCAATATTATATAAAGATCTATGTATGTACAACGATGCAACCAATTCGACAAGTGTCACACTAACCCAAATGCTGAATAAACAACAAAATAACTGAAAAAAAAGAAGTTTGGCCATTAAGAAGAGGAGAGTGATGATGGTTTACAGGATTTTTTAAGGATGGGGAAAGACTTGGGTGGGTTTGTAGGCATTAGGGAAACATCCAGGAGACAGGGAGAGATTAAAGAATAGAGAAAAAGTGAGAATGATAGAGAGGAAAAGATGCGATGGGATCAAGGCTACATGTAAAGGAGTTTGTCCTTAGGCCCTCTCTTCCAGAAGAGACAGAAGGCATCTGAGGGAAGTGAAATGAAGAGTACAGGATTAGAGCTCTTGGTGAATGGGACCCAATTTTTTTCAGTGAAGTATAAAACAAAGTCCTCATCTGAGAAGATGGGAAGAGGGGAGACGGGAGGTTTGAGACAGGCTGGAAAGGTTCAAAATAGCCACTGTAATGAGTTGGTTAGTGAATGGAGAAGGGATGTTTAAAATGATTGCTTTGCTGCAGTGAGGGCCCAGTTTAGATTATGAACTATAAATTGATATTATCACTTTTACAGCTCCATTGAGCAGCATATGAGTAGGAGCCAAGGATGTTAAGAGTGATCCAAGGATGGAGCTGGGCAGGGTAAGATTGGTCATAGGATAAGGGTGTGAGAATCTCAAGTGTAGAGGATAATACAGATTTACCAAGAGAGCAAGGTAAGTAAAGGAAGAGAGTAGAGACAGTACAAGGTGATGGCATAGGAAAGATCTGAGGGATGGGAGGGTAGATTGGAGGTCACAGTGAGAACAAGGAACAGGATTAGGGGTCATGAGAGGGAAGGATGGAATGATTGAAGATTAGGATTAGATAAGAAGACTTTGTGAGGACATGTACTTGGAAGTAGAACCAAGGAGTCATGGCAGAGTCAAGAGTATGGTAATCTGTGTAGCTGAGGTTGGGTGGCAAAGTTGCTCCTGAGAAATGAATAAAGTGAAGGAACTGTGAAGTAAGAGTTTTGGGGAAGAGTATCAATATGTGTGTTGAAGCCTTCTCTTATGAGGCCCAAGTTGGGTCAGGCAGGGAAGGGTTAACAGATTGAGATGGGGTTAGCTATCATTAAGGGCAGAGCTGACAAAAAGAGTAGGTGCTGGGAAATTTCCCCACTGGTTCTTCATGCTGCCCAGAGCTACACATATAAATTTCATCCTCTTGAGTTAAAAAGTAGCATGTTTTAAAATTCCATTTCTTCTGGGAGGGTGCCCTTTCAAATTTGGTCACTCCTTGGTCAACCTGCTAGTCCACAGTAGAGGGATAGGAGGCAGGCAGAAGTCAGGGGCCAGAGTTTTGAGGACAGTTAGATTCCTCCCAGTTTCTCCTCCCCTCAAAAGAATATAAGCTGCCTTAAGGGCAGGGAGTCTTGGAATACCAAGTAGCTGTTTATGACCAAGTGTTTATTCAAGTGATTGAAGACTGGCTCCTCCACTAGTCCACCCCTCAATACCTCTGGGCCTCCTTGTCTTAGGCAGTGGGAGGTCCAGTGCAGCCTGGGGCCTTCCTCTGGCAGTAGCAGTGGGTGTGCCTTGGCTGCTGGGCCTCCTTCTGCCCACCAGGTACATCTCTCTCCTCTACCCTTTGGGGCATCCACAGTTTGGATTCTCCAGAGATGAAGGTGTTCCAGGATTTGTAGCCATGCGAGATTGGAGCATCCTGTCCTTTAAAAGATTTTTGTGTCAGGACAGCTTGGCATCACTGCAAGTTTCCCAAATTGACTGTGTGTTCTTCTCCTGTTTTTCCAAACGTAGGGGTCCTGACTGGCACACTGCCATCTCTGGAGAGGAAGGTGGCACGGTCCGGGAGCTCCTCACTGCCCTATATAGCAAAGTTGGTGAAGCTCGCCACTGGGGCCTAATCCGTTACATCTCTGGCATTCTAAAGAAGAAAGTGGAATCCCTGGATGAGGTAAACCCCAACCCCCTTCCCCATCTCCTTGCTTTATGAGGGACGTGGGAAAGAAACCACAAGGCAGGCTGAAGAGTCACATCTCAGATTTCAGTTTGCCCATGGTGACTGACACATTTCTGACAATGTTCCAAATACTTTCTGATTTGATGTTACTTTTCATTTGGGGGTGTACCTTTTGGGGGAGGAGAGGGTTTGGACCTGGAACTTCATTGGTGTAGGGAACTTCCAGTACTGTTGAACGCTGGCAGTTTGCCTCTAACTCATCATATTGGTGAACTGCCTGGGTTCCCAGAGCCAGTATGTGCCAGAGGCAGAATTTGAATTCAGGGCCTCCCTATTCTGAGGTCAGCTTTCCAGCCCTCACCATACTCTGCTTCTCATTGGATGGAATTACTTAAATATTTTTGAAAAGTGACTGAATTTAGGGGCAGCTAGATGGCGCAGTGGATAGAGCACCAGCCCTGGAGTCAGGAGTACCTGGGTTCAAATCTGGCCTCAGACACTTAATAATTACCTAGCTGTGGGCCTTGGGCAAGCCACTTAACCCTGTTTACTTTGCAAAAAGAAAAAGAAAAGTGACTGAATTTGGAAGATTTTTTTTAACAATAACAAAATAAGGGATTTCTAAGTCTTTTTTGAAAAGATGTTTTCCAACAGGGAACCACATCCATTTCAAGGGGGCTGCAGGAGTGAATTCACTTGAAGTCTGCAGATGTCATGTGTAGAAGGCTGCCTTCCAGACCTGCTGATTGGCTACTTCAGGGAGTGTGGTGTTGGTCAGATGAAAGACTGAGTTGGGGAGTCCATGTCAGTTCGCCCTGGGTTCCTAGTCAGCCTCCCAGGAGAAGAATGTGCCATGAGGGACATGGCCATTGACTTGCCTGGCATATTCCATTGTCTTTTAGGCCTGCACCGATCTGCTGTCTCACCAGAAGCACTTGACAGTGGGCCTCCCTCCAGAACCCCGGGAGAAGACCATTTCTGTGTGAGTTAGCTGGTTTAGTTTTTTAGAACTGATTGGTTTGACTAAACCCATTCGACTGGCACACTTGACTTGCCAGGGTTAGTGTGTGTGAATGTGTGTGTGCACATGCGCACCCCAGCAGAGAGACTGGAGGGGTTTTGAGTTCTGAGTCTGATTCTGCTTAAAAGTATGACCTTAATCACTTCCCTCAGTTTCCTCCCCTGTGAAATGTAATGATCTATTCTGAAGTATCTTCTCTGTGTATCTCAGGGAGGTTGAGGATCTGGGGAAATGAGATTCAGGAGAGTTCTTTGAAGTCTGTCTAGAGCCCTCCAGAGATCAGGGTGGGGATAGGACAAAGCTTCTGGCAGAGTAGCAGTGTGATCCTGTGTGGTTGCAGGCTAGAGGCAGACACCAGGGGCACAACACCACTCTGCCCATGTGGTCCTTCCCTCCCCTCTCAGGAAGGGCCTAGAGCTATGCTTCAGATGGAAGGAAATTGGGGATTGGGGGGCAAAGGACTGAGGAAGGCCATGGGTTCAGCTGACATTATTGGAGCTAATGAGGCCCTTCCTACCACCCCTGACCTGTAACTCCTCTGTTGCACCAGCCACTCTGAGTCCACCTCGCCTGGGCTGGGTGGGGAGTTCAAGGTGAGGAAGTTGTTCTACAGGCTTTCCTGCAATCTTCAGGGATGGTATGGCCGCTCTCCCTCCTTGCCAATTTTTTTTGGTGCTTCCAGTATGAAGAAGCATTTCCTTACAATGAGCTGGTGTTGTAAGCTCCTTACTTAGAACTGCTGTCCCTTCACCCTGGTACCAAGACCAAGCAGAGAAGTTGATCACTCTTGTACCCAAGTGCCCTTCAGACATCGACAACACTTGTGCCTTTTGCATTCCCTCCTCTCCAGGGTCAGCATCCCTATTTTCTTCAGCCATTCTCCAAACTGCAGGACATTCAGTCCCCCCCAAGTCTGGTCACCCTTCTCGGGACTATCTCCAGTCTACAAGTGGCATCTGGACCCAAATGTATCCTGCCAGATGTGGTCCTGCCCAGCCCCAGGGAGAAGCAGTAGGATTGCCTCTTCCTGCTTTCTAGTCATGAGGCCTCTCTTAGTGTACCTTCTGATAGCATCTGATTTCTTGGCCAGAAATTTGTCATTTGAACTATTGTCTTATTCCATCCCTTTCTCCAATCTACTTGTGGAGTTGGTTTATCCCATGTGGAACCTACATTGACCCTAAATGCTCTTTTCATTGAAGCTGGTTGATGTGGAGAAAATGAGAGTGCCCAGGCTCCCCAGACACTCCCATCCATGCACACATTCTCTCTCCCTATCCACCCAACTACACACCCAGTCACCTTTTAACACCTCTGTCCTTTCATACTACTCCCTTTCATGCCTCTTGGACTCCCATATTCCAGGGCCAGACTCCCTCCAGGCCTTCCCATTTAGGTAGGCCTGAGACCTTGGGGAGGCCCTTGTAAGGAACTCCAGTGCCCACAGGAGCCCAGCAGAGCTGCAGAGTATGGTGCTGGGCAGTGACCTCCCAGGGCTGATCCCATGTTCAAGGTCCTGATCCCCAGGATGCAAGCTTTTCATAGCATCCCACAGCACCCCCAACCCTGGTCCAGAACTATTGTTTTTAACTTTTGTCCCTCTTCTTGTACCTTCATAGAGAAGCCCTTAAAGCAAATCCCTGAATCCCCAATAGGTACAAAAGTAAATCTGAATGAAATTGAATCTCCTGGTAGAACTCATAGGAAGACCATCCTTTAGGCTGAATAGCGACCACCCTTTGGATCTGGTCAATCATCCAGGTTCATTCCACCCAATTTCCCATATCTCTCCATCATGCCTATAAGGAAAGCATAAGGGGCTTTGTCAAATACTTTTCTAAAATCAAGGTAAATGATGTCTGCAGTATCTGATCTGACTTCTGGTACCTTCTAGTTAGCAAAGGCTTCTGACTGAAGTCATACTTACTCTTTATGACCATTGATTCTGCTGCTAGTTTCTCAAGAACCATCCCTTTTAGGATATGGTCTAGGATTTTTTTTCCCAGAAATCAAAGTCAAACCCATTGGCCATTTGCAGAAAATCAAGGCCACTAGCCTATGCTTTGTAGACTCAGTTCTTTTCTCTTTTTTGATAACTGGGCCATTTGTCCTTCTCTTGTCCTGCAGTATCTCTCCTACTTTCAGCCATCTTTGTGCAGCCATCCCAGGTGCTAAGTCTTTGAGTGAGTTCTTTTCAGTATTCTAGGATGTAGTTCATCAGATCATCGGAACTCATCAAGGGCAGTTAGGTGTTCTCTTCTCTCCTTCCTTATCTTGTGTTTCAACTCCCTGTGAGGCATTTTTGGTCTTTCTATTCATTGTAGTCTAGAGATCATCCTTGGCAGAGGAAAGAAAAGAGGAAGAACTGCATATATCTGAATTCTTGTCATCATCTCTTATTAATCATTGTCCCATCCTGTCTGAGTGCCCCCACCCATCCCTTTGACTTTTTTGGCCCCATATAGTTGTGGGGTTTTGGGGTTTTTTTTATATTTTTACAAGGGTTAAGTGGCTTGCCCAGGGCCACACAACTAGGTAATTATGAAGTGTCTGAGGTTGGATTTGAACTCAGGTATTCCTGACTCCAGGGCCGGTGCTCTATCCACTGTGCCACCTAGCCACCCCCCCATATAGTTTTGTTTTATTTAATATTTATTTATTCTCATTACATTAATAAAATATTCTTGTTTAAGAGTAAAAAAAATACCCCCTCCCCCCCAAAAATATACTCACTTGAGTGATAAAGTAAAAGGAAGAGAAAAAATTAAAATTAAAATTAAAAAAATAATAGTAATAATTGTAGGTATGGCCAGGTGGTGCAGTGGACGGAGCACCAGCCCTGGAGCCAGGAGCACCCGAACCCATATCCAGTCCCATACACCCAACAATCACCCAGCTGTGTGACATGCAAGCCACTGCAACCACACTGTCCTGCAAAAAACAAAAAAAGAAAAAAAAGACCCAAAATGAAATAAAATAGTAATAATAGTAGGGGTGGCTGGGTAGCTGACAGAGCACCAGCCCTTGAGCCAGGAGTACCCAGGTCCAAATCCGGCCTCAGACACCCAACGATCACCCTGCTATGCGCCCCCAGGCAGGCCACCATTTGCCCTGCACCCCCCAAAAATAATAATAATAAAAAATGTGCTTCAGTCTGTGTTCCAACACCACCAACTCTGTCACAGGTGGATCACATTCTTTATGATAAGTCCATCATGAAAGTTACTTCCATATTTTTCCACCATTGCCATTGCTGATCACAACTCCCTCCTTTTGTAATTCTCCACTACCATATACTATATTTTCTCTCTCCTTTCACTCTGACTCTGCTGTAGGGTGGCTGAGTGGCACAGCAGACAGATCCCTGGCCCTGGGGCCTCCCGAGCCCACATACCACCCCTTAGGCCCAGCATCCACCTGGCCCTATGGTCCGGGACAGGCCATCCAATCCCAGCCCCTTACAAGAAATAAAAAAGAAAATGCATCATATCTGACCACTCTCCACCCATGGTCCATCCTCTCCTCCATCACTCACGCCGCCCCCCTTCCCCCTGTCCCTGTTCTCTCCTTCTTACTCCAGATGCCTATACCCCATTGAGTATATATGCTGTTTCCTTTCCTAGCCACCTCTGATGAGAGTGAAGATTCCCTCATTCCCCCTTGCCTTCCCCCCTTCCATATCATTGCAATAACTTATTGTAATAAAGAAAAATCTTATTATATGAAATATCTTGGCCTATTCCTCCTCTCCTTTTTCTTTCTCCCATTACATTTCCCTTTTTTTCTATTGACTCCATTTTTATACCACAATATATCTTCAAATTCAGCTTTCTCACTGTGCTTCATCTATAAAAGCTCCTTCTACCTGCTCTGTTAATTGAGAAGGTTCATATGAGTATTATCAGTGTCATTTTTCTATACAGGAATACATACAGTTCTTCATCAAGTCCCTCATATTTTCTTCTTCTCCTCCACTCTCTATGCTTCACCTGAGTCCTGTATCTGAAGATCAAACCTTCTGTTCAGCTCTGGCCATTCCAACAGGAACATTTGAAATTCCCCTGGTTCATTGAAAGTCTATCTTTTTCCTTGGAAGAGGACATTCAGTTTTGCTGGGTAGTTGATTCTCAGTTGCATTCTAAGCTCTTTTGCCTTCTGGTATATTATATTCCAAGCCCTACAACCTTTTAATGTAGTTGCTGCTAAGTCCTGTGTGATTCTGACTGCAGCTCCACGATATTTGAACTGTGTCCTTCTGACTGCTTGTAATATTTTCTCTTTGACATGGGAGTTCTGGAACTTGGCTATAATATTCCTGGGGGTTGGTTTTTTGCGATCTCTTTCTCGGCCCCCCATATAGTTTTTTTTAGGTTTTTTGCAAGGCAAACAGGGTTAAGTAGCTTGCCTAAGGTCACACAGCTAGGTAATTATTAAGTGTCTGAGACCAGATTTGAACCCAGGTACTCCTGACTTCAGGGCCAGTGCTTTATCCACTATGCCACCTAGCCACCCCAACCCCACCATATAGTTTTAAAACACTCATCTTTGGTTGTCCATAGCATTCCTAG
The DNA here is from genome assembly GCF_037893015.1 of Macrotis lagotis. Taxonomy (NCBI): domain Eukaryota; kingdom Metazoa; phylum Chordata; class Mammalia; order Peramelemorphia; family Peramelidae; genus Macrotis; species Macrotis lagotis. Next base: position 74,448,109 of record NC_133666.1, read on the forward strand.
CCACTCTCAACTAATCCTGAGCATTTGTTTCCTGAATTTCCTGTCCCAGCTGTTCCTGGGAAAAGACCTTCTCCTCTGCCCCTCTTGTTCTCCAAGTCCCTTGGGGTATCATCCCACCCACCTTGACACTTTAGAAAGGCACTTCCTGCAAAGTATTCTGGGGGAAAATGGTGGGTGGGGAGGGGAGAGTAAGAAAGGCAATCCCAAACCAAAATGGGCCAGGGTTTCCAATTTGCAGTAGTTATTTCAGGTTACTCACAGCCCTACACACCAACCTCAGGGAACCAGAACCACTATTCCGAGCTCCTGCCCTTCTGCCAGTCTTCCTTCTGCACAGTCTAGCCCTCATTGTTGGTCAATTTGGCCTCCCTTCTATGGACAACAAGGCTGATAAGGCTGCTGGGGTCTCAGACCTTTGGCATATGAAATTTCTGGAAAAAGCAAGAGCCTTTCCAAAAGAGGAGTGTATAAGAAAATGGCAAGCCCCCCCCCCTTGGGTTTTTTTGAGTATATAATAAATTCCACATATTATATTCAGAGTTGTCTTGCTTATCAACTTTTTTCTGGTCTCCCTGTGGTTTAAAAAATATTTCAATGGCCCTCTTTTGGGGGTATCTTTACTGTTAATCTTCATTCTTTTCCCCCTTTTAATTAAAAGAAGGGAGAAAACTTCTTAAAAAATAAACATAGGGGCAGCTAGGTGGTACAGTGGATAGAGCACTGGCCCTGGAGTCAGGAGTCCCTGAGTTCAAATTTGGCCTCAGACACTTCATAATGACCTAGCTGTGTGGCCTTGGACAAGCCACTTAACCGCACTGGGTTGCAAAAATTTTAAAAAAATAAACATAGTTGATCAAAATGTATCTACTCAGAGATCATCTTTAGATATGAAGGTCTCTATCTGCCCTCCATTGTTTCCTCTGTATACTCAGATTTTCAGGCTAAATTATTCTTGTTTGCAAGCTTGGATGTTGCTTTTTGCAATTTTATTACAGCCCAAGATCTCCTCTTGCTTATGGTAGAAAGTGCTAGAACTTGGGTAATCCTGGCTGTGGTTCCTTTGTACTTGAAGTGCTTCTTTCTGCATGCTTGAAGTATTTTTTCTTGGATGTGGGATCTCTTCATTTTGACTTGGACATTCCTTAGACTTCAAACTTCGAGGAATTTCTTTCAGGAGGTGATTGGTAGATTCTTTTTATCTTTCCTTTGCCCTCTAGTCATAATAGATCCAGGCACTTGTCATGAATTTCATTGAGTAGTTTTTTGAAATACCATGAGCAGGTCTTTTTGGTAAGGCATATTTTCAGGGGTGCCAATGATGCTTCACTTCTCTCTCCTTGCCCTTTTTTGGTAAGGTCAGTTCTTTTTGGAATCAGATAGGATCTGTTATCAAATATAGACACATGTATTAAATGTTAGAAAAAAACAGTTTAAGATGCCAACCATGATAATTAAGAAATAAATAACCACTTGAAACTCAACAGTCAAACTTAAAGGTAAAAACCTAATATTAAAAGTGAACCCTTCTTTCTGTTAGTTGTCCCCATCACTGGTCTCGAGTCTTAAGGCTGCACCCCTGATTGTCAGTTTTTTCATCTTTAATTATCATTCTTGGAAGGGAGCCTTTCTGGCAGAAAGAAGTTTCTCCTTGGGAGGAGCTAGACCTGTGTCCCACTGTGATATCATTTTTCTTCCATATTTTAGATGTTTTAGTTTTGTTTTGGGAAGCTGTATGGCATAGTGGATAGGGTGCTGGGCCTAGCGTTAGGAAGACTCATCTTCCTGAGTTCAAATCTGGTCTCAGATACTAGCCTTGTGACCCTGACCAAGTTCCTTCACCCTGTTTGCCTCAGTTTCCTCATCTGTAAAATGAGCTGGAGAAGGGCACTCTAGGATCTTTACCAAGAAAACCCCAACGGGGGCCATTGAATACTACTGAAAAGGACTGAACAACAACAAAATGTCTATGTGCCTGTGCATTATAGATATATATGGCATATCTGTACCTGTACTATATGAAAGTTATGGTCTGTGTAAAGTTTTGTAGGTAAGTCCTAAAGCACATAAAAGTTAAGTACCCAGGGTCACCCAGCTAGCCAGTGCCAGTTCCCAGTTTTCCTAATACCATAATTAACTGTCACTATGAAGAATAAAAATGAGAAGGACTCTACAAGTCACATGTGAAGCATGGTCTCACCATGGCTAGGATAAATAGCAGTGCCACATGTTAGGGAGTGGAAAGAATAAAGAACAGAAGGGTTGTTTGGGAGAGATTGGAGTCTAGAAGGGAAGCGCAGTTGTATATGTTACCTTGGTCTAAGGGAAGAAGGGACCTGGCACCTGCAGTACCTCTGAGGTGGCAGGGGTAATATGTTTGGAGCCAACAAACAAAGCCACCTGGAGCAGGAAGGCAGAGGGGGTAGTGGCAGCAGGAGAGGAGAGGTATTAAAAATGGAGGGGGGGGTGAGAGGAGCCCCATGGTTAAGCTTCCAGTTGGAACTTGGTATAGACTCTAGTTGGGAGTCATTATGCAGTTCATGGCAGGAAGATTGTGACTGTTTTGTGTTGTGGGACAGAGTGAAACCAGAGAAAGCTGGTGTAACAACTCATGCCCATGTATTGCTCTGAGACCTACAGAGCAAGTGACTTGCCTAAGAGCACACAAGTGGGCTTTGAAGCCAGACCGCCTTCTTCTTCTATTTGGGTTCTGAGAGTCATAGTTTTAAAATTTGAAGGAATCTTCAAATCTTCTCACCAATGAGGAAACTCAATACCCCACTTAGAGTTTAAGTGACTTGCTCAAGATGACACAGAGAATAAGTAGTAGAAGCAGATCTTTCCATGACAACTTGGTGCCTTCCCTGGGGAGAAAGTTGTTGCAATATGGAAAGTGATTCTCACAACAGAGGGGATGAAGGAATGGCACCAAGAAAGAAAGATACGATTGTGGAAGTCCTGGAAGCCTTGGATGATGGACTGGATAGTGACCTAATGGGGACTGAGAGCTCCACAGCAGTGTCCGAGCCTGGGGCCTGGCAAGTGGAGAACAATCCCTTTGGTTACAGAGGCTTCTCTTGAATGTGCTAAATTTGGGGGTGGGTGGGGGTGCAGTCCTGATGAGACTCAAACTTCGTTTGCAATGACAGAAGCTTTCATCCCTTAGTCCTCTACCCTTTGAAGAGCTCACCAAACTGATAGATGAAGCCAGCGAGAACGATGTAAACATCTTCATCCTCACACAGGTGAGCAAAGTAGCCAAGCCTGGCCTGGTGACTAGTACCTCCATGGGAGAGTCTGCTTCGGTTTTGGTTGCTGTGAGCTCCAGAGGCAGAGGCAGCGAGGAGGCAAGGTCCCCTGATTTCCCTGCTCTTCTCTCCCCTCTTGTCTAAACCATTGTGTGTCCAGGAAATCCTAGTGTACCTAGCCATGTACATGCGAACGCAGCCCAGCCTTTTTGCGGAGATGTTCCGACTCCGGATTGGTCTCATTATCCAGGTGATGGCGACAGAGTTGGTGCAGTCACTTCACTGCTCAGGTATCTCTCTCATTCAGCAGAAGTCTCCCAGGAGAACTTTGCTTTTACTTTGCTTCTTTAAGCTCGTGGTTCCTGCTGCACCTGCTACTCCCAATGCCAACCTCCCAATTTCCTCTGACAAGCTGCCTCCTATGTAGGCTACTCACCATTTTTGTCAAACACAGGCAAGGGATTGATGATAGGTCTTGAGGTAGGAAGGAAGAGAGGAGGTGCAGTGATCACTTGGAGGATTTGGGCCTGGATGACTGGTGAGGTAGGAATTTCATCAGCAATGATCAAGATCTAAAGGGAAGAAGAAAGTTTTTGAGGGAAAGTTGCTGAATTCCACTTGGGTTGTGCTTAGTCAGAAGGGATAGCTAGGGGAGACATCCAGCAGACAACCTGAGCTCTGGAGAAAAGTGGAAGTGTTCATAGAAGCCAGGGTAGCGGCCAAGATTCCCAAGACAAGAGGGCAAAGAGAGCAGATGAGGCTCGAGGCCAAAACCCTCCCCGTGAAAGATGGGGCAAAGGGAGCAACCAACACCCACAGGCTCAAATCTAAATCTGACTTTCGAGTTTCCATGGGTGGGTAATCTAGACCATGGCCCCTTCACCCATCCTTCCGGATGTCGGAGTCACAAATCTGGGATACACGGGAAAGAGCTTGAGCTAAGGATCAGAGGGTCGACATTTCCAATCCCACCCCTGCTGCTCAAGAAATTCCAGTGTGATGCTAGGCCAGCAACTTAAGCCGACCTGGCCAAATAAGGGGGAGAGGCAGAGTGGCTAGCCAGCTGGTTTGGGGGCAGAAAGATCTAGCAGTGGGAGTCTGGACAAGTTCCTTCACCTCCCCATTGGACAGAGTTTACTTACCTGGGAGGTCCTTTCTGGGCAGCTGGATGGAACAATGGATAGACTACCAGGCCTGGAGTCAGGAAGACCTGAGTTCAAATCTAACCTCAGACATTTCCTAGCTGTGTGACTCCGGGCAAGTCACTTAACCTGTTTGCTTTAGTTTCCTTCTCTGTCAAATGAGGTAGAAAAGGAAATGGAAAACCACTCCAGTATCTCTTCCAAGGGAACTCCAGTCCTGAAGCCCAGGATGCCCTGATCCCATTGATTCGTTTGTCCTCTGCACCATCTCTGGTTCCATGGGTCATGAACAAGCAGTAATGGTGCTATTTAGTAGCTAAGGAGAAAAGACAAGAAAATTCAATATACAGATCTGATAACAATTGTGCCTTTGAGGCAGCTGGACTCAATATTCCCTTCTGGCCAAGAGCAATATCTGTTGTATAGAGTCTTGTGGGTGTGGGACAGGTTCTTTTCTGTCCCTGTATCCCCAGGACCTAGCAGAGGCCCTATTCTAGAATGTAAGACTGCAGATTTCCTGCCATTGGGAATTGCCTCATAGAGCCATGTAGGTCCCTACCTTCCATTCAAGATTGAGCTCTTTAGCTGGAATGATTGATGTGGTGCAAGGAATGTATTCTTCCAGTCCAGTAGATCAGGAAAATGGAAATGGATCCTGAAGGAAAGTGGGAAGGAGGGGAAGAGAGCCAGGGCCAGAAGTCCCAATGGCCTCCAGCTTTGATTTTTCTCATGTTCAGCTGAAGAAGCCACAGAAAGCTTGATGAACCTCAGTCCTTCAGCTATGAAGAATCTCTTACACCACATTCTCAGTGGCAAAGAGTTTGGTGTGGAAAGAAGTGGTAAGTCAGGAGACCTCCAGCCCTTTCCAATTTTACCAGAGTGGATTTGGGGGTGGGAGCTCTGGGAATCCATTTGGGGGGCTGGCACAGTAGGAAATTGAGGGTGTGTATCTGTATTTCGGCCTCCAGAAGGCCCAAGCACTGAATGAATGGTTGAATGACTCTGGGGTCCCAGCTGCACCTGCTCAGCTACGTGGGCTCCCACTTACTCACCTGCCCAGCTGATGGGCCTTCTCACCTTTGCTCAGAGTGCCAGGCTCATATTCCTTCATTTGAGCTTGGGGGTAGTAGCCAAGATGGCCACTGCTCATGCCAAACAGCTAGAACAAAACAGCTTTGCCATAGGGCCGTGGAGGGGAGGGGGTGGGGTGACAGAAGACCAGTACAATACACCCACTCTACTCTAGCAGGTGCTTTCTACATGCCCCCTATCTGTTGGGCATGGCAGCTTTGGGTAGGGACACAACTGGCTTCCAGTATAGTAGGAGAGCCAACACAGATGGTGTTAGAGGGTTATAGTACAGGTGAAGGGAGCTAAGGGTCAGAGAACGGGCATTACCTCCTGGCATGTTCCTCCCTGGAGGTCATATTTGCCAAGAACTTTAAGGATGGGCAGGAATTCAAGCAGTGAGTTGGGGAGAATGGCATTCCAGGTGTGGGGAGCTATGTGATCAAAAGCATGGAGGCCTGGAGGGCACCAATGATGCCAGGGGGCATGCAAATTCCTTAATGGATTTGAACTCAATGGAAATTCTGTCCATGATGAGAGAATTTTTTATTCTGTAAGCTGGTTCATTGCCTTTCATTGGCACACTCTATCCTAATTTTAAAAATCCCCTTGTCCTGGAAAACAGCCTTATTGTGTGCTTATTAAAGCCATTAGTGAGTTATTGCTTGGTCCTCCTGTAGCTTTCATGGTTGGCTCTCAGCACCAAGAGTGCTTGACTCTCCTTGAGCCCCTTCCTCCCCTTCTCTTGGTTGGGCCTCCTCCAGAGTGTGTGCTGTCTGGGGCTTAACTCAGGCCTCCTATGGTATCCAGGGCCTTGCCACTGGCATAATGGTTAATGTTTTCTTGGGAAGAGGAAGGGCAGCAGACCCCATTCCAGGTGATCTTGACAGAACCTGGTAACTGATCCAATGGAATGGAGTGCCAGAGATGATACCAAGGTTACCACCTTGGAGGTCTGGATGGGAGGTGGTGCCATAGACAGAAGCTTGAGCAGCTTCAAGGCAAATGGTTTGGTGTGTTTGGGCTATCCCCAGGCCACCCTCAGAGGGGCTCAGAGAATGTCCCTGAAACTGGCAGAAAAGTGAGGCCCTCCATGGACAGAAGTCAAATGGTCCCTGACTTTCTGGACCCAGGGCTTTTCTGGAAGTTCTCTTCCTCTGTGTCTCTTTCTCTCTCCCTCTTTATAATTCCCTTGATGTTGTCTGTCTTTTTCTCCACCTAGCCCCTCTTTCCCCTCCTCCTTCTCCCTCCCTTCCTTCCCACCCCCCCTCTGGTGCTCCCTCCATCATCCTTCTAGTCCTCCCTCCCACCTCATCCCCCTGGCTATCCCTCATTCTCTTCCTCTTACCCATAGTGCGCCCTGCTGATTCCAATGTCAGCCCTTCTATTTCCATTCGTGAAGTTGGCACCATTGGGGTCATCAGAACTGAACGGGCAGGAATCATGCAGCTAAAAAGTGACATAAAGCAGGTGAGGCGGTGGCGGGAGGAAGCTCATTAGGGTCTCACCTCCACATCAGAGCTCACTCAGAATCCTTTATTTTCCAGGTGGAATTACGCCGGCTGTCAGTCTCAGTCGAGAGTCAGGTGACATGACTAAGCTATTTACCAGCTTCTGCCGCCCCCCCCCCCCCCAATCCCAAGTCATAGCTCCAAGTGGTCTTGACCCTTCGCTGCTTGAGGCCCCTTCTCAAATAGTTGACTTGGGAGCATGTACTAAGTCCCTGCCATGTGCTCCGTGTGTGTGTGTGTGTGTGTGGCCTCCACATTCCAATGGGAGACAGGCTTTACTCCCAAGGCACTTCCATTCCATAACAGGAAATCAAAGACAGCCATAAGTTAAATACTGGTACTCTCAGAGCAGCAGGGGAAAAATACTCAGCTGCCATCTTGTCTACCATTGAATAGTTTCTCAACAATCACTCTTCTGGCTCTTCTAGACATGACAAGTTGACATACACAAACACACACACACACACACACACACACACACACACACATACTTAAGTCATTTCTGCTAGAGGTCCAACTGTTATTTCAACATGAGTTGTCTTTGGGGAAGGTCATGGCTGACCCTGTAGGAAGGAGCAGTAGAAAGAATTCTAGATTCCAAGAGAAGTTTGTTTTGGATTTCTCTCTTCCAGAACAGTCCCTGAACTTGACCCAGAGGAATGATCAGTTGCAGGGAAGGCCTGCCTGCTCAATCCACAGGCATCTAAAGTTGGCCGTCCTTGAGATTTAACTTAAGAAGAGACTGCTTCCATAATTATGGATGACCAGTACGTCCAGATAATGGTCCACTTACCCACGGGACTTAGAGTAATGAAAGAATGAGTTGTCTGCTGAGCTCAAAGAAATGGTTCAGATAAAACTTTCCAGCCATTCCCCTAAAGAACCAGGAGAACTTCATCTCATTGCCAAATTTGTGCTCACTTTTCACATTTCCCAGTTGGGAAAGTGTAGATGGACATGATTTTTTATGTAAATTTGAACCCTACATTCAATCATAGCAACAGAGGATCAATATCTAAATGCAATTACAGCTTCTCCATAAAAGATGCTATTTCAGAAATGAGTAACCATATGATCATGTGATCAACTTTCTCATTCAGAGGACCTTAAAATCACTTCATTTCAGTCAGTTGGTCATCAAGCAAGGCCTTCTGGATGAGGCACTGTGCAAACCACTGGGGATCTGGAGGACAAAAACATAGTCCCTGCCATACAGATAGTGCAAGTGAAAGGGAATCTCAGGGAAGGTACTAGGAGTATATATGTGTGGGGGGGTATATGTAGATGTGATATATATGTGTGTGGTATATGCTATGGGTATAGCATGGGGGGGGGAAGCTACGGAAGGCTTCTTACAGAAAATAGGGTCTAAACTAAGTATTGAAAGAAGCCAAAAGGCAGAGTTGAGGAGGAAGAACATTCCAGACATTTAGGCACAGTCAGGATAGAAGAAGGGAGTGGAGGAACAAGAAGATGACCTGTGTAGATAGATCATAGGGGAGAGTAAGGTATAAAAAGACTAGAAGGATACGAAGGGACTGGGCTGAGTTAGGAGCTTTAAAACCAAACAGAAAGTCTCTATTTGATCTTTGAAAGTATATAGAGCAGTGGGGGCAATATGATCAGACCAGACCTAATTTAGAAAGATCCCTTCAGTAACTAACTGGAGGATGGGTTGGAGTAGGATTGGAATAGGGAGAGACTTGAGGCAGGTAGATCTACCAGCAGCTACCTAGTCCACTAATCCAGGTGTGATGTGATGAGGGCCTACTCCAGGGTAGGGGCAGTGTGAGAGAAAGAAAAGGAGACATAGAGGAGAGAGGTTGTCAAGGTAGAAATGGCAAAATATGGGGTTGGGGTATGAGAGAGTAGAGCCTAGGATGATACCTAGATTGTGAGCTTGGATGACTGGGAGGAGGGTGCTGCCCTCAATTAGGCCAATTTGGAAGAGTGGAAGGCTTGACAGAATGAAAATGATTTTAGTTCTGGACATGTTGAGTTTAAGATGTCTGTGAAGCATCCCCTTTGATCTAATGAATAAGCATTTGGAGATGTGAGATTGGAGGTCAGCAGAGAGTTGGGGCTGGAAAGAGAGATCTAAGAATCATTTCCATAGATATAATTGAACTCACAGGAATTGATGAAATCACCAAGTGAAATTGCATAAAGGTGAAAGAGAAGAAGGCCCAATCCAGAGCCTTGGGGATCACCTGCTGTTAGTTTGCTACAGATTCAGCAAAGGAGACCAAGAAGTTAGAACATCAGGGAGAAGACGGCTCTGGGCGGTGACCAAGGCCACTGAGATGTCAGGAAAGATGAGGACTGAGACACGGCCATTGGCTTTGGTGGGTGAGAGATCAGTGATAAATTTGGAGAGAACTGTCCCAGTGGATGGAGAAGGTTAAAGCATTCATTACAGGGGGTGGCTAGGTGGCACAGTGGATAGAGCACTGGCCCTGGAGTCAGGAAGACCTGGGTTCAAATCTGGCCTCAGACACTTCATAATTACCTAGCTGTGTGACCTTGGGCAAGCTACGTAACCCCATTGCCTTGCAGAAACTAAAAAAAAAAACAAAAAGCATTCATTACAGTTTGAGTTGCTGAAGTCAGGAACCAGGTGGCCAAGGGTTTAGAAGTCAGTAAATCAATAAATGTTTATGAAAGTGCCAGGTTAGAAATGAGTTAGAGGAGAAGTAGAGGCACCAATTCCAGACAACTTTCTCAAAGAGCTTCAATCCAAAAGGAGAGATCTGGAATGAGAGAACTAGTGGGGATGGCCAGATTGAGGGAGGGATTTTTTGGGATGGGGAGACATGAGTGTGGTTGTCATCATCAGGGAAGCAGCTAGCAGACAGGGAGAGAATGGGGAGAAATCTGCTAGAGAAGGTGCCTCAGGACAGTAGGCCAGAAGTAATAAGTTGCACCACTTGGTGCTTCCCCATGTTGATGAAATCACAGGTCCAGATCAAAAACTATGTATACCTACATGCCCTTATGACTCATCTGTCCACAGTAATGAGGGCAGATATACTGCAGTTAGCCAGTATGTGTCAAAGTTCCTGATTGAAAGACCTATGTTCCAAACATTATACCACACAGCTTCTCAAGTTGTACCAAATTTATAGTACTCATTATCCCTCCAAATCCTATAGGGCTTTACTCACATCAACCTTATGAGGTAGACTGGTCCTTTAGGGTTGGGAGAATACAAATAATTCTGAAAGAAAATTTTCATATGTACAATGCTAGAAGGAGGAGAGAAGAAATTGTGGACAAAAAGGACAGATGGATAGAATTCTATTAGGATAGAGTAATTATGACTCAAGTAATTTTATCCTAGAAAATGTGAGAAAACTGATGTCATAAGAGAGTCTAATTTGAAAGGGGAATGGGCCATATTTACCAGTGGGCAATTCACCCAATCTTGTGGGTCAAAAAGTCCTTCTGTTGGTTGAGAGGGATGGACTAACAATTGCCAGACTGGAGATGAATAGTGTGTGCTACTTGGGTTTCAAGCCTCAAGTGCCTGTTTACTTGCTAGACTTGTAGTATATTTCAGGTGCTCTCAGGGATTTTTAAGAACTTGTCCTGGTATTTTGATTTGCTAATTTTCCATCTTGATGGGAGAACAGTGAGCACATAGACATGGAGGTAGGAGAGAGAGTATTGTGTGTGGAGTGTGGAAAGAAAGACATTTTGACCAGATTGCAGAGTACAAGAGAGGGAGAAGTTTCTAATGGGACTAGGAAGGCTATGTAGATTTTATAAAGTTGTGGCCAGGTTGTGTAGGGTTTTATAAACTAAACAGGTTATTTCATACTTTTTCCTAGAAGAAATAGAGAGAGCCACTAGAGTGGACTCAGCACATGCTGAGATCTGCACCTGAGGAAAGGCCCATTGGCAGCAGTGTAGACAATGAAGTGGATGGGGGAGAGACCCAAGGCAGGAAAATCAAGAAATAAGGAATGAAGAGAAATGAGAGAGATGTTGGTAATGATATATGGGGTGAGGGAGAGTGACAAGTTGAAGATAATGCTGAGGTGATGAGAGAACTTGGGAGATGAGAAGGGTGGTAGTCCAGTGGTGCCTTCAATGGAAATAGCAAAGGGTTTAGAGGGAATGATGTGTTCATCTGGGGGAAATGTTGAGTTTGAAGCATGCAGTACAGCATTGTTAATAGAGGATTTAGACTCATGGGAGAGAGAGCAGTGGGATCTGGTCATAGCAATCTATGAGCCATCTGCAGAGATAGTAGCTGATAAGGTTACTCCAAGAGTGTGTGGAGGGAGAAGAGAGAACCTAGGATGTGCCCTTAGGGGTTGAGCATCTTTAGGACATATATAAAGAGTCAGCAAAGGAGACTGAGAAGGAATGAATAGCCAGCAAACCCAAGAACTTCTACCATAGTGTGGTCCACAGTGTCACAGACAGCGAGGTCATTGGGAAGGATGAACACTAAAGAAAATGGCCATCAGCTGTGGACCTGTCTTGACCAACTGTATGTTTGCCACCTTGGAGATGTCAGGAGACTAGAGCACTCCTATTTTCTCTTGTGATCATGTTAGATAGCTCAAATCCTTTTGGAAACGAGCAGTTTCCTGCCAAAGTTCTAGTGCAAACGGAAGCTACCCACTGCTCTTAGATCGCAAACTGAATGCAATTCCTTACATTTGGTCTAGTCTCTTCTACCCTCTTCTACTGAGGCACTTTTAGAAGCCTTATTCACCATGCCTCATTCCTTCTGCTTTTCTGCCATTGATCCTCTGAGGACTTTAGTAGCGACAGCAGCACTAATAAAAAGGTTATTGGATGTGTTTGTGGGCTGGCTGCCTTCTCTGTGGTTTCTCCTAGACTAATTCTATTATTTTAGGCTTTTCAGTGATCATATGCTGACCTATTCCTTGAAGAATCAGTAACTTTGTATTTATTAATCATTTTATTTTTTAAAGTGTCCCTTTCCTTTTAAATTGTTATTCTCTGATTTTCTTTTCTAGCCTAATGGTGGCCATGGTCTGACTCCTGAACCAATGACCCTGCCTTTTCTGGTAACTGTTGCCATCTTGCCTTTCTTGCCTCCCAAAAACCTTTTGTGTCTGTGTTTTGCTGGCCCAGGAACTAGGTGAAAACCTGTTGATGTTGAGGGCCAAACCAGATGAGATGTGCTGAGCTTTGGGGGAACCCTAGCCTTGTAGATTTAGAGCTGAGGGAGGTGGGAGCACATACAGTTCCACCTACTCACTCATAAGTTTAAAAACATGATTTAACTTAAGTCATTAGTAACCACTTGGTACATGTCATTGTAATCAAAAATAGAACAGATTTTTCAAAACTGTGACCTATTAAGAGAAAAGGGAGGTCCAACAGGATGGTCTGGGTTGGAGGGCACCCATTGCTTTTTTCGAGTTTGCTGGGGGTGGGGTGGGGTGTTAGGAGGGGAGTAGTTCAAGTCAAACACTTCAAGTTTCTCTCCATGAACTCAATTCATTTTATTTTTTATCTTCCAAACCCCCTTTTTCCCCACAATGGAATTCTAATCCAATGACTTTCCACAAACATTTATGAAGTCAGCATGGGCCAGGCTCCACATCCCCTGAGGGCGATGAGAGGGGCTGAATCTCCAACATTAGGCCAGCTGGGGCAAATGGTTACATTGGCTGATAGATTCCACCTTTTGGCTCCACTGTCCTTTCCTTTTTTTTCTATTCAGTCCCCTGGACCTTCATTGAGCCCAAGTGGAGGTTCCTTCACAGACACCCCCGGAGAGCAGTCCTGGAAAGACAGTCGCCAGGGCCAGTGGCAGCGCCGGCGCAGGCTTGATGGAGCACTAAACAGGGTCCCCATTGGGTTTTATCAGAAAGTGTGGAAGATTCTGCAGAAGGTTTGACTCTATGCTGTGGCTTTGTTGTTGGCTACCTCCTCATTTCCTGTGAGCCCTCAGCCAGAATAGCCCTGGGCCCTGGTGGGAGGCAGAGGCATGGCTTTTTCCTGCTCCCTTTTGTCCTTTTCCCTATCTGGGAAGGAAGCTCTAAGGCCAAGGGGCTCTATCTGCTGGAGGATTAGTCTTCTGACCTCAAGGGCTAGCTCTCACTTCCTCTCAGGATCTGGTGTTTTTAGGGAAAGGGGGAATGGACTTTTCTGTCTACCAGAATGGAAGTCTTCCTTCAGGTCAGATGGCCCTAACCTAGGACTGGCTTCCTGTCTGGCCAACTCACATATGTGCTTGGTATTTCTAAAGCTATATTAAATGAACTGCTTATGGAAAACTGATGGGAGAACCTGAATGAGAAACTCCTAGGGTGATCAAGCCTAACACTTGGAAGCTCCCATATCATAAAGGTACCAGATCTATTGGGAGAGTTGGTTTGTTCTTGAAGTCTGGTGCCCCTTCACCCCTAGACGCAGGAGATTGAACTGGGGAGAACATGATTGTGATGGGGAGATACTAGACAGAAAACTGTAGAACTTGGGGAGTTCTAGAGGTAAGAAGGGCCCCTCACATGTTCCAGCAAAATGAGAAGCTTAATCAGGAGAGGGAGGTAAGTGGGAGACTGTTCTGCCATTGACTGGGGGCCTGCACACTGTTCACTTTGCCTTCTGACTGGACTGTGTTTCCTTCCCTATATATTCATCCTCCCAGGCATGGTGAACAAGGTGATTGCAAGGCCCTGTGAGAGCACTTGGTCGATGGTTCCAGGGCCATGGCTGTTTTCTCTACCTTTGGTAGATGGAGCCTCTGCCTGGCCCGACACCTTTGCCTCCCACAGTGGCACCTTAGGGAGTGATACAGGTTCAGTTCCATGCCATCCCATACCAGCCCATCCCAGTGATAGGCAACCTGACTCAAAGTCCCCTTGAGCTTGGCCTTGGCAGCCTGTATAGCTGGAAGGGGAAGTGTAATCTCTGATACCCCTCTCAGGGAGTCCATGATAGCCAATGGTTCTGCTTATGGAAGCTGACCTAGCAATTACTTGGCTCCCTAGTTTTGCTGCTTCTATGCTAAGGAGGAAATACATAGCAGTTCATTATGGAGAGGTGGCCAAGCATGGGCTTCACATTAATGGTTCTTCCAGTGCAAGGTTAGTGATGTTGCTGGCATTATGTTTACTCAGGTTCACATTGATAGAACCTATAACTTCTAGCTCTGAAGCCCAAATGGAGATTGGGCTTGGCAGCCAAACCTTATTAAAAAAGACATGGATTTCCAGCAACCTTGGTGGACCTCTTGAATGCTACCCCAAGGAGATTGCTGAGTATGTGGGAGAGAATGGAGAAAGCCACTGCTGCATTCCAGCTTTCTTCTGCCATCATATAACTCATAGTGGTTGGCTTTGTTCCAATGACCAGGTGGCTGCTTCCTCCTGAGCCAGTGAGAATGGAAGAGCAAAGGTTCTGTTGTCATCAGTGGTAGGGGCTGCTCCTATGAGGCAGCTGCTTTCTCCCCAGGCTTTCTCCTGGGGTCTACAAAGATCTCTAAGGCTCCATCTCATGGGGACCATGTTGACTTTCTAACCTCACATGAATTCTTTACATAAGGGCATGGGGGCCTGATTTTGTCCTGCTGGAAGCCCATAGAATGGAGATAGAATGTGGAAGGGAGTTGGGGCAGTGGCTTCCAGATCCCCTTAATGACCTGGATGCACCCTAGGGATTTCCACTTAGCTTTAAGGTTTGGGGAAGTTTGGAGTCAAATTGGGCTTGCCTTAAACCCTGGAACCCCTATGGGTGGTATATGGAACTGCCAAGTTTACCATGCCTGCTCACATGCACATGTTCCCACACACATGTACACACAGAGGTACCCTAAATTCCAGTGCCAAACTGGTTTCTGGGAATGAGGTTCTGGCCCTGGTTCTTTGGTTTTCCCAAGTGCCTCCTGGGGTCCAGGTACTAGGGAGAGAATGACAAACATGTGATTAAATCCTGACCTTCCAGAAGCTTCTGCTTGGCTGCCCTGTGAGCCTTGATTATACCTAGTGTCTCCTAGAGAAGGTGCAGTTGTTAGCAAGAGGGATGTCCCAAGAGGGATGAGATTTGCATTTCTGGTCAATCACCCAAGTTTTCCTCTTGCGCAGTGCCATGGCCTGTCTGTGGAAGGCTTCGTTCTCCCTTCTTCAACGACCAGAGAGGTAAGAAGAGTCTGGCTGCTCTGGCCAAAGGCACTACAGAGAAATGCATGCAAAGTTGTGGACACTGGAAGAGTAGTTCTAAGCAGCTTGCCTGGGGCTCACGTTGAGGAGAAGGATAAACATTCACTTGAGCAACTGGAATCATCCTAGCCCCAGGTTGGGCAGAAGTTATGAGCAGGGCAGCTTCTCTGCCTTCCATCTGCCAGGGTTGCTAGTTTTGAGAGGACAGAGGTGATGGAGATATGGAATGGTACATGACTTCAAGATCATTAGTAGGACCTAGAATAGGGGAGGCCCCCCCCCCCACATCATCTGCTGAAGAGGGCCTGGGTACCAGTTGGGTTATTCTAGGCTTTGCTCCTGGTCCCAGGACCTTTTAGCAGATTAGAATCAAGAGAACACTCTACATGTCCTACATTTGTCCTCTCTGAAGACAAATGTGATATTGAGTTGTTTTTTTTTAAAAAAAAAAAAAAGGATTCAGTGGGGTAGCTAGGTGGTGCAGTGGATAGAGCACCAGCCCTGGAGGCAGGAGTCCCTGGGTTCAAATCCGGCCTCAGACACTTCATAATTACCTAGCTGTGTGGCCTTGGGCAAGTCACTTAACCCCATTGCCTTGCAAAACAAACAAACAAAAAAAAGCAACAAAAAAAAGGATTCAGCATAGTACCCAGTAAATAATAGATCTTACCTGTTTATTCCTTTCCTCTTCCATCCTGCTTGTCCCAACCCTGAAAGGCCAAAGTGGGGACAGATCCCAAGTAGTGGCTCAATTACATTGTTCTTGGCTCCAGAGGTTTTGCTGCCTTTACAGATCCCTGATTCATGACTCATAGACACTGAGCATCTTGAGAATGGTGTCCTTTTCCCTTCTTCTAGATGACACCAGGGGAGATCAAGTTCTCCGTTCATGTGGAGTCTGTCCTCAACCGTGTCCCTCAGCCAGAATACCGCCAGCTCCTGGTTGAAGCCATCCTTGTCCTGACCATGCTGGCAGATATTGAAATCCAGAGTGTTGGCAGCATCATTGCTGTAGAGAAAATCGTGCATATTGCCAATGAGTTGTTCCTGCAAGAGCAGGTCTGTGCAGCCTGGATAATCTGTGGCCCTTTGGGGCAGGACAGTTCCAGCTTGGCTTGGACTATTGAGCTTGAGCTTGACCACTGGGTCATGTTAGCTTCATTGGGCTATAGTAGTCAGTTTCTGTCTCATTCCTTTGGCTTTATTTGATTTCCTAAGTGATCAGGCTGGTAGAGCTCCCTTTCACATTGCCCATCAAGCTGAGCTTGCTTGGTACTGGCAGAAGACTTTGGGTACTGAGCTGTGCTTCTCCAAGCTTGGCTGCCTCGCCCCTGGAGACATTTGGTTGTATGGAGTACCCCATCAGATTTCTTTTTTTTTAATTGATATTTTTTTCTTTTTCTAATTACATATTATGAAAGCTTTTCAACATTCATCCACATGCATGTGCATGATTTCCTTCCCCCCTTCCCCTCAGCAGGTGAATATTGTACATATCTATTTATGTTTAGCATGTTTACAGATTAGCCATTTGGGGTATCCTCCAGATTTCTTAAGTGACATAACACAGGATCATTTATGAACATAATAACTCCTTAAGAAACCCAGGGAGACAGCATAGCATTTTTCTATTTCAATTGCATTGAATCAATAAAAGAGGTGGTTTCTTGAGGGAACTTGCTCAGTATTCCTAACATCCGAGGATGCAGAGCTGAAAGGTCTTTGGTTCAATTCCCTCATTTGGCAGTCAAGGAAACTGAGACAAGAGGAAACAGAACTTGTCTAAGTTCACAAGATACAAGTTAGCCCATTTGGAGACTGGCTGTGGGTCAAGTGAGTATCATGAAGGGGATGTGGTTAGAGAAGATGCAGAGAAGGGAAGCCTGGCCCTCAGTTCTCCTCAGATCGAGGATTAATGGAGAGAATAGTTTGGGTGGAATGAGGAGGTTGCAGGCTGGATTATTAAGGGTTAAGAAAAGAGTATGAGGAGAAGTGAAGGACCTGTTGTAAATGGCCCTTCTGAGGAGTTTAGCAAGACACAGAAGAGATAGAGGATCAGAATGGGAATGGAAGGACTAAGTGAGGAGGCTTTTAGGATAGGGAGACGGGCATGTTTGTACTTAGTGGGGATGGAGCCAGGAGCCAAGGAGAGACTGAAAATGAATGGAAGAGCAGGGATGGCAGAGGGGGTGATCTGCTGGAGGAGCCAGGATAGTAGGAGATCTCTTGAACAAGTAGAGGAGTTGGCCTTGGTCAGAAGTAAGGCCACCTTTTCATGATGAAGATAGATGAAGGAGACAGTGAGGGGAGGCACCTGAGTGATGGGAGATGAAGAAGAGGGGAAGGGAGGGAGCTCACAGCAAATGATTTTCATTTGTTCTGTAAAAGATGCAAAGTTCTCAGATGAGAGAAGGAGAGAGGGAAATAAAAGCCATGGGAAGTTTAAGGAGGGAGGAAAGTTTAGAAGAGACTTGGAGAGTGGGAGATGGAGCTGCTGACACAGATATAGTAAGATTGCCTAGCAGCAGTGAGGGCCCATTTGAGGTTGTGGACAGAAATTTGTTGAGAACCCAGTCAGAGTGGTTGTGTGATTTTTCTCCACCTTCATTCAGTATCATGTGATCCATGTAGAAATGAAATTGGAGAATGGTGGGAGTGATCCAAGGTTGTGATGAAGTCTCTTTGTCCTTTGTTCTCAAAGAAGAACATGACATCAAGGGATAAAGGATGAGAGGCATTTAGGAGAGGTCAATTTGGGATTGAATTGATTCACCAAGGGGTTAGGATAGGGAAAAGAGGAGGGAGTGGTTAGTGCTAGGAAGATGACCTGGGAGAGCATTGAGGGGTTGAGTGACTGGAGGTCATGGTATGGACCAAAAGTAGGGTTATATAAAGGAAGGCAGAGGAAGAGGAGGAAAGCCAGTAGATTATGGTTGGATAAGGGACTTTCAGAAATCCTGAACATTGGAGACAGTACATTTGTGGGTGGTAGCAAGATCCTGGGTAAGACCATCTTTGTGTGTGGTTGAGGTGAGCTGGAAGAGGAAGTCATAGGAACGAAGTTGGCTGAGGAGCTGAATGGTTAGGATGTTTGAAGGAAGGTCATTAGGTATATTTAAGTCCTTTATTACATGGGCAGGAGTTGGGGAAGAGAGAAAGATTGTGAACCAGGTACTAAACTCATTGAGAAAAGGAGAATGACCTGGGGTCTGCAGTCAACAGCTTGAGTGGTAAAGATGAATAGCGAGGACCTCAAAGATCATATATAAATATATATATATATATATATATATATATATATATATATATATGTATGTATGTATGTATGTATGTATATGCTACTATCTTCACCCCCTTGGGGCTCAGGTCCTATCAATAGCAGCCCAAGATGGCCAGGCAGTGGGAGGTAGGGGGAATGAACCATTTGGGCCAGATCAGGAACTGATTGGTCATTTTTTCTTCTTTACCCAACCAACCAGAAAGCCCTTGGAGCAGATGACACCATGCTGGCAAAGGATCCGTCCTCTGGTATCTGCACCCTCCTGTACGACAGCGCCCCTAGTGGCAGGTTTGGCACCATGACCTACCTCTCCAAAGCTGCAGCTACCTATGTCCAAGAGTTTCTGCCTCATAGTGTCTGTGCCATGCAGTGAAGTGTCTGGGAGATGGCACAGGACACACCATGCCCTACCTTCCCTTTTCTCCTTAGCTTAGAAGAGGAGCACCCCCATGTACTACAATAACTGCTTGGGCAGAAGCTAACTAGAGACCCACTTAGAGAGCTACTTAACAGGGATGACCTCCAAGTGTGCTGACTTACTTGTCCTGTTTTCATCCTAAATTAGTCCTCTCTCCTAAGGTTGCTGTATTGTGGGGTGCAAGTCGGAGGTCGTCAGTTATTTCATTTTGAAAGCTTGTGGGCCTTTGTTCCCAGCTTCCTCCTGATCTTCCTGGGTGCCAACCACATGAATGGCTATTCTCCCACCCTTCATTGTGCCCATCCACTTACTGAATAATGAAGGATCCACCAGCTCAAGGCTGGGGGCTCATGGTCAGATATGACTCCTGGTGTTCAACTGCCCAAGAGTGCCTGCCATATGGATATAGGGGTAGAGTCTAGGCCTTGGAATTTCCCAGGGCATTTCAAAGGAGGCTTGTTTGTCCTCAGCCCAAAGCCAGCATCTAAAGATAGTGGGTCAAGGGGCAGAGTCTACATTTCTTTCCCAAGGAGGGTTCCAGGCTGTCCTGCTCCATCTCACTTCTTCCAATCCTTCAACCACTAGGATCCCCACTTTCCCCATAGGCACTTAGAGAGGTGTGGGACACATCTGGCTTCAGCTGAGTGTGTGCACATAGATGGGACGTTGGAAGCAGTTTTCACTGTACTTGGGGGAGACTATGGGAGAGTTCTAGCTTAGCAGGATTTCTCAGAGGGGGGTCGGGTCCTGATCCCCTTTCCTCAGTTCAGTGATCTGATCCTAGTCATATATCTGGGTCACTTCATCCAACTTTTTCTTCTAATTGGAAGACCAAGATCTGATTTCCTTACCCTCCTGGCATTTATTCCCTCCCCCAGCAATCGGTCTGGGCTTTGAAAAGAACTATGAGCCAGTGTTCTTTCTACCAAGAAAACCTACATACCCAGCTCAGGGAGAATCTTCTTTAGCCACAAGTGTAGGGAAGCCCTCCCCGTGCCCTCTAACAATCAAGGGGCAAAGGTGGCTGGAGAGATGGGACTGCTCTGGAGTCTGGCTCCTGGGCCTTCCCACTGGGGGCCAACCTTGCCATGGAGCTTCCAGCCTATACTGCCATTTGGTCTGGCACAGCTTGTCATGTGCCTAGCATGGCCAAGCACTAGGGTTTCTGAGTTTTAGCTGCATTCTTACTGGAGCTCCTCCACCCAGTGGCCTTATGCTGTCTGACATAATGTCAACAGTCTCCTGGAAGCACTTGATGCTGAGGATGTGCATAGCCTTTTTTTTTTTTTTTTTTGGTTTGTTTTGAAAGAAAACAGCAATGTTTTGAAAGTTGACAGAATAAAAGTAAAATGTGCCCAATACTTGTCTGTGTCTTTGCTGCCAACATTTATAACCTTGGAGTCCACTGGGTTGTGTTTGGTTCTGGGCATCACATTTTAGGACAGTCTTTGAGAAGCTGGAAAGGGTTTAGAAGTCAACCATGACTTCTACATCAAACCATGTAGAGGGACTGGGGACATTTAATACAAAGAAGGGAAGACTTGGGAGGGAATTGTGAGCAGGGACTTGTGGAGTCTTTGTTTGATCCCAGAGGGCAGAGCCAGGAGCAACATTATGCAAAACTGGCAAAGAGTGTCGTCAAAGAGAGATGTCCCTGACGGAAGGGACTGGGCCTTGTCTCCGTCAAGACCCTCAAATAGAAGACAACGTGTGGACTATGTGAGCAAGATTTCTGTTTAGGGGCTGGTTGGACAAGATGCCCTCTGAGATCCTGATTTGTCACATTACTCTTTGCTTGGTTTTGCTGTTTAATATTTAAAAGTCCTGCTTCACTAGTAGGGGCTTGAGTCTGAGGGGATTGATGGCAGTCAGAATTAGAGGATTGTTTTTTTCAAGAAATATAGTATATATATTTTCAGACTCAGTTGACAAAATATATTAATTCACACTGTCTTGTTGAAGTCCTTTAGGGGACTTGTTTTGATGGCTAAATAAGATTGGTTTTTAACAGAAAATGGCTCCTTCAGTTTTTGAGGGTACTTTGAAACACTTGTCCTCTTATCAGGGGTGGCGAATTGAGATAGTGGGGGCCATGTATTGTTACCTAGGGAACACTGTAGGGTACATAGTGACTTAGTTTCCAAATGTTAGGTTATCTATGGGGTTTTTTTTGTATTTTTATTTATTTTGTTAAATATTTTCCAAATACATTTGTATCTGGTTCAAGCAGCAGTCATGTGTTTGACATGTCTTCTCTTAGCTACTCTAAAAATTCCCTTAAGACTTATATTTGCATTATCTATATGAAGACAGAATATTCTAAGCAGAGGGTTTATCTTGGGAGTCTCAGTTAATGAAATTTCATGGTATGTTGGGAATGTCACCCAACTGATCATGGGAGTAGGGCAGTCAGTACCCAATGGACCTGGCTGCCCCAGGAGGTCATGCATTCACTGCCTCAACTGGTGGTTCTTTTCTCATGAAAAGGATTTCTCCTCTTGCTTCTTTGTCTCCTTCCATAGCTGCTTCTCCCCAAACCTTCAGACAGACTTTTCCTCAAGGCTTCATTTTGGTCCTCTTCCCTTATTATGTACTCTTTCTTCCTTGATAACATTTTTCCCAGTCAAATGATTCTTAAATCTCTATTCCTATCTTTAACGCTTTAAGGTATGATCCAATCTTTCATTTCTTTTTTCTTTTTTTGTGTGTGGCCATGGGGTTCAATGACTTGCTCAAGATCCTACAAGTAGTAGCTATCAATTGTCTGAGGTCAGATTTGAATTCTGGTCCTCCCGACTTCAGGGGTAGGGCTTTACCCACTGTGCCAGCTAGCCACCCCCACCTCCTTTCATTTGTTTTTTGATTTTATGTTCAGCAAGCATTTACACAATACCTACTGCTGGCTGGGCACAGCGTTCAGTGCTCTGGGGGAACGTTTGTGGTAGTTCTGTTTTAACTCCCACCATGTCTTCATTCCCATTTGAATGCCAGAATCTGCAAATCAATGCAAGAGTTGGACTAGACAGTCAGGAGGCCAAGGAGGTGACCTGGCTCCTGAGCCAGCCCCACCATGATGATG